>NC_138765.1:7252451-7594951 GCF_965113315.1 Podarcis vaucheri | reverse complement strand
TACTATTATTATTATTATTATTATTATTACATAGAAGATGGCAAAAAGCAGACCAGGAAAATTATGGAATGACCTGGAGAATGGGTGGACACAGAGGACCTGTTTGAACCAAGAATTTTACCACACAACTGCACTTGACGTGAGGTAAAATTCTCCTCAGCAGGGCAGTGCGCCAATCAGCTTACCACACGGCTCCGTCCACACCACAGTAAAACACCGCTTCGTCCCCCACAATCTATCCCCACATGAAGAACCCGTTTTATCTCCTGAAGAGATTTCCAGCACTGAATAATTTCTTCAGAGCCATTTCTTCCAAAGGGACCCAGCACAGGGAACAAGGCAGAGTCGCATCCACTGTCCATAGGATTTGCTTATGGGCTTCAAAAGCATCCAGCAAGGAACAGCTTCCTGGTTCCTCTTGCACAGCCATACTTGCCAAGCCCAAAGGTGGTGGGTGCCATTTGCAAAAACTCTTCTCAATATATATATATATATATATATATATATATATATATATATATGCAGGTTTTGGTGTCTTCGGGTGTCTTCCCGTGTAAGAGTCGGGGTGTCTGGGCGACGTTTCGACGAGGTCTCACTCGTCATCTTCAGGCTGGTGCTTTCGGCTTCTTGTTACTGGAACAGAGCAGAATCTGGTGTTTGAGTTCCTATAAATACTGTTGAGGGGTGTGGTGTATAGCCTCCAACGTTCTGGGCAGAGAGGAAGTTCCTAGATTAGTGTGCCTCTTCTTCTTTTGTTCCTTAATTACTTGAGGGATATCTTGAGTGATTTCATGAGTGATATTCTGAATACCACTGGGTGGGTCATTAAGTGTAGATTAGTTGCTAAAGCTTTTGTGTCTTGACCTCTTGAGCTTGTGAAGAGTTTTTCTGAGAAGATGGCTGTGCTGCATTTAGTTGTGCTCTGGCTTGGCTTCGTGTATAGGGGCGAGCTGTGGTTTTGTGCCTAGTGCCAGCCAGATCTGTGTAGGGATTGCAGGGGGGTGCAGCATCCGGAGGTGCCACTATAGTTTGGCTACTGGATGGAGTCTGTAATATGTCTGTGGAGAGGGTCTGGGTTTGGGTCTGGTGTGGTTGATTGGTGACGACGTTCTGTGTGCCTCTGGTTCTGGTGTCGGTTTTTGTGGGGAGGGCTAATTTCCAGATGTCTGGCAGGCGGGACGTGTCGTCACGCTTGTTCATGTTGTGAGGGTGTTTCTCTATCTCGATGGCTTCCATGATTATTCTCTTGTGGTGATGTTCCATGTTAAAGAGCAATTTGGAATCTGCAAAATTAATTTCGTGTCCTGTTTCTTTCATGTGTTGGAAAAGAGAGGAAGTTTTTTCTTCTTTTTTGACGGCATTCTTGTGTTCTGCGATACGTGCATTTATTCGTCTGTTTGTTTGTCCAATGTACGTGGCTGGGCAGACTTTGCAGGGTATTTCATAGACCCCTTGGTTTTCCAGCTGGATTTTGTCTTTTGGGTTTCTGAGGATATTGGCTATTTTTTGGTTGGTGCAGAAGGCTGTTTTGATATTGTGTTTATGGAGGATTTTGCTGATTTTGTCTGTAGTGCCCTTGATATAAGGAAGGAGGGCCATGCCATTGTTTTCTTCTGTGTCTTGGTTTTTGGGGGGTGTTTCTTTTTGGATTAGCTTCGTAACCCTGTTTTTCTGGTATCCATTGGCGATTAACACATTTGAGAGATTCTGTAACTCAGTTGTCAAGTGGTCTTTGTCAGCCAGGCGTTTGGTTCTGGAGATGAGAGTCTTGGCTACGGAGTTTATTTGTGCAGGGTGGTGGTGTGATTGTGCCTGTAAGTAGCGGTTGGTGTGTGTTTTTTTCCGGTAGATAGTGTGTCCTAGGGAGCCATCAGGTTTTTTGTAGATTAGGACGTCAAGAAAGGGGAGTTGGTTGTTGTCTTCTATTTCCATAGTGAATTGTATTTTGGGGTGTAGGCTGTTGAGATGTGTGAGGAAGCTATCTAGTTTTTCTTTCCCGTGTGGCCAAATTACAAAGGTGTCGTCAACATATCTGAGCCAAAGTTTGGGTTTGTGTTCTGACTTGCCTAAAGCATTGGTTTCAAAGTGTTCCATGTACAAATTTGCGATGACCGGTGAGAGGGGTGATCCCATAGGTGCTCCTTCTATCTGTTTGTATCTTTGTCCATTGTGGATGAAGTACGTGTTGGTTAGGCAGTGGTTGGTCAGGTCCAGGATGTATTTGGGGGGGTTGTATTTGTTTTGAATGGCTGTCAAGGCTTCATTAATGGGCACTTGAGTGAAGAGAGATACAACATCGAAGCTCACAAGTAGGTCATCGGGATGTAGGTATTGTTTCTTTATTGTTTCTATGAACTGGAAGGAGTTAGTAACGTGTGAAGCGATGGATTCTGCATAGGGCTGAAGTTGCTTAGCGAGAAATTTAGCGAGATTTTGTAGAGGTGAGCCTATGGAGCTGACTATTGGTCTGAGTGGTGTTCCTTCTTTGTGTATCTTGGGGAGACCGTAGAGTTTGGGGCATCTGGATGATTTTTCTCTGGGGATGATTCTTAGCTGGATTTCTTCACTGATAGGAGAGGCTTTTATTTTGGATTTGGTGGTTTTTTCCAGATAGGTGGTGGGATCTGTTTTTATAGGTTGGTAGGTAGGGTCTTGGAGTAGATTTGATAGTTTTGCTTGGTAGTCCGATGTGTTCATCACAACAGTGGCGTTGCCTTTGTCTGCTGGGAGAATGATTATGTTGTTGTCTTTCCTCAGGTTGGTGAGTGCTTTCTGTTCTTCTTTGTGTAAATTGCTTCTGGGTGGTTTGCTGGAGCAGAGGATGTTGGTGACTTCAAGTCTGATTTTATTGGCTTCATCTGGGTCGATTTTGGTCAGGCTAGCTTCGACTCCGCATATGATGTTTTCCGTGGGGATGCGTCTCGGGGCGACTGCAAAGTTGAAACCTTTGGAGAGTACTTTGGTTTCAGTTGGGGTGAGGATCCTGTCTGATATGTTATGTACTGTTTGTTTCATGGGTTGTTGTGGAGGGTGGCTGGGCTTCTGGCGTTTCTCTAGTTTGTAGAGTTTGTTGGTGTGTCTGTCTGTCTTATGTGAGGTCTCAGTTTCAGCTCTCCAGACGGCTAGTTGTTTGCATTTGTCCCAGAGTGCAGGGTGGATTTTGTTACATAGTTTGAGGTGAAGAGTGAGCAGATCTTTGTTGGTTTGGTTTAGTAGGTATCTTTTCTTATGTATTTCGTTTCTGATTAGGGATAGTTCAGTTCGTTTCAGGATCCTTTCGGTAGCTGGGGTTTTAGAGTGGAATTTAAGTTGGAAGCATGTGGGAGTTAAGTTGTTGTCTCGGCAGTTGCGTAGGAACAGGAGATCACATAAGATGGTGGCTCTTCGGATTTCTAGTTTCTCGTAGGTTCTTGTCAGCTGGAAGGTTTCCTCCCCGTAGAGGTGAGATATTTGCTTTCGTAGATTTTCACGGGTACAGGAATGCAGGTTTTGGTGTCCCTCCCCACAAAAACCGACACCAGAACCAGAGGCACACAGAACGTCGTCACCAATCAACCACACCAGACCCAAACCCAGACCCTCTCCACAGACATATTACAGACTCCATCCAGTAGCCAAACTATAGTGGCACCTCCGGATGCTGCACCCCCCTGCAATCCCTACACAGATCTGGCTGGCACAAGGCACAAAACCACAGCTCGCCCCTATACACGAAGCCAAGCCAGAGCACAACTAAATGCAGCACAGCCATCTTCTCAGAAAAACTCTTCACAAGCTCAAGAGGTCAAGACACGAAAGCTTTAGCAACTAATCTACACTTAATGACCCACCCAGTGGTATTCAGAATATCACTCATGTAATCACCCAAGATATCCCTCAAGTAATTAAGGAACAAAAGAAGAAAAGGCACACTAATCTAGGAACTTCCTCTCTGCCCAGAACGTTGGAGGCTATACACCACACCCCTCAACAGTATTTATAGGAACTCAAACACCAGACTCTGCTCTGTTCCAGTAACAAGAAGCCGAAAGCACCAGCCTGAAGATGACGAGTGAGACCTCGTCGAAACGTCGCACAGACACCCCGACTCTTACACGGGAAGACACCCGAAGACACCAAAATCTGCATTCCTGTACCCGTGAAAATCTACGAAAGCATATATATATATATATATATATATGCAGGTTTTGGTGTCTTCGGGTGTCTTCCCGTGTAAGAGTCGGGGTGTCTGGGCGACGTTTCGACGAGGTCTCACTCGTCATCTTCAGGCTGGTGCTTTCGGCTTCTTGTTACTGGAACAGAGCAGAATCTGGTGTTTGAGTTCCTATAAATACTGTTGAGGGGTGTGGTGTATAGCCTCCAACGTTCTGGGCAGAGAGGAAGTTCCTAGATTAGTGTGCCTTTTCTTCTTTTGTTCCTTAATTACTTGAGGGATATCTTGAGTGATTTCATGAGTGATATTCTGAATACCACTGGGTGGGTCATTAAGTGTAGATTAGTTGCTAAAGCTTTCGTGTCTTGACCTCTTGAGCTTGTGAAGAGTTTTTCTGAGAAGATGGCTGTGCTGCATTTAGTTGTGCTCTGGCTTGGCTTCGTGTATAGGGGCGAGCTGTGATTTTGTGCCTTGTGCCAGCCAGATCTGTGTAGGGATTGCAGGGGGGTGCAGCATCCGGAGGTGCCACTATAGTTTGGCTACTGGATGGAGTCTGTAATATGTCTGTGGAGAGGGTCTGGGTTTGGGTCTGGTGTGGTTGATTGGTGACGGCGTTCTGTGTGCCTCTGGTTCTGGTGTCGGTTTTTGTGGGGAGGGCTAATTTCCAGATGTCTGGCAGGCGGGACGTGTCGTCACGCTTGTTCATGTTGTGAGGGTGTTTCTCTATCTCGATGGCTTCCATGATTATTCTCTTGTGGTGATGTTCCATGTTAAAGAGCAATTTGGAATCTGCAAAATTAATTTCGTGTCCTGTTTCTTTCATGTGTTGGAAAAGAGAGGAAGTTTTTTCTTCTTTTTTGACGGCATTCTTGTGTTCTGCGATACGTGCATTTATTCGTCTGTTTGTTTGTCCAATGTACGTGGCTGGGCAGACTTTGCAGGGTATTTCATAGACCCCTTGGTTTTCCAGCTGGATTTTGTCTTTTGGGTTTCTGAGGATATTGGCTATTTTTTGGTTGGTGCAGAAGGCTGTTTTGATATTGTGTTTATGGAGGATTTTGCTAATTTTGTCTGTAGTGCCCTTGATATAAGGAAGGAGGGCCATGCCATTGTTTTCTTCTGTGTCTTGGTTTTTGGGGGGTGTTTCTTTTTGGATTAGCTTCGTAACCTTGTTTTTCTGGTATCCATTGGCGATTAACACATTTGAGAGATTCTGTAACTCAGTTGTCAAGTGGTCTTTGTCAGCCAGGCGTTTGGTTCTGGAGATGAGAGTCTTGGCTACGGAGTTTATTTGTGCAGGGTGGTGGTGTGATTGTGCATGTAAGTAGCGGTTGGTGTGTGTTTTTTTCCGGTAGATAGTGTGTCCTAGGGAGCCATCAGGTTTTTTGTAGAAATGTGTTAATCGCCAATGGATACCAGAAAAACAAGGTTACGAAGCTAATCCAAAAAGAAACACCCCCCAAAAACCAAGACACAGAAGAAAACAATGGCATGGCCCTCCTTCCTTATATCAAGGGCACTACAGACAAAATTAGCAAAATCCTCCATAAACACAATATCAAAACAGCCTTCTGCACCAACCAAAAAATAGCCAATATCCTCAGAAACCCAAAAGACAAAATCCAGCTGGAAAACCAAGGGGTCTATGAAATACCCTGCAAAGTCTGCCCAGCCACGTACATTGGACAAACAAACAGACGAATAAATGCACGTATCGCAGAACACAAGAATGCCGTCAAAAAAGAAGAAAAAACTTCCTCTCTTTTCCAACACATGAAAGAAACAGGACACGAAATTAATTTTGCAGATTCCAAATTGCTCTTTAACATGGAACATCACCACAAGAGAATAATCATGGAAGCCATCGAGATAGAGAAACACCCTCACAACATGAACAAACGTGACGACACGTCCCGCCTGCCAGACATCTGGAAATTAGCCCTCCCCCCACAAAAACCGACACCAGAACCAGAGGCACACAGAACGCCGTCACCAATCAACCACACCAGACCCAAACCCAGACCCTCTCCACAGACATATTACAGACTCCATCCAGTAGCCAAACTATAGTGGCACCTCCGGATGCTGCACCCCCCTGCAATCCCTACACAGATCTGGCTGGCACAAGGCACAAAACCACAGCTCGCCCCTATACACGAAGCCAAGCCAGAGCACAACTAAATGCAGCACAGCCATCTTCTCAGAAAAACTCTTCACAAGCTCAAGAGGTCAAGACACGAAAGCTTTAGCAACTAATCTACACTTAATGACCCACCCAGTGGTATTCAGAATATCACTCATGAAATCACCCAAGATATCCCTCAAGTAATTAAGGAACAAAAGAAGAAAAGGCACACTAATCTAGGAACTTCCTCTCTGCCCAGAACGTTGGAGGCTATACACCACACCCCTCAACAGTATTTATAGGAACTCAAACACCAGACTCTGCTCTGTTCCAGTAACAAGAAGCCGAAAGCACCAGCCTGAAGATGACGAGTGAGACCTCGTCGAAACGTCGCACAGACACCCCGACTCTTACACGGGAAGACACCCGAAGACACCAAAACCTATATATATATATATATATATATATATATATGCTTTCGTAGATTTTCACGGGTACAGGAATGCAGGTTTTGGTGTCTTCGGGTGTCTTCCCGTGTAAGAGTCGGGGTGTCTGGGCGACGTTTCGACGAGGTCTCACTCGTCATCTTCAGGCTGGTGCTTTCGGCTTCTTGTTACTGGAACAGAGCAGAATCTGGTGTTTGAGTTCCTATAAATACTGTTGAGGGGTGTGGTGTATAGCCTCCAACGTTCTGGGCAGAGAGGAAGTTCCTGGATTAGTGTGCCTTTTCTTCTTTTGTTCCTTAATTACTTGAGGGATATCTTGAGTGATTTCATGAGTGATATTCTGAATACCACTGGGTGGGTCATTAAGTGTAGATTAGTTGCTAAAGCTTTCGTGTCTTGACCTCTTGAGCTTGTGAAGAGCTTCGATGTTGTATCTCTCTTCACTCAAGTGCCCATTAATGAAGCCTTGACAGCCATCCAAAACAAATACAATCCCCCCAAATACATCCTGGACCTGACCAACCACTGCCTAACCAACACGTACTTCATCCACAATGGTCAAAGATACAAACAGATAGAAGGAGCACCTATGGGATCACCCCTCTCACCGGTCATCGCAAATTTGTACATGGAACACTTTGAAACCAATGCTTTAGACAAGTCAGAACACAAACCCAAACTTTGGCTCAGATATGTTGACGACACCTTTGTAATTTGGCCACACGGGAAAGAAAAACTAGATAGCTTCCTCACACATCTCAACAGCCTACACCCCAAAATACAATTCACTATGGAAATAGAAGACAACAACCAACTCCCCTTTCTTGACGTCCTAATCTACAAAAAACCTGATGGCTCCCTAGGACACACTATCTACCGGAAAAAAACACACACCAACCGCTACTTACATGCACAATCACACCACCACCCTGCACAAATAAACTCCGTAGCCAAGACTCTCATCTCCAGAACCAAACGCCTGGCTGACAAAGACCACTTGACAACTGAGTTACAGAATCTCTCAAATGTGTTAATCGCCAATGGATACCAGAAAAACAGGGTTACGAAGCTAATCCAAAAAGAAACACCCCCCAAAAACCAAGACACAGAAGAAAACAATGGCATGGCCCTCCTTCCTTATATCAAGGGCACTACAGACAAAATTAGCAAAATCCTCCATAAACACAATATCAAAACAGCCTTCTGCACCAACCAAAAAATAGCCAATATCCTCAGAAACCCAAAAGACAAAATCCAGCTGGAAAACCAAGGGGTCTATGAAATACCCTGCAAAGTCTGCCCAGCCACGTACATTGGACAAACAAACAGACGAATAAATGCACGTATCGCAGAACACAAGAATGCCGTCAAAAAAGAAGAAAAAACTTCCTCTCTTTTCCAACACATGAAAGAAACAGGACACGAAATTAATTTTGCAGATTCCAAATTGCTCTTTAACATGGAACATCACCACAAGAGAATAATCATGGAAGCCATCGAGATAGAGAAACACCCTCACAACATGAACAAGCGTGACGACACGTCCCGCCTGCCAGACATCTGGAAATTAGCCCTCCCCACAAAAACCGACACCAGAACCAGAGGCACACAGAACGCCGTCACCAATCAACCACACCAGACCCAAACCCAGACCCTCTCCACAGACATATTACAGACTCCATCCAGTAGCCAAACTATAGTGGCACCTCCGGATGCTGCACCCCCCTGCAATCCCTACACAGATCTGGCTGGCACAAGGCACAAAATCACAGCTCGCCCCTATACACGAAGCCAAGCCAGAGCACAACTAAATGCAGCACAGCCATCTTCTCAGAAAAACTCTTCACAAGCTCAAGAGGTCAAGACACGAAAGCTTTAGCAACTAATCTACACTTAATGACCCACCCAGTGGTATTCAGAATATCACTCATGAAATCACTCAAGATATCCCTCAAGTAATTAAGGAACAAAAGAAGAAAAGGCACACTAATCTAGGAACTTCCTCTCTGCCCAGAACGTTGGAGGCTATACACCACACCCCTCAACAGTATTTATAGGAACTCAAACACCAGATTCTGCTCTGTTCCAGTAACAAGAAGCCGAAAGCACCAGCCTGAAGATGACGAGTGAGACCTCGTCGAAACGTCGCCCAGACACCCCGACTCTTACACGGGAAGACACCCGAAGACACCAAAACCTGCATTCCTGTACCCGTGAAAATCTACGAAAGCAAATATATATATATATATATATATATATATATATAGCTGAGCCAAGGAAAAGGCTTGCGTCCACCATACATGTGTTGATGCCACCGTTGCAAGACATTACAACGGTTCTGGCATTTCACTGGCATCTGTTTTTGTCGTGATTAAAAAACAATAGCCATTCTTACTGCAGTTCATACCTATATATCTATATAAGGTTGCATCCCGTTAAGTGTTCTTTGGAGCAGACCCATTGAGCGGAATGAATCTAAAGTTAGGCATGGGAACCCACTTCAACAAGTCGGCTCTTAACGTTGGATGCAGCCCATAGTCAATATATAATGGGCCACACCACCATAATATATACAGTCACCCCTTCTACAGGTTGCTTGCTGCTGTAAATATGGTAATAATGACATAGACCCCTTTGCTATGTTATTTATAGCCATAGTTGCCGTTGTATATATCTGCAGTATAAATGACCCTAGGTTCACAGGTCATATTATTATTGCACATATATTGTACACACACATATATATACGGTCATTATTGCATGACTCGCATTGCTGCAATAAATATGGTCAGAGTGCATTTATACAGCGCTTTTTTTCTAAAAATAAATGTTATGGGGTACTCTCATTTTGACTCAAGAAAATCACCATTTTACTAGTTCAAATCGGGAAAAATAAATACAGGAAATGGACAAATGGACAAAGATTCACAAAATGTTTTGGGGTATGCGTACCCCCCCCCCAGAAAAAAGCACTGCATTTATTTGCTACCATCCGGGCAAAGGTCATATTGCAGCAGCACAAAAGGTCGTGAATAACTGGACCATGTTACTGCATTACATTCGGGATGGCACTGTGTGCCATGTTTCTGATGTCCATTGTGCATTAAAATCAGGTGCACAATTTCTCTTGCAGAAGACAAGATTGACTCTTGGGTTTGTAAGAAGAGCGAATGCCATCAGTTTTAAGTCATACTCAAATACAGTTACAGCTTGGGTTTCCAGGGAAGGACCTGTGATGCTTCGATCTTGCCTCCCCAAGCGCAAACTTCAAGATGCAGCAAAACGGGCAACTCTCAGAGGAGGGTCATTCACTGCACACCAGGTGACAGCAACCGAGGACGGACCGTGCTGGTGTGTCTCTGCAACAGGTGTGGACTGAACCATTTCTTCACCCCGAATGAAGAGACACAGTCACGCATACAATGATTTAAAGAGAGGCATGTCCATTATTTCAACAATTTACTTCTTGCATGGATATGAAATCATGCACAGTGTGGGAACTGATGTGCGATCATTACAGCAGGTCTGTATTGCTGTGGCACGGACTTTAACGACCCGGGCCTTAAAAACCATGTGATTACAGCACATGTAATGATTACTGAGCAGTTTTAATTACTGCAGCTTATGTGTCTATAGCGCTTCATTTGAACTCTATACCCAACCCCAGTAGAGAGGGAGCCCAACTTCCTGTTAAATTTAGCTCAAAGCAGCAATACTGGGCATTATCCCATTTTAACCCAATATATCAGGCAGGGAGCATGCCCCATGGTTTGGCACGACCCATGTAGGTGGCGCACAGCCAATGCCTCATGGGTGTTACCCCATAATCCCTTGCAGAGCTCACATGATCACTGTCAGGGCAGGCTGCATTCTGAGATCATGGGAACCAAGTTGCTGGTAGCAGAATGTTGCAACCCACTGTGGCGCCAGTCGCTGTTTCCTAAGCAGCGCTCTCACCAGGGAGGGAGGGGCACGGCCAACATTTTGAGGAGCAAGGGTGGGGGCAAAGAATACAAGGCATCACAGGAGGGTGGGATGGGGAGTAGGCCCCCAGCCCATCGTGGCTCCATCTTGTCTTGTAAGATCAAACACAACAAGATCCCAGCAACTTGGTTTATCTCACAGTGCAAAACACCTCGGCCGCTTCCAGACTGTCGCTGTTTTGTGGGTGGGATTCAACTGCACGCCGGCAAAATTCAGGCCGCACAATTAAAGTGGATTTGGCGCCCCTGTGCAACAAAGCCACTTCTAAAAGCAAATAAATAACGAATCAGGGTTGGTTGGTTTGAGGTAAGGAAAGTGACAAGAAAACACAGTGGGAAGTGTAGGACAACCATTGCTTGATGTGATTAGGGAAACTGGTAAATGTGTCCGTTTTTGTTCCTCTTGGGTTCTCATTTTTCCAGTCCCAAGTTCACCGCTCCACATCTGGTTTTGAAACTGTTTTTAACGTCCACACAAAAATTCACCATAATTTAGTGTGGCTTTTCCTTAACACACACAATTTTGTAGACAATTTTGCCTAACTTGCACATTCGTTGGCAAAACTACTTCCCCTAGTATACAGTGAATTTTGGCACGCTATTTTCACCAATATATGTACGCTTTATGCACACACTAGCATGGAGTATGCATTTTTGCACACATTGCCTAAATCAGGGGGTAGCTGACCTTTGTATACCTACCGCCCACTAATGCATCTTTTTTGATGGCAAAAATTTCCTTACCGCCCACCAGTGCTCGATGGAAGGAGGATTCATCTTGTGGCATAGAAACCCCCTACTGCCCACCTAGAATCCTGAAACACCCACTAGTGGGCGGTAGGAACCAGGTTTACTAACCCTGACCTAAATAGAGAGCCGCGTTGCAAAATTCAGAGAAGTGTGACTTTTCAAGGACACCTGTGTTTTATTTCAAACATGGTTTCAGAAAGTGTGAATTAAGTAGGTCCGCCTTCAAGGGAGAAGAGAATTTCGCCCCATCCCCTAGACATGATGCTCTCTAATCTCCCTCCAAACAATTCAGAATAAACACCCAATAAACAGTGGATACACAGAAATCAACATGAGTGCTTGAAGGAAGAGGACAACTGGAAGCGAACCACACTAGTTTTGACATACTGTGCTCCATCACCAGCTTGCGACGTATGCCCCAGTGTGCAAGCCTCTCCATGTTCACATGTAGGAACCATGCAATGAAGTGAGAACAGGAAAAAGATGGAGGAGTTTGGGTTGAGGAAGGAGTAACCACAGCCAAGGATGGAAAAGTCTAGTGGAAGAGGACGTGTGTTGGAGAGATGGTTCAAGGGATGAGGAGTTCGAAGGAGAGAGGGAGAGGGCAATTATTTAGAGGGAAAGGGGGTTCCACCTGGTTTCCATCATGGGAGAAAGACAAGAGACCCCCACTTGCCTCTCATTAAGCTCCCGCCTAGAAGGACATTCCCAAAACTGAGCTATCCAACTTTGCGCAACACTACAGTGGTACCTCTGGTTGCGAACGAGATCCGTTCCGGAGGCCCGTCCGCAACATGAAAGGAACGCAACCCGCAGCGGCGCGTCTGCGCACACGCACGTTGCGATTCACCGCTTCTGCGCATGACGTCATTTTGCGCGTCTGCACATGCGCGAGCGGCGAAACCCGGAAGTAACCCTTTCCGGTACTTCCGGGTTGCCACGGGACGTAACCTGAAAGAACGTAACATGAAGCAGACGCAGCATGAGGTATGACTGTATAGACTTTAACAGGAACAGAATAAGAGCCTGCTAGATTAGGTCGATGGTCCACTTAGTCTCACATCCTGTTCTCAACCAGATCCATTTTTGGGGAAACCTGGAAGTCGGACCCCAAGCACAAAGGCCCTCTTCCCTCCTGTGGTTTCCAGCAACTGGTATTCAGAAGCATTGCTTGTCGCCATTGTTATGGAGGCAGACTGCAGCCATCATGACTAGTAAGCCATCAATAGCCCTCTCCTCCATGACTTTGGCCTAATCCTCTTTCAAAGCCATCTGAGTCAGTGGGAGCAAAGTTCCATAGTTTAGCTAGGGAACGCCCCCCTCTTTGGACCGGAAATACAATACAGTTCCTTTGGAAGTGGAGAAAAGCTTGCTGCTCAAACGCAGCGGTACCTGAGCTCTATCGAATGGGAGAGGGTGTAATATAGGAACACAGGGAGCTGCCTTCTACCGAGTCAGACCGACCTGGTTCAGTACTGTCTACACTGAGTGGCAGCATCTCTCTGGGCTTTCAGGCAAGGACCCCCAGCCCTACCTGGAGACCCCGGGCCTTGAACTTGGCACCTTCTGCATGCAAAGCTCTACTGCTGATCTACAGCGTTTCTGCAGACAGCAGAATTCCATGGACTTTTGGGACTTGGTTTTGAAGCCCCTTGAAGCGGATTGTTCATGCAAGAAACCCTTTCTGGCCAGAGGCCTCCATCTTCATGCTCGACGAAAGGATTTACTGATCCCACTTCCGTGCCTTTCGCAGCAGCCTGACCCACAGAAATCAAGCAACGAATCCTTTTCCCCTTCACATGACAGCCATGTCGGGAAAAGCTTCGCCTCTTGAATTTCTGTACGACAAGGCTGTCGCTAGAGATACAGGTGTGAGGCTAGTAAAAGAAGGTGCAAGCTGGCTCATCACCCACCCTAGTATCTGGGCATTGGTCCCATGGATAGAAATGGATAGAGGGATATCCATTTGCTTTTTTAAGGTACCCATTTGCTTTGGGGAGCGGGAAGAAGAGCTGGGTGTTTGTTGCATGTGGTCAAAATGAGGAAGATTCTGGTCTTTGTCCTGGGAGCCCCAAAAAGGGCTGCGAAGTGGGATTTGTGGGACCCTGCAACCCCAACCCCAGATCGCTTGGTTGTTCCTAAGTCCTGCCTCTGGCTAAGCATGGGGAGGTGGGAACCCCCCAGGAAGAGGAGAGGAGACGGGTGTGCGCACACAGCAAAACAAGGTCAGGGAGAAGAAGGCAGAGAAGGGGTTTAGAAAGGAAGGGGCACGGGTGGGTGGGTGGGATCACGGCAGCGAAGTCGGCACCTACCCACTTGTCCAAGTCAATACCCTAGAGGGTCAGCCAGCAGAATTGAGAAGCCAAAGGAAAGAAGAGGAAGAGAAGATAAACCACGCTTGAAACTCAGACCACATGCCAAGGCGGGCACAGCACGACATGGTCGCCTCAGCTAGCATCACAGAGACGCCGCCACCCACCCGCTGCAACCACACATACCTGCTCCAGGTGTTCCCACTGCGGACGGGGCTCAGGCCGGCTCTCACCCCATCCCCAAACATGCATGCAGGGGTCTTCTGAACCATACCCACAGAGCACATAACCAGGTAATATTTGAAACCAGTTGGAGGCTGTTGTGGGGTGAACCGGGAGGCCTGGCACCCGGACGGCACCATAGTCCTGTTTAGGCCTCTTGCCCCGAGTGTTACCCATTGTGCAAGAGGGTGGGAAATGAGGGCACACGTAACAGCCCTTCCGTTGCATCGCTAGTGGCCTGGATCCTGCCACCCTTTGCATGTTGGGCTGAACTCCTGCATTGCCTTGCGGCACAGTCAGAATCCTAAAATGTGTGCGGAGTTTCTAGGACAAAGGCCCTCCCACCCAGGGAAACGCTCAGGTCCAATATGTATAGCATGGGTAAAGAAACTCAGGACCCCGGGGAATCATCCGTGGCCCTCCAGACCTCTCTACTTGGCCCCCAGGACTCCCTCCAAGCCACACACACCGCCAGTCTTGCTTTTCGGTCTTGCTTGGACAAGAGGGCGTGTGAGCACATTCAGAAGCTCCTTTACTGTACAGAGGCGGGGTTTACTTTCATTGCTCCACCCCCTTTTGCCTCTGGCCCTGCCCACCCGCTGGCATGTGGTGGACCCTGGAAGGTGGCAATGTGGTTCCCAGGTTGGAAAAAACTTACTTCCTTGCCCCAAAGTTGATGGGGCCGTGATGTGCTCACAAAGAAATGTTAGCCGTACTTACATCAGAACCCACCTCCACAGTGTTGGCTAGCATTTCCTGAAGCGCTCGTACGGACAAGGACTGTTCCAGGCTGAAGCAGCATATGGCCAGATCTGGGGGGACTTTCTGTGTGTGTAGAGAACACAGGTTTGCTTGGTTTAAAAAAACAACTTGGGTGGGTAGTGTTTCCATATCATAATAATAAATTTATTATTTCGGTCACAGACCAGTTCCAGCTCACATACAATATCAGGGAAGTCATAAAACACGATAGGGGTACATTTAAATTTGCAGTTGAGTATAACAGGGACAATACAGATATAACAGCAGTTAAAATTATATAATTTAAATCTTAATCACTAAAATGGTCATTTATTGCCTTTGTCACTGTGGTAGCACAGCTTGTTCCCTAAGTTTCATGGCAGATGCACAGAATTTGGCCACCCTTAACGAGATCTATGGATCCTTGGTTCCCATATCGAGTTAGTGAATTTGGTGGGCACGTCAGAGACTGCAAATTACACCCCACTTTAATGGCAGTGCAGAAGTAGAGTACTTTACGGCTGAGGTAAACAGCTGCTATTGGAGAGCTGCAGAGAGACCAGGGACTTTGATGAGGTTGCCAGATTACTAGGCAGGTCTCACCCTCATAGCAGCTCTCACAGGCCCTTCCAGTCTCCTCCCCCGCCTTATAATTTCCCCACCCTCATATCCCAGTGACCATGATTAACTGGAACCACGCAAACCCATGGACATCAGATTCTGGGGTGACCTTCAAAGCACAAGAGTTTTGCACCAAGGTTTTCTTGTCTCTTGAAGTTTATTACCAGCCAGTGGATACGTTTGCACATGATGGTATGCCCCTAGTTCATTCTGATCATGGTTTCTTCAACAAACCAATAATCAAACAGAAAAGCAAGCGAGTCGCGGCTTGTTTCTCCAAAGTTTCTGCAAGCATCCGGAGTGGTTTAGCAAGGTTTAGCAAGGTTGCTGAGTTTGGACATGACTCCAGAGAACAGTGAAAAAAGCCATGGTTTATAAGCCTTCAACAGACCATGGCTTCACATCACGGTTTGTTGCTGGAAAACAATCCGTGGTTAATTATTTGTTATTTATTTCATTTACTAATTGGTTCCTGTGAGGTATTCTGAAGCCATATGTTCGGCAGTGGCGTAGTGTAGGGGGTGCCAGGGGTGCCGGCCGCAACGGGCGCAACATTGGGGGGGGGGCGCGTTTGGCCGGCCCTTCGCAAGACAAAAGTCCATAGGGAAATCTCCGGGACAGCGGGAAAGCGCAGCGCATCTTCCCCACTGTCCTCGGACCTCCACCGAAGCCTGGGGGTGGGGCAGAGAGCCCTCCTCCCGCCGCCAGGCTTCAGAAGGATGCTCCGAAGGCTGGCGGCGGGAGGAGGGCTCTCCGCCCCACCGCCAGCCTTCGGAAGGCTGCTCCGAAGCCTGGCGGCAGGAGGAGGGCTCTCCGCCCCACCGCCAGCCTTTGGAAGGCTCCTCCGAAGCCTGGCGGTGGGGCGGAGAGACCTCCTCCCGCCGCCAGCCTTCGGAAGGCTGCTCCGAAGCCTGGCGGTGGGGCAGAGAGACCTTCTCCCCGCGCCAGCCTTCGGATGGCTGTCCTGAAGACTTGTGGTGGGAGCAGTGGCGTAGCGTGGGGGGTGCAGGGGGGGCCTGCCGCATCTGGCGCAACATCTGGGGGGGCGCGGAAGAGACTCGAGTGCTAAAATCCACGGGTTAGGGGGCGCAAATTACTTGCCTTGCCCCGGGTGCTGAGAACCCACACTACGCCACTGATGTTCGGACACTCAAACAAATCATACCAGGCCACTGTCATAAGATCTGACATAACAATTTCCCTGACTCTGATGGCAACCACCAAACTCTGGTCAGATCATCTTATTGACTGTTCCAACCATGGGATAAACTAGTATAGATATTTCCTACCCAGCTGCCCTTTCCCCAGAAGGTACCTGAGCGTTGGAGGTAGGTTCTAGGAAACACAGCCGGTTGCCGAAACCTTCTGCAGACAGACATAACTTCAGCTGCTCCTTCAAGATGGTGGCAGAGCACTGAAGAACGACCTCATCATCCTGAGGGAGAAAAGAAGAGCGTCTCAGAAATGCACACTCAGAAGGCTGAGATCCTGGGGATGCCAAGTCAGCAACAGAATATTCTCTATGCGGAAGGCATTCCTAAAAGACGTCTAGCCATGATTGGAAACCTCAAAAGAAGATTCTGGACTCTCCAGGGCAAGCACAGCAAAGTGGTTTTCTAATTATAGTTTTCCCAATTTTCACCCTGCATCCGATTTTCCGATTAAGAAAGTCTTCCTCTGTATCTACCTCCCACTCACCTGAAAACCACTCCCCATGTCTCGCTTTTATATTCTGTAGGATACACCCAACCAGATCGTTTAAAATTGCCTCAAGTTATGGTTTGTTAATCGAGATCTATGCAGAAGTAATATCAATTGCTTGCAGAGTTTCACAGCCTCTGCACACTACGCACCTACTCAGAAAATGTGTGTACAGAAAGGAACCTATCTAAATGAACATATATATTTTTATCAAGTATTATTGTGAGACACAGGCACCTTTTCATGCGATTCTGGCAGAAGCATAAATTAGCCATTCACAGAATCGCCTGCGGTGAGTTAAGAATTGCTTCCAGGAAACAACACCAGGAACTTTTTTGAAGGCTTCCACCGCACCCTCCCTGTTGTACACCACAAATGCCCAAAACAGAGACATGTGGGCAGGTGGTGGGCTAGCAATTTACGTGGAAAAGGCTGGGCAAAGCTACAGGGTTTGCTTAGCGATGCCTGGACCCCTGAGCTACAGAACAGAACACAGGAAGCAAGGATTTAAGAGCTGGGTGTGATTTAGGAAAGGCCTCGCCTGCTCTGAATCTACATTTCTTGGGTCCTCCTGTTGCCTCTTACTCTTGGCTCCCAGTACGTTTCCCAGCACAATTCAAAGTGTTGGTGCTGACCTTTAAAGCCCTAAACGGCCTCAAAGGCCCAGTGTACCTGAAGGAGCATCTCCACCCCCATTGTTCAGCCCGGACACTGAGGTCCAGCGCCAAGGGCCTTCTGGCGGTTCCCTCACTGCAAGAAGCCAAGTTACAGGGAACCAGGCAGAGGGCCTTCTTGGTAGTGGCACCTGCCCTGTGGAATGTGGAATGTCAAAGAGAACAACTACCAGACTTTTAGAAGACATCTGAAGGCAGCCCTCTTTAGGGAAGCTTTTAATGTTTGATGCATTACTGTATTTTAATATTTTGTTGGAAGCCGCCCAGAGTGGCTGGGGAAGCCCAGCCAGATGGGCAGGGTATAAATAATAAATTATTATTATTATTATTGCTTGCCAAAAATGTTTGGGAAGCAACACCAAAATAAACCCTGTGGACAGGAGGCAAAAGTTGGGGCGAGTGTCTGCAATGCAAGATAAAGGTAAAGGGACCCCTGACCATTAGGTCCAGTCGCGGACGACTCTGGGGTTGCGGCGCTCATCTTGCGTTATTGGCCAAGGGAGCCGGCGTACAGCTTCCGGGTCATGTGGCCAGCAGGACTAAGCCACTCCGACCTTCTGATCGGCAAGTCCTAGGCTCTATGGTTTAACACACAGCGCCACACTCGACTCCATTCTTCCTTCCTAGGAACTCTCGATTCAAAGGGCACTCCGAGCAACGCAGCTTTCTTAATGCCTCCCAAAGAGAAAACTGTTGCTGGAACATGCTTCCCCCACACCCCAGCCCAAGCCAGCGAGAGACTCAGGGAAGGCACAACAGATCCTTCTCCATAATGAACAGAAGCAGGTGGCCAAGCAGCCTGTTTATGTCCTAGCCAAGGTGGAGAAGGGGAAAGGGAGATAGCCTGTCCAGTTTTTTGGGGAGGGGGGCACTGCTGCCCGTGACCTTTATTTTTATGTAAATATCCTGGGAAGCTCTTTCACCGAAGCTTTCTCTATCATCTGTGTTTTGTCTTGCAATTCAATTATATTTAAAAAAAACCACCGTCTTTAAATGACAAGGATAAAATATATGCCTGCACTCGAGAGCTGGCACAGTCGGAAGGACACGAGGCTCTTAATAATAAGATTATAATAATGATAATTTATTATTTTTACCCCACCCATCTGCATGGGTTTTCCCAGCCACTCTGGGTGGCTTCCAGCAAAGATTAAAAATACATCAAAATGTCACACGTTAAAAACTTCCCTGAACAGGGCTGCCTTCAGATGTTTTCTAAATGTCAGGTACAGTGGTACCTCTGGTTAAGAACTTAAATTTGTTCCGGAGGCCCGTTCTTAACCTGAAACTGTTCTTAACCTGAAGCACCACTTTAGCTAATGGGGCCTCCTGTTGCCGCTGCGCCGCCAGAGCACAATTTCTGTTCTCATCCTGAAGCAAAGTTCTTAACCTGAAGCACTATTTCTGGGTTAGCGGAGTCTGTAACCTGAAGCGTCTGTAACCCAAGGTACCACTGTAGTTGTTTTTCTCTTTGATATCTGATAGGAGGGTGTTTCACAGGGCGGGCGCCACCACCGAGAAGGCCTGCTGCCTGGTTCTCGCAGTGAGGGAACCACCAGAAGGTCCTCAGCACTGGACCTCAGTGTCTGGGCAGAACGATGGGGGTGGAGATGCTCCTTCAGGTTTAATGGGCCGAGGCTGTTAAACTCAGGGCTGTGGGTTTGAGCCCCACATCGGGCAAAAGATTCCTGTATTGCTAGAGTTTGGACTAAATCACGCTTGTGCTCTCTTCCAACTCTACAGTTCTACGAACTCTATTATTCCACCTGCCTGGCATCGCTTTGTTATAGGAAAACCTTGACTTCTGGGCTTGACTTGTCCCCAGTGTGGAGGAGGAACGTCATAGAAGTTGGAAGGGATCCCAAGAGCTGACTAGCCCGATCCTCTGCAATGCAGAAATCACAACTAAAGAACCCCTGGCAGATTACCATCCAACCTATGCTTAAAAGTCCACCATCTTCCAACCTGGGGGTTTATATTGTGCTGCACCCCAAGAAGAAGAGTTTGGATTTGATATCCCGCCTTTCACTCCCTTTAAGGAGTCTCAAAGCGGCTCACATTCTCCTTTCCCTTCCTCCCCCACAACAAACACTCTGTGAGGTGAGTGGGGCTGAGAGACTTCAGAGAAGTGTGACTGGCCCAAGGTCACCCAGCAGCTGCATGTGGAGGAGCAGGGAATCGAACCCGGTTCACCAGATTACGAGACTACTGCTCTTAACCACTACACCACACTGGCTCTCCCAGATCTTCTGGGGCTTCAACTCCTGGATTTGGAAGGGGAAGACGGACCTAAGGAGGACCAGTAGGTCAAAGTGAAGAGGAGCTCCCATAATATGTATATTTTTTTTTGGGGGGGGTGAAGAAAGACCCAGGACCCACACCCTGTTGCACCTATCCATCAGGCCAGTGGTCCATCTAGTCTATCATCCTGTCCCCACAGTGGCTCATCAGTGGGAAACTCGCAAGCAGGATTCGAACACAAGAGCACTCTCTTCTTTCCAGCAACTAGTAGTCAGAGGCATTGTTAGAAACTCAGATATATAATCTAATCACCAAATGTAACCTGGAACCTAGGCTGTGGTCGCCACAACACAGGATGGATAAAAATCAATGGTTTAAATATAGATAGATAGATAGATAGATAGATAGATAGAGATATAGATAGATATATATTAAAAAATTGGATTTTTTTAAAATTTAAATCAGATTTTTTAAAATTTAAATTGGATTTTTTTAAAAAATGCTTTTGGAGGAAAAATCTTTCCAAATATAGGCTTCTATTTAAGTTAGCCTATGCATCAGGAAATAAGGATTTGTTTTAAGTTTTTCATGTGTGCTAAAACTCAGTCTAAGTTGTTGGTTTTTTTAAAAAAACACACGTTTAACCACATCAGTTAACAAACATGGATACATATGCTATAATGTTATTGTTTTAGTTAAATAAATTGTTTAAATTGTCATTAAGGAAATGATTATTTTTCTGCTTCCAATAAAGTACAGCAGAAAAGTTGTCCAAATATAAACAATAGCTCCGCTACTTCCCGAAAACGCTCAACCTGAAGCAACTTTAACCCGAGGTATGACTGTAATAGGGTTGCCATATGTCCAGAATTTCCCGGACATGGCTGGTATTCAGCCCTGGTCGTTTCAACAGACCCACGCCAGAGGTTGAGCGCAAGACCTTTTTTTCATGCTGGGCACATCTTCTGCCACTGAGCCACAAGCTCTTGAGAGAGGAAGAACGAGAGAGAGAGAGACGGAGAGACAGAAAGCGAGGAGAATAGACTGAGCAGGCTGATCAGTTGTTAGCTGAGGAAGGGGGCGCTTATTTTGGAGCGACACATCCACAGCAGGGCTGCTGCTACAGTTACACATCAGCGCACAGAAACGGATCCGGCCCAGTCCCCGGTGTCCTAAGATGGTTCGTCTGTCGGAGAGATGTCAAGGAACAGGACTTGCCAGCTGCCCTGCTCTAGGAAAAGAGAAGGTTTTTTTGTTTACGCATGGTCTTTCATTCTTTTTTCCTCCTTAGGTTTTTAACGGAGAAGTCTGGAACTTTCTTTCGTGGTTGATGTTCCTATAAATTAGGGTTGCCATATTTCAAAAATCGTTATTGAGCTTTTTTGTGTGTGTTGTTGTTGGTCTTTCAGCTATTTTTAACGAAAACCGCCAAAATCTACATGGGATGCCATACGTCTGAATTTCCCCAGACATTTCGGCGACTTCTGCATTCTGCGGGTTCGCATTAAACCATAGTTTGATGTTCTTAACGATGGTTTGACTCACGTGGAAACCAGGACAGAGAAATGTAATCCTTTTTCTTTTATTTTTTTTTTGGGGGGGCAATGTGTAGGGTTGCCATACTGCAAAAAATGAAAATAACCCGGACACAAAAGTTGTTGAGCTTTTTTGCAGATGCCAGAGATTGAACCTGCGACATTCGGAATCCAAGATGTGTTGCCATATTTCAAAAACTGGGGGGGGGGTAAAGTTTTTGATCTTTGGGGTGCAAAGCTGTTGAGCTTCTTTTGCAAAATCTTCCCCCAAAAAATAAATTAAAGTTTTTGAGCTATTTTAAAGGAAATTCGCCAAAAGAGCAACACTTCCGATATGAGTTGCCATACATTCGGACATTACAGCAATTTCCACCCAGATACTTTCCGATGCGGGTGGTGCTGTGGGTTAAACCACAGAGCCTAGGACTTGCCACTCAGAAGGTCGGTGGTTTGAATCCCCGCAACGGGGTGAGCTCCCGTTGCTCAGTCCCTGCTCCTGCCAACCTAGCAGTTTGAAAGCACGTCAAAGTGCAAGTAGATAAATAGGTACCGCTCCGGCGGGAAAGTAAACAGCGTTTTCGTGCACTGCTCTGGTTTACCAGAAGCGGCTTAGTCATGCTGACCACATGACCCGGAAGCTGTACGCTGGCTCCCTCGGCCAATAAAGCGAGATGAGCGTCGCAACCCCAGAGTCGGTCACGACTGAACCTAATGGTCAGGGGTCCCTTTACCTTACTTTCCGACGTCCATGAAATTCCAGATGTATGGCAATCCTAGCAGTGTGTGTGTTTCGCAGTGATACAATTCCCAGAGTAGCATACCCGTCAACATTTCTCCGATGAAATTAGCAGAATCCTATATTAGTACGCGGGAGGCGCTGTGGTCTAAACCACTGAGCCTCTTGGGATTGCCGATCGGAAGGTCGGTGGTTCGAATCCCCGCAACGGGGTGAGCTCCCGTTGCTCGGTCCCTGCTCCTGCCAACTCAGCAGTTCGAAAGCACGTCAAAGTAGATAAATAGGTACCGCTCCAGCGGGAAGGTAAACGGTGTTTCCGTGCGCAGCTCTGGTTCACCAGAAGCAGCTTAGTCATGCTGGCCACATGACCCAGAAAAACTGTCTGTGGACAAACGGCGGCTCCCTCAGCCAGTAAAGCGAGATGAGCGCCACAACCCCAGAGTCGTTCACGACTGGACGTAACTGTCAGGGATCCTTTACCATATATATATATATATATATATATATATATATATATATATATGCTTTCGTAGATTTTCACGGGTACAGGAATGCAGGTTTTGGTGTCTTCGGGTGTCTTCCCGTGTAAGAGTCGGGGTGTCTGTGCGACGTTTCGACGAGGTCTCACTCGTCATCTTCAGGCTGGTGCTTTCGGCTTCTTGTTACTGGAACAGAGCTGTTCCAGTAACAAGAAGCCGAAAGCACCAGCCTGAAGATGACGAGTGAGACCTCGTCGAAACGTCGCACAGACACCCCGACTCTTACACGGGAAGACACCCGAAGACACCAAAACCTGCATATATATATATATATATATATATATATATGCAGGTTTTGGTGTCTTCGGGTGTCTTCCCGTGTAAGAGTCGGGGTGTCTGGGCGACGTTTCGACGAGGTCTCACTCGTCATCTTCAGGCTGGTGCTTTCGGCTTCTTGTTACTGGAACAGAGCAGAATCTGGTATTTGAGTTCCTATAAATACTGTTGAGGGGTGTGGTGTATAGCCTCCAACGTTCTGGGCAGAGAGGAAGTTCCTAGATTAGTGTGCCTTTTCTTCTTTTGTTCCTTAATTACTTGAGGGATATCTTGAGTGATTTCATGAGTGATATTCTAAATACCACTGGGTGGGTCATTAAGTGTAGATTAGTTGCTAAAGCTTTCGTGTCTTGACCTCTTGAGCTTGTGAAGAGTTTTTCTGAGAAGATGGCTGTACTGCATTTAGTTGTGCTCTGGCTTGGCTTCGTGTATAGCGGCGAGCTGTGATTTTGTGCCCTGTGCCCGCCAGATCTGTGTAGGGATTGCAGGGGGGTGCAGCATCCGGAGGTGCCACTATAGTTTGGCTACTGGATGGAGTCTGTAATATGTCTGTGGAGAGGGTCTGGGTTTGGGTCTGGTGTGGTTGATTGGTGACGGCGTTCTGTGTGCCTCTGGTTCTGGTGTCGGTTTTTGTGGGGAGGGCTAATTTCCAGATGTCTGGCAGGCGGGACGTGTCGTCACGCTTGTTCATGTTGTGAGGGTGTTTCTCTATCTCGATGGCTTCCATGATTATTCTCTTGTGGTGATGTTCCATGTTAAAGAGCAATTTGGAATCTGCAAAATTAATTTCGTGTCCTGTTTCTTTCATGTGTTGGAAAAGAGAGGAAGTTTTTTCTTCTTTTTTGACGGCATTCTTGTGTTCTGCGATACGTGCATTTATTCGTCTGTTTGTTTGTCCAATGTACGTGGCTGGGCAGACTTTGCAGGGTATTTCATAGACCCCTTGGTTTTCCAGCTGGATTTTGTCTTTTGGGTTTCTGAGGATATTGGCTATTTTTTGGTTGGTGCAGAAGGCTGTTTTGATATTGTGTTTATGGAGGATTTTGCTAATTTTGTCTGTAGTGCCCTTGATATAAGGAAGGAGGGCCATGCCATTGTTTTCTTCTGTGTCTTGGTTTTTGGGGGGTGTTTCTTTTTGGATTAGCTTCGTAACCTTGTTTTTCTGGTATCCATTGGCGATTAACACATTTGAGAGATTCTGTAACTCAGTTGTCAAGTGGTCTTTGTCAGCCAGGCGTTTGGTTCTGGAGATGAGAGTCTTGGCTACGGAGTTTATTTGTGCAGGGTGGTGGTGTGATTGTGCATGTAAGTAGCGGTTGGTGTGTGTTTTTTTCCGGTAGATAGTGTGTCCTAGGGAGCCATCAGGTTTTTTGTAGAAATGTGTTAATCGCCAATGGATACCAGAAAAACAAGGTTACGAAGCTAATCCAAAAAGAAACACCCCCCAAAAACCAAGACACAGAAGAAAACAATGGCATGGCCCTCCTTCCTTATATCAAGGGCACTACAGACAAAATTAGCAAAATCCTCCATAAACACAATATCAAAACAGCCTTCTGCACCAACCAAAAAATAGCCAATATCCTCAGAAACCCAAAAGACAAAATCCAGCTGGAAAACCAAGGGGTCTATGAAATACCCTGCAAAGTCTGCCCAGCCACGTACATTGGACAAACAAACAGACGAATAAATGCACGTATCGCAGAACACAAGAATGCCGTCAAAAAAGAAGAAAAAACTTCCTCTCTTTTCCAACACATGAAAGAAACAGGACACGAAATTAATTTTGCAGATTCCAAATTGCTCTTTAACATGGAACATCACCACAAGAGAATAATCATGGAAGCCATCGAGATAGAGAAACACCCTCACAACATGAACAAGCGTGACGACACGTCCCGCCTGCCAGACATCTGGAAATTAGCCCTCCCCACAAAAACCGACACCAGAACCAGAGGCACACAGAACGCCGTCACCAATCAACCACACCAGACCCAAACCCAGACCCTCTCCACAGACATATTACAGACTCCATCCAGTAGCCAAACTATAGTGGCACCTCCGGATGCTGCACCCCCCTGCAATCCCTACACAGATCTGGCGGGCACAGGGCACAAAATCACAGCTCGCCGCTATACACGAAGCCAAGCCAGAGCACAACTAAATGCAGTACAGCCATCTTCTCAGAAAAACTCTTCACAAGCTCAAGAGGTCAAGACACGAAAGCTTTAGCAACTAATCTACACTTAATGACCCACCCAGTGGTATTCAGAATATCACTCATGAAATCACTCAAGATATCCCTCAAGTAATTAAGGAACAAAAGAAGAAAAGGCACACTAATCTAGGAACTTCCTCTCTGCCCAGAACGTTGGAGGCTATACACCACACCCCTCAACAGTATTTATAGGAACTCAAATACCAGATTCTGCTCTGTTCCAGTAACAAGAAGCCGAAAGCACCAGCCTGAAGATGACGAGTGAGACCTCGTCGAAACGTCGCCCAGACACCCCGACTCTTACACGGGAAGACACCCGAAGACACCAAAACCTGCATTCCTGTACCCGTGAAAATCTACGAAAGCATATATATATATATATATATATATATTAGTAGCAATAATTTTATTATTTGTACCCCGCCCACCTGAACGGGTTACCCCAACCGTTCTGGGCGGCTTCCAACATACATAAAAAATGTAATCAAACAGCAAACAAATTCCCTATAGAGGACTGTCTTCTAAAGATTGTATATAATTACTTATCTCCTTGGCTTGGGGGTCACATAGTTTAATGATCAATCTCTCTTTACAGAGAATTCTGAAAACTGAAGCTACGTGAGGGAGATTTGGGGCATCCTAACAATGCTCAGCGGGGGACGCGGGTGGCGCTGTGGGTAAAAGCCTCAGTGCCTAGGACTTGCCGATCGAAAGGTCGGTAGTTCGAATCCCCGCGGCGGGGTGCACTCCTGTTGCTCGGTCCCAGCGCCTGCCAACCTAGCAGTTCGAAAGCACCCCCGGGTGCAAGTAGATAAATAGGGACCGCTTACTGGCGGGAAGGTAAACGGCGTTTCCGTGTGCTGCGCTGGCTCGCCAGATGCAGCTTTGTCACGCTGGCCACGTGACCCGGAAGTGTCTCCGGACAGCGCTATCCCCCAGCCTCTTAAGTGAGATGGGCGCACAACCCTAGAGTCGGACACGACTGGCCCGTACGGGCAGGGGTACCTTTACCTTTACCTTTAACAACGCTCAGCACCCTTAGCAAACTACAGTTCCCAGAATTCTTTTGGGGAAGCCATAATTGTTCCAACTGGCACCGTAGTGAGGCTGCATTTTAATGTTTTAATGTTGCATTTTTAATCTTGTTTTTTAAGTTGTATTTCAATCAACTTGTTTTTATTATTGGTTGTTAGTCACCCTGAGCCCGGTCTTAGCTGGGATGGGCAGGGTATAAATAAAATTTATTATTATTATTATTATTATTATTATTATTATTATTATTATTAAGCAGGGTTGCCACATGTCTGGAATTTCCCAGATATACCTGGAATACTGCAGTTGGAAGCCGTGTCCAGGCGGAGAACGGCAAAATGTCTGGGACGCATGACAACCCATGTCAGGTCAACAACTTTGCCCCCGCCCCCCAAAAAACTATGATTAGTTTCCTTCTTGGGAAGTTAAATATATGTGGAGGGAAACCGTTTTTGGGGAAGCAACTTTTGTTCTCTGTTCCTAAAAGGCTGCTTTGTGCGGGTGGGCTAAAATGACAGGGAAAGGCCAGGGCCTATTTGAGCAATAATAATCCTCACATTTATTCAGCATTTTTCCTGCCCACCTCCGTGGAGGTCTGCTCACCTAGGGTTGCCATATTTTGAAGAGTTAAAAAAAAGAGGACACATTCGCCGACTCCTACTTTTAACTATGGATCGCTAGGACAACTCTACCCATGAAAAAGAGGGCATGCCCTGGAAAAAGAGGACATATGGCAAGCCAAGGCCACCTCAACCCACTGGAGCTACTCAAGTCTGGACCTCGACTCCAGCTCCACCACAACAAGGCAGAGAGAGGCGGCCATTTTAGCCACGGTTGCAATTTGTCAGTGATTCAGTTTGTCATTATACTTTTGCATTTTCTGCCTCACATGTGTTGTAAACAAAAATTGCCCTTTTCCCTTATGGGGTATCCAAGAGCCCATATAGAGTCCTTACGTAGGTTCCCTATCGGCAGGAGAGAATAACAGAGGCCAACCAGAGAATATTGAGAAGCAAAGCAGCTAGTAAGCCTGATCTTTATTGATCTGTTGCAACAGGGTGCTCCCCTCACACGCAGGAGAAAGGAGGAACCCAGAAACATGGCATGCAAGGCCTTATAAAGACTTTCGAAATTGCCACCCTGTAGATCAAGACCACCCCCAGAAACATCATACATACATCACAGAAGGGGTGTAACCTAAGACCACCCCTCAGATACATCACACCTACATCACAGAAAAGGCGGTCTACAGCAGAAATTTGAATGTTGTTTTTCTCCTGTCATTTATCTCCTGGCTGGCAGGTTACTTGATCGAATTTCCTGCGAGCCTGGCCAGTCTTTTGTAGTGATAAATACTTAGTTCCTGGGCCAGGTCACAGGCTTACACCCTATTCAAACACAGACATACCCTTAAGACAGGATTTGTGAAGGAAAAGACAATGGGGAGGTTTCCCACTTTGACCTTGCAGAGAAAACATTTGGTCAGTTTAGGAATCAAAATGGTTTCAGGTTGGTCTTCCTGTGCTGCTCTATGTACGTGCTTGGTTGGTACATTTATGAACATTTCCATATATTTAAGACCTCAAAATTCCTATCACAGAGGCTAACATATCAGAGATTGGCCCTGCAACCTCAGGTTTATAATCCACCATCCCTACAGGGTTTGCAGTGTTGAGACCTGAAACGATATCCATTTCTGTGCTCCAATGCACCACCTCGCTTAAATCCATGTTCCCTCAGCCACATGCACTTGTCCTTAGTTCACATCCCTGTCCTCTGGCCAGAAGCCCATTGCACACTGTGATTCTCCTGGAATGGGGAGATCTCAAGCTTTTATTTATATTGCACAAAGATAATGCAATTTATATTTATATTGCACAAAGATAATGCAATTAAACGAAAACTGCTTCTCTGTGATTTAGCACCGCTCTCTTAAAACTTCCATACAACGGAGAGCAAGGTCGATGTCCACCGTGTTTCTAACTCAGATCTATTCCCATGCCTTGCATGTAGAAACATAACAGGTAAAGCATTTTCCATCGCTTCCTGTTTATGTTCTGGCTTCTTTCAGTATGTTTCCGAGCACAATTAAAATGTTGGTGCTGACCTTTAAAGCCCTAAACGGCCTCGGTCCAGTATATCTGAAGGAGCGTCTCCACCCCCATAGTTCAGCCCGGACACTGAGATCCAGCGCCGAGGGCCTTCTGGTGGTTCCCTCACTGTGAGATGTGAGGTTACAGGCAACCTGCAGAGGGCCTTCTCAGTGGTGGCACCCGCCCTGTGGAATGCCCTCCCATCAAATGTCAAGGAAATAAACAACTTTCTGGCTTTTAGAAGACATCTGAAGGCAGCCCTGTTTAGGGAAGTTTTTAATGTCTAACCTTTTAATGTATTTTTAATGTTTTGTTGGAAGCTGCCCAGAGTGGCTGGGGAAACCCAGCCAGATGGGCGGGGTAGAAATAATAAATTTATTATTACAGTCATACCTCGGGTTACAGATGCTTCAGGTTGTGCATTTCCGGGTTGCACACCGTGCCGAACCCGGAAGTACTAGAACGGGTTACTTCCAGGTTTCGGCGCTTGCGCATGTGCAGAAATGCTAAATTGCGCTTTGCGCATGCACAGAAGACCAAACTGCAACCTGCGCATGCACAGATATGGCGCTGTGGGTTGCGAACGTGCCTCCCGCACGGATCACATTTGCAACCAGAGTGTCCACTGTATTATTATTATTATTATTATTATTATTATTATTATTATTATTATTTCAATTGGGGCATGAGAGCTTTTGACCTGCTTGCCCAAGTATCCTGCTTGCTCACATTAAACCGCAGCTTGCATTAAACTACGGTTCATTATGATGTGCAAACTGGGATTGTGGCACATTTTTTGGGTGCCAAGCAGCCTGAGTTAGCGAATGGTAATAAGCCGAGTCACGAGAAGCACAGGCCGGCAGGGATTATATCATCACAAGGCTGCCATTTCCTGCAGCCGCCATCGATCAAGGGCATGGAAGCATGACGGAGAAGGGCCATTGCCGGAAATCAGCACGAGAAAGGGCACATTGGCCACAGAACAGGGAGGAGCAACAGCCGCGGGGGCTTTGGAGCATCGCCAAATGTGGGGAAAGTGAGTCAGAAATCATCCGGGAAAGAGAGAGCGGTATCCGTGAACTGCCTGTCAGCTGCTTCTTGGCCAAAGGCAGCGTCAACGTTGGCAGTACGGGACACAAATTGGGTCTGGGGATTCAGGAAACCTAGGCTCCATCTATGGAGGAAAGAGGGTGACAATGGCTAGGGCACTGGATTTTGGGCTTCGGGCTCCCTTTCACTAACAAGCTCTCTCTTATCTTCATTTTGCTTAGATCAGGTGAAATATACTCGGAGTCGAGAGTGGATTTCATGCTCTTTATTCAGCTCACAGTGGTGAGGAGGAATGGAAGTTCCCCCAGAATGTCTGCTTTATATACACTATTTACACAATGGGCCCCACGTGATTGGCTAATTCCAGGATTCTCCTGTAGGCCAATCAGGATGAGGATTCACTTCCACCTGGAGCTGGATTGGGTGGCTCCTGTGGACCAACCAGGCTGCTGCATTCTGGGGCCTATTGTTCTAGGACCAATCAGACTGCTGCATTCCGAATCCTATTGTTCTAGGACCAATCAGACTGCTGCATTTTGGATCCTATTCAACTCAGTACATAACATCAGGGAACAGCAAACCTTTTCAGCAGGGGCCGGTCCACTGTCCCTCAGACCTTGTGGGAGGCTGGACTCTGGGGGTGGGGGTGGGGAGATGAACGAATTCCTGTGCCCCACAAATAACCCAGAGGTGCATTTTAAATAAAACGGCACATTCTACTCATGTAAAAACACGCTGATTCCAGGACCGTCCGTGGGCTGGATAGAGAAGGTGATTGGGCCGGATCCGGCCCACAGGCCTTAGTTTGCCTACCCATGGCTTAGATGTCCATTAGTTGTTCTCACCCCTAAGCCCACAAGTTGGGCCCTAGATTTCCAAATTAAATCTAAAACGAGCATGGTGATTTAAGAACGGCTGAGACTGGGGTGCCAGAACACCTAGTTTAGGGGAATCTTCAGCCCTCCAGCTGTTTTGGACTACAAATCCCATCAGCCCCAAAAACAAAATCATGAAGAACGCAAGATCAGGCAGATCCACACCATTTACAACATATGACTTCCCCTCAAGGAACCCAGGGAACTGTAGCTTGCCCCCCACAAACTACCAATGCCCTTGGAAAACTACAGTTCCCAATATTCTCTGGGGGGAAAGCAATGTGCTTTAAGTGTGCCTTGGGCATCCTTTCAAGGTACAATGGTACCTCGGGTTACAGATGCTTCAGGTTACAGACTCTACTAACCCAGAAATAGTACCTCGGGTTAAGAATTTTGCTTCAGGATGAGAACAGAAATCGTGCGGGGGCGGCAGCGGGAGGCCCCATTAGCTAAAGTGGTACCTCAGGTTAAGAACAGTTTCAGGTTAAGAACGGACTTCCAGAACGAATTAAGTTCTCAACCTGAGGTACCACTGTACCTGTTCTTCGCCGTCATATTACCACCTGGAAAACAAATAGGAACGAATGCTCCATAAAGACTTACGTAGTCTAATCACTGCATAACCTTTCTGCAAGCAGGACAAATGCTCAATGAATAGATCACCTGGAGGAGGACTTTAATCCTCAGTTTCTCCATCTGCAACATGGGCTGGTAATGACATGGGCCGACTGGCTCTAATGGATTGCTGTAAATGGATTACAGCAGGTGCATGGATTCAAAAGTGCTTCGGAGAACACTAAAAGCCATTGCAAAGAAATGCTATTACGGTGTTATTTGTTCCCACTATATTCACCTACCCAGTGCTTTTCCAAATCTTGTGCAGAAATGAACCCGTTCTCTTAGGCCTTTAGGCAGGAAGGCAGCCGTCTTCCGGGCTCCTTGCATTCGCCTCCCACCTAATCCTTTCTTCGATCGCAGCAGGAAAAATAAACTAAGAGGTGAAAAGGCTGGGAGGGCAATTGCAAGTCTGCCCCCGCAACCTTTTCCCCGTCCATTTGGGAGGAGAAAGCAGCAAATTCTAAGGATTTTCTTTTCCACCCTCAGGGGCTTCACAACCCAAGCGGAGGACTTTGCTGGAAGAACAGCTGCTCTCCTCCAGAACTTTCTCTGCGCTAATGAGCTTCCTTCTTAGCTATGGGGAGGGAGGGAGGGGACGAGAAACACTGGGACTCGATGATAGCTGGGGCACGGAAATATAAGGTTCTGCGTCCTCGTCATTCCACGCATTCCTGACCAATTGCCGTGCGGAGGATTGCAGCTGGCTCTGGGGAGGAGACAGCTGTTTGGAACAGGGAACCCTTTGCTGATAACACGGCTATCTCTGGGGCGGAAGAAAGCTCTTTGAATCAAGGGGGTGGGGGACACCAAGCACAATTCAAAGTGTTGGTGCTGACCTTTAAAGCCCTAAATGGCCTCGGTCCAGTATACCTGAAGGAGCGTCTCCACCCCCCCCATCGTTCTGCCCGGACACTGAGGTCCAGCTCCGAGGGCCTTCTGGCGGTTCCCTCACTGAGAGAAGCCAAGTTACAGGGAACCAGGCAGAGGGCCTTCTCGGTGGTGGCACCCGCCCTGTGGAACGCCCTCCCACCAGATGTCAAAGAGAAAAACAACTACCAGACTTTTAGAAGACACCTGAAGGCAGACCTGTTTAGGGAAGCTTTTAATGTTTGATGTATTACAGTATTTTAATATTCTGTTCGAAGCCGCCCAGAGTTCGTGGGGAAGCCCAGCCAGATGGGCAGGGTATAATATATATTATTATTATTATTATTATTATTATTATTATTATTATTATTATTATTATCAGGAAAGGCAGAGTTGCAACCTTCCCCAACCTTGATGGACTCCCATCCACCTCAGTCAGCAGGACCAATGGTCAGAGATGATGGGAGCAGCAATCCAAAAACATTAATTTATACCCAGAGGTCTGGGTAGGCCTGCGGTCCTCCAAGCATTCCAGCAGTCCAACTCCCACCAGTCCCAGCATATCTGGTGGTCAGAGAAAGTGAGAGGTAAAGGTAAAGGACCCCTGGCAGTTAAGTACAGTCACAAACGACTCTGTGGTTGTGGCACTCTGGGGTTGCCGGCCAGGGAGGAGGGAGGCTCCAACTGTGTTGCTTGGCTGCGTTGCTCACCCAATAAGGAGTCTAAGAACGACTGGGGGGTGGAGCTTGCATGCCTTGTGCCGATCAAATCAGCCGCGTTGCCTGGGGACTCGCCTTTGCTCAGCGCTTCCCAGCGGAGAGGTGATGGTGGTTTCCCTTGCTGCATCCCCTTTGCTGGGTTGCTGCGCTGTGGGAACCACCGCTTGAGCCTTCGTTTGGCTGCTGGCTGGCTTTCTGCCTTTGGCTTGGAGGGGCTCAGAAGTCGAAAATACCTGTGCTGGGAAAATCCCTTATTTTGGCTGCTGATCCCTTATTTTCGAGGCTGCTGGTCCCTTATTTTCAAATCTGTAAGCTGACAGCTATGGAAGACACAGCAGGCAACCTCTTCTGCGGGCAGGTTATTCTGCTGCATCTCTGACCAAATCCTACCTGTTGCAGAGATGTGCCCATTCTGCAGAAAAGGCTAGCTGGAAATTGCCAGGCCAGAAGGGGGAAGCATGCAGGGACACGGCAAGCAGACTCCTCTGTGAGCAGAGCCCCTCGGTCACCTGGGAACTTTGTAATTTTTGAAATTAATTTATTTCTTGTGCCATGTTAGTGTGCTCCAGCCCCCAGTTAGGAAACTACTGTATTAACCCCCTTCAAGAGAGAGTAATTAAACAAGGTCTGGGAGAAGACTAAAATAGCAAGAAACTGACAGCTTGTAAAATTATTCAGGAAGATCCCGGGAGAATTGTCTGCCCCTCTGAGATCTGGCGCCCAATAGCTGAAGAAGGTAATAGGCAATATTTACGTTTCATTTAGCTAATGAGCTGGCGCATGTCATTCCCACTTAAATTAAGCCTAGATGTGAATCGATATGCGGGTGGCATTTAGTCACGTCGTGGCAACTGCAGGCGGTGCTTGCAAGCTCTTGCAGAATAAACCTGGTCCGCCCCCCCACGAAGAAACCCCAAACCCCACCCCAGGTCAATTCTGTTTTTGAGATATGGAAAGTGATGGGATAATGGCACGGAAAGTACGGCATGATACTTGCTTTGGCTCAACATCGTCTAACAAGTCAGAGTGAGGGCTCATTAAGCATAAAATGCCGTGTAATCTCCCACCAAACAAATCAAAGAATCACAGAGTTGTAAGGGACCCCACCTCCCCCAGGGTCATCTAGTCCAACCCCCGGCATTGCAAGAATATGTAGCTTTCCCATTGGGAGATCAGCACCATGCTCTAGCCAACTGAGCTTTCCTTTTTTATTTTTATTTTTTAAATATTGTTTTAATTACAGTGGTAAGGTAAAAGTAAAGGGACCCCTGACCATTAGGTCCAGTCGTGGCCGACTCTGGGGTTGCGGCGCTCATCTCGCTTTATTGGCCGAGGGAGCCGGCGTACACCTTCCAGGTCATGTGGCCAGCATGACTAAGAGCGAACCAGAGCAGCGCACGGAAACACCTTTACCTTCCCGCCGGAGTGGTACCTATTTATCTACTTGCACTTTGACGTGCTTTTGAACTGCTAGGTGGGCAGGAGCAGAGATTGAGCAATGGGAGCTCACTCCGTTGCAGGGATTCGAACTGCCGACCTTCTGATTGGCAAGTCCTAGGCTCTGTGGTTTAACCCACAGCACCACCCGCGTCCTTAATTACAGTGGTACCTCGGGTTAAGAACTTAATTCGTTCTGGAGGTCCGTTCTTAACCTGAAACTGTTCTTAACCTGAGGTACCACGTTCTCTAATGGTGCCTCCCGCTGCCGCTGCACAATTTCTCTTCTCATCCTGAAGCAAAGTTCTTAACCCAAGGTACTATTTCTGGGTTAGCAGAGTCTGTAACCTGAAGCGTCTGTAACCTGAGGTACTACTGTATTGCTTTTAGCTAGTTTGTATTACAGTGGTTCTCTGGTTTACGAACTTAATCTGTTCCAGAAGTCCATTTTTAAACCAAAATCATTCTTAAACCGAGGCGCGCTTTCCCTAATGAGGCCTCCTGCTGCCGGTGCCCTTCCACTGTTCGGATTCCGTTCTTAGACCGAGGTAAAGTTCTCAAACCAGGACACTATTTGCGGTTTTGCAGAGTTTGTCGTAAAAGCCCCCTTGAATCCCAGCTTCGGAGAAACACAGGATACAAACACAGTCGCACCCTGGAAGTGGAACACAATCTGTTCCGGAAGTCCGTTCAACTTCCAAAACGTTCAGAAACCAAGGTGTGGCTTCCAATTGGCTGCAGGAAGCTCCTGCAGCTGATTGGAACCGGCGGAACCCATGTCGGACGTTCGAGTTCCGAAGAACATTCGCAAACCAGAACACTCACTTTGGCGTTCGGGAGCCAAAACATTTGACTTGCAAGGCATTCAACTTCTGAGGTATGACTACTGTGGTACCTTGGGTTACAGACGCTTCAGGTTACAGACTCCGCTAACCTAGAAATAGTACCTCAGGTTAAGAACTTTGCTTCAGGATGAGAAGAGAAATCGTGTGGTGGCGTCATTAGCTAAAGTGGTACCTCAGGTTAAGAACAGTTTCAGGTTAAGAACGGACCTCCAGAATGAATTAAGTTCTTAACCCGAGGTACCCAGTAGTGATGTATGGAAGTGAGAGCTGGACCATAAAGAAGGCTGATCGCCAAAGAATGGATGCTTTTGAATTCTGGTGGTGGAGGAGACTCTGGAGAGTCCCATGGACTGCAAGAAGATCAAACCGATCTATAATGAAGGAAACCAGCCCTGAGTGCTCACTGGAAGGACAGATCGTGAAGCTGAGGCTCCAATACTTTGGCCACCTCATGAGAAGAGAAGACTCCCTGGAAAAGTCCCTGATGCTGGGAAAGATGAAGGGCACAAGGAGAAGAGGACGACAGAGGACGAGATGGTGGGACAGTGTTCTCGAAGCTACCAGCCTGAGTTTGACCAAACTGCGGGAGGCAGTGGAAAACAGGAGTGCCGGGCGTGCTCTGGTCCATGGGGTCATGAAGAGTCGGACATGACTAAACGACTAAACAACAACAACAACCATTGTACATGTAACAACAGCAGCAGCAACCAAGGCCGCCCTCAATCTCTCTCTCTCTGCCTCTCCAACTCCACTCTTGCTGTTTCCATCCCACCTAACTGGGCTCACAAGCCATGTCCCACCACCCGCTCTGCTTGAATTCCTCCCCAGAGATCGCGTTTCACGGCCGTCCTATTTCTGCCCAAGGAATGTGCAGCATCAGCCCGGGGCTCTGCTGTTTGCAAAGAGATCAGCCTCTCCGCTGCCCCTCTAACCCAGCCAGTCCCACTAACCCACAACCACACAGGCAAGCAGTTGACGCATTCCCAAAAACCAGCCCCGACACGGGGACGAAGGGGGCTGCCAAGGAGGAGGAGGAAATAAAAGTGGGCAGAGTGCCATTTCGAATCCGCGCTATTCATATCCTGGGCATATTTAACACACATCTCCCCCACATAAGAATCATGGGAACTGTAGTTTTCCCCTCCACGGAGCTGCCATTGGCAGCAGCCTTCACGAACTACAGTTCCCAGGGTTCTTTGGAGGAAGAATAGGCCTTGAATTGGCTTTAAATGTATATGTAATTGTGGCTCTGCGCAGAATCACGTTGCAATTGCTTTTTATATTAGTTGTTCGTTCCTGGCACTCTAAAGAACTTTCCTTTGGCCAGGAGAACTTGGGACGATTAATGGCAGGCCAGACCATCTCGCTCAAGAGACCGGTTTGGCCAAGGCGTGAGAATTACCATACTTTTTGCTCTGTAAGACTCACTTTTACCCTCCTAAAAAGCAAGGGGAAATGTGTGTGTGTCTTATGGAGCGAATGCAGGCTGCGCAGCTATCCCAGAAGCCAGAACAGCAAGAGGGATTGCTGCTTTCACTGCACAGCGATCCCTCTTGTTGTTCTGGCTTCTGAGATTCATAATTATTTTTTTTCCTCCTCCAAAAACTAGGTGCGTCTTGTGGTCTGGTGCGTCTTATAGAGCCAAAAATACAGTATGTTCTTGACTCGCATCCAGCGGCCCCATGAAGAATGTGATCTGCGGCAGGTGGGCACACGGCGAAAGCCGGAACCTCGCTTTCCCAAGACAGATGCAAACAGAATCTCAAGGACATCAGAAAGCTCTCTGCCCCTGAACGCAGAATCAGAACACAGATCCTGGGCTCAGAAACACCGCCACCCTCCGGCTTTTCATTTCTTTTGCAAGAGAGAGGGTTTTGACACACCTCTCTGCACTGGACTCTTGGCAACGATTCAGAAACAATGGAAGCTTACCCAAGCTGCAGTTTAGGAAAAGCGTGGCTGAGGAAGCTAGAAGAGCAGGAATTAACGGCATGGCCAACCGAGCAGGGAAAGACAATTTAGCACAGAGACGAATCTGTAAGACAGAGATGGGGGAACCCATTCCAACCATCCACAGCAGGCATCCCCAAATTCGGCCCTCCAGATAGTTTTGGGACTACAATTCCCATCATCCCTAGCTAACAGGACCAGTGGTCAGGGATGATGGGAATTGTAGTCCCAAAACATCTGGAGGGCCGATTTTGGGGGTGCCTGCTTTAGAGATTGTTGGGACTACAACATCCATCAGTCTCAGCTCGCATGGCCGTCGGTGGGGATAATGGGAACTGAAGTCCAACGAAATCCGGAGGTACACAAGTTCCGCACCCCCTATCCATCAGAGTCCAGTCAATGGGGTTGATCCTGCACTGTGGGTCAGTTTATCACCCATTTGCACGAAAAGGAAACCCCATCCATACAACCTTCATGACAGAGACGGATAAGCATGCAAACGCGTCGCGTCGGCACAGCTGGCTGGCACCCCCTAAGCTCCCGTTCTCAGCCCCTTGGCTTCTCAACCCTGGAGTCACAGTTGAACGTGTGAACCAAACTCGCTGAAAAAAGGAATCTTTTTTAAAAAACAAAAAGCAGAACCCAGTGACAGTACATTTCGCCCGGAACATGTGTGTGTGTGAAGCAGCGTGGAGAGAACAGTTTGGCATGCAAGTCAGACGTCCCCAATCTGGTGCCCTCTAGATGCTGCCAGGTCGGGAATGAGGGCTGGCGTAAGTTGTCTTCTCCAGTTCTTCCCCTCCTCTGGTTCTTTGCCCCCGCTTAAGCCTGGCTCTCTCTCCCCATCTGCTGACGCACAGGCGTGCCAGGAGCCAAAAGAACAGGAGGTTGCGTATGGTGCGAAAGCCTTAAAACTTTGTCAAAAGGCTTTTCTGAAGGAGAGAGGGAGATTTGGAAGAGGGCCGGCAAGGACCAAAGCCCCAATTTCACGTACATGAAGAAAATCCACCCCCCCTTTGGATTATTGAACTTTAAGGGGGTTGAGGGGAAGCTAACACCCCCCGCCTCCTCGATCTCTCCCTGTACAACTTTGCTTGCTAAGGGCACACAGATGGTTTAAAATAGGAAACTGCTCTCCAGGAGGAATAGCCAGCTATTCGCGGATCTAGAAAAGCAATTAGGTAGGCAGCGGCTTTTTTTGTTCCAGCGCTCCCCACCCTAGGGGAAGCACCCTCAAAGAACGGGTTTCCAGGACAAAAAGCAGCAGAAGGCTTGGAAGAGGGGGAAAGGCCTCCTCTGAAAGTGACCTTGAGGAACAGCAGAAAGGCAATCTCAAGAAAGAAAGAACGAACGTTTGTGGAGGGGGCCCAATTTCCCAGCTGGGCATTTGTGCTGGAAACAGAGGGACTTTCCTCCCCATTTCCCTGTCGCCCTACCATCCTGGGTCAACCCCACCCCATGTCACCCTCCTCCTCCGACCGCCAGTCCCACAGGCTTAAGGCAGGGCGGGGGACGAGTATTTTTGGAGGCTGCACCTGTTCAAAGCATTCCTGCAAACTCTGGGTAAGCACATAGCTTGGAGGCAGGGAAACTTGCTGACACACAGACACACAGGCCTCGAGGACGCTTCAGGAATGCCTTTTAGGCGAACACACACACACACACACACACACACACACACACACACACACACAGGCTGCCCCGGAATACCCGGTGGGAAAGAAGCTTTGTCCACAAACTTTTCTAGTTTGTTGATGTTTTTGGCCACCTCATGAGAAGAGAAGACTCCCTGGAAAAGACCCTGATGTTGGGAAAGATGGAGGGCAAAAGGAGAAGGGGATGGCAGAAGACGAGATGGTTGGACAGTGTTCTTGAAGCTACCAGCATGAGTTTGACCAAACTGCGGGAGGCGTGCTCTGGTCCATGGGGCATGAAGAGTTGGACACGACTAAATGACTAAACAACAACAACAAGTCATTTAGTCGTGTCTGACTCTTCGTGACCCCCTGGACCAGAGCACGCCAGGCACTCCTGTCTTCCACTGCCTCCTGTCTTCCACTGTTGGGTCATGCCCTGATCGGTGGTGGCACCATTTGTTGTTGTTGTTTAGTTGTTTAGTCGTGTCCGACTCTTCGTGACCCCCTGGACCAGAGCACTGCCGAATCAGGACAGCGTCTTCAGATTCTCAGATTTTTGAATCTTTATTGGCAAATGCAGTCCAGCATCTCGTTCTCACAGTGGCACAACAGTGTTTTCCCTACTTAAGATTCCCAGCAAGAGTAACAGATTTATTATGGTATATTATACGGGGGGATTTGGGGGTGGTGGTGAGTAAAACACTGAAAGGGAGCAGCAGGCTAACTTCAAACAAAGAAAAGGAAAATAGCCTCTGTGCACCTCAGGTTCAATAATAATAATAATTTATTTATACCCCGCCCATCTGGCTGGGCTTCCCCAGCCACTCTGGGCGGCTTCCAACGAAGTATTAAAATACAGTGGTCTGTTAAACATTAAAAACTTCCCTAAACAGGGCTGCCTTCAGATGTCTTCTAAAAGTCTGGTAGTTGTTTTTCTCTTTGACATCTGGTGGGAGGGCGTTCCACAGGGCAGGTGCCACCACCGAGAAGGCCCTCTGCCTGGTTCCCAATAGCTTTGCTTCTCGCAGGGAGGGAACCGCCAGAAGGCCCTCAGCGCTGGACCTCAGTGCTCTACAAATGCTAGAAACTTTTTTTTTTTAACGGAAGCTGGAAATTTGGGAATTATGCTTTCATCAACTGCGGGGAGGCTGCTGCTTCCACTTGCACCTCCTCAGACGCCCACCATAGCATATGGCTAAGGGCGATAAGAGCTGCAGTCGAAAACATCTGGTTCAGGTTGGCAAAGAACCATTTAAATGAACTGACAGGTGCCAACTCTGCCACTCTTCCGGCGCCAGGTGAATATGCAAACAAGCACTCGCCAACTAGCTTTTGACAGTTAATCATTCTTTTGCTGGTGATGTGGTTATTTTGGCTCGGCGTGCGATTTTTTTTGTGGCGGATCACATTTGGCATATATCTTTTGTCCATCTGAAGGGATTTTTGTTATCAGCCATGACATTCTGTCCGTTATCGTCCCTGTAAATTGCTTCAGGAACCTTGGCCGTATGAAGCGATTGAACTGGTTAGGCGTTGGAGTGGATATTATAAGGTTATAGTTCTACTCAAGCGTAGGCCTGTTGATATTAATGGACTCCAGTTAGCCATAGCCACTGATTTCAAACGGCTGGACTACAGCTATGGCTAATGTGAACTACAATGCATAGTATTTTATTATGTATTATGGCTATCGTACTACTGAATGTAGGTTGTTTCTTTTCCATAAACCTCTTTTGAGTAAAAGGGGGGGGGGAGTGTTGTGAACTTTCTGAAGGGAACTCTCTGTTCAGGGAAGTTTTTAATGTGTGACATTTTGATGTATTTTTAATCTTTGTTGGAAGCCGCCCAGAGTGGCTGGGGAAACCCAGACAGATGGGCGGGGTACAAATAATAAATTATTATTGTTGTTGTTATTGTTATTGTTAAGTTGTGGGCGAACATATCAGACGACACAGTGATTCTTCCAAAGCAGCTCTTTATTTGTAAGCTGGAACAGAACTGAACTGAGGAGCTCAGTCAGCCTGCTTATATAGAGCTCCACTAGAATGCAACAGTAACCATTTTCTGTAACTAGCCAATCACTGAACATCACTTTCGATCCTTCATTTGCATACAAACTATCCAATCACTGAACGTCACTTTCAATCCTTCATTTGCATAACTATCTACAGTATCCTCCTGCTGGCCCAGGGTGAGAACTTCAGTACATAACAATTATTATTATTATTATTATTATTATTATTATTATTATTAGCGGGGGGGAGCCATAGTTATTATTTCTAACATTGCATCTCTGCCTATGAATTAACACGTGCAATTCTGTGTCTTCTCTTTAGCTGGGCATTTATTTTGGGGGTAATGTCAGGCACTGTTGCCTGCTTCATGATAGTGGAGATGAAATAATGGGGAAAGCTTTGCCTTTTTGTTTAGGAAGGCTCAGGAGATAGAGCTTCTTTTAAGAAGGTGGCTACTCAAAATATGATGTCAGCATTTCGTTTGCTTTTTTACCTCACTATTATTTCCATTTTACACATGAGGCATGAAGCTACCTGAGACGAGGCTTTAAAAAATAATAATAAAAGCACCGTCCCTTTAACAAGGCATGAGACAAGTGAAAAAGGATAGAGCTGTCCTGCTGGGAGAAACCTCGCCTGTTGAATTTTTACCTGCCATCAGGCGGCTTCGTAAAGGCTCAGGGTGGCATTAACCCCATTTAAAAAATAAGGCATCCTCAGGAAATGAGTCATTCGCCTAATTGAGTGGGGGATGAGGCAAAGAGAGAGAGAGAGCGCCAGGAGAAACTGATGCACTACGTGAAATTGGATTTTCCCAGTGAAAACATATTGATGGTTGTGTCTTGGGAGAAAGGAAATATCTTCTTTCCCTGAGAAGAAAGCAAGAGTCTCACAACCTGCACCCATGGCAAAACAATACTAACAAAAAATAAAAACCACACCCTGTGTTTTGATTTTGGGGTGGGTCCCGAAGGATTAGTCAGGAAGAATCCTGAATGTTGTTTTCTTCCTAAGGATGATAGTGGGAAGATTAAATCTGGAGATCCCCATCAAATATTGCCAGTGGCTAATTTCACGTGCAAACCTATAATGAAGACACAGGCTCCCATGTTTTGAGAGGAGCCCGAGTAAGACGATTTCAGTAGGGATTCAAACCGCCGACCTTCTGATCGGCAAGCCCTAGGTTCTGTGGTTTAACCCACAGCGCCACCCGCATCCTATTATTATTATTATTATTATTATTATTATTATTATTATTATTATTATCCCAGAGTGGCTGGGGCAATCCAATCAGACAGGTGGCATAGAAATATTACAATTAATTAATTAACATTGGTGCACATGTTACCACAGATATTTGGGCCTGTCGCACATACTCACTGGTGGAAAGTATTCATAGCATTTAGATGAGCTCAGTTGCATTTATATGATGTGCGTGGGGGGGGGATTTATTCATATATTTTAGACAAGTTTCTGTTGTTATGAATTTACTTGTTTGGTTTTTCAGATCAAAATTTTACAGTCAAATATCCAACGTACAACATAGAAACAGGATTCCGAAGAATTTTCCGGACTTCCCCTCCTCCCCTTTGTGGGTCCTATTGTTAAATCATTTCCTCCTGCATCTTTGATAATAGTCCAAAATTCACCATTAAGTGCTATTCCAATCCTACTAACAGTTTTAACTGTTTACAATGTCTCATGGCAACCCACATATGGTAGAAGTAATAAATAATAATAATAATAATAATAATAATAATAATAATAATAAATTTATACCTGCCCATCTGGCTGGGTTTCAGCAGCCACTCTGGACGGCTTCCAACCAAAGATTAAAAATACATTAAAACATCATTCATTATAAACTTCCCTAAACAGGGCTGCCTTCATATAGTTGTTTATTTCCTTGACATTTGATGGGAGGGAGTTCCAAAGGGCGGGCGCCACCACCAAGAAGGCCCTCTGCCTGGTTCCCTGTAACTTGGCTTCTCGCAATGAGGGAACCGCCAGAAGGCCCTCGCCGCTGGACCTCAGTGTCCGGGCAGAACGATGGGGGTGGAGACGCTCCTTCAGGTATACTGCGTCTTTGAGGCCGTTTAGGGCTTTCAAGGTCAGCACCAACACTTTGAATTGTGCTCGGAAACGGACTGGGAGCCAATTGCTGCCCCATGTGGACTCAGAAACAGAGGACACTGCCTTACCCCAAACCAGGTCACTGGTCCATCTACTGTCTACACCAGGGATGGGGAACGTGTGGCTCTTTGGACGCTGCTGGACTCCAACTCCCATCACCCCTGTCCACAGGCCATGTTGGCTGGGGCTGATGGGACCTGGATTCCAAGGATGTTTGGAGAACCAGGGGCTCCCCGTCTCTTGTCTACACCAATTAGTCTTTCACCTTCTCCAGCCCAGGGCCCACCCAAACCTCCACTCCTTCTTCTTCTTCGCCCTATATTTGTATAGTGGTAATGCTGCCACCTGTGGTCTTTGTCCATGGAGTTTTCTTGGCAGGGATACTGGAGTGGCTTGCCGGTTCCTGCTCCAGGTGGATCACTTTTGGTCAAAACTCTGCACTATGACCTGTCCATCTTGGGTGGCCCTGCACAGCATAGCTCATAGCTTCTCTGAGTTATTCAAGCCCCTTCGCCACGACAAATCCATGAAGGGGATTACCTTACCTTGCCAACAAAGGTCCGTATAGCTAAAGCTCTGGTTTTCCCAATAGTGATGTATGGAAGTGAGAGCTGGACCATCAAGAAGGCTGATCGCCGAAGAATGGATGCTTTTGAATTATGGTGCTGGAGGAGACTCTTGAGAGTCCCATGGACTGCAAGAAGATCAAACCGATCCATTCTGAAGGAAATCAGCCCTGAGTGCTCACTGGAAGGCCAGATCCTGAAGCTGAGGCTCCAGTACTTTGGCCACCTCATGAGAAGAGAAGACTCCCTGGAAAAGACCCTGATGTCGGGAAAGATGGAGGGCACAAGGAGAAGGGGATGACGGAGGACGAGATGGTTGGACAGTGTTCTCAAACCAGCATGAGTTTGACCAAACTGCAGGAGGCAGTGGAAGACAAGAGTGCCTGGCGTGCTCTGCTCCATGGGGTCACGAAGAGTCGGACACGACTAAACAACTAAACAACAACAACAAATGGTGCCACCACCGATCAGGGCATGACCCAACAGTGGCTCCCAACACAATGGTCCTTGAAGACCAACGATGCCATATCCAACTCACTTCTACACAAAGTAGACTCTTTGAAAGTAATTGACCTAAGCAGGGCATGGTGGGACTGATGCATGTCCTTTAATTTTAGTGGGTCTACTCTGAGGAGGACTCACATTGGCGACAACCCTCACTAGCTGCAGCTCTCCAGGCAAGTGAAACTCTGAGCCCTACCTAAAGATGACACCAATCGAACCCGCGACCTTCACTGAGGTCCAACACTGAGCTACAGTTCTTCCATATCTATCCTAGCCCTCACCCCTCTCCCCACCTTACCAATAGTCCCAGTCCTCCAGAGCCATCATTTCTTCATTATAAATGCATTTTACATGGCACCAGTTACCCTTTGGAACTCCCTGTGACTACAGACACCAGGGAGTCCCCTTTGCTGTGTTCCTTTTGATGCCTACTGAAAACATTTTTGTTTAGGCAAGCCAGTCCGGACACATAGGACGCTGGCATGTGTTCTGATTTGGGTTCTTTCTTTTAAAATCTTGTCAATGATTTGAATTATTTTTGAAGGCTTTTAACCGATAATTTCATTGTTTTATTCTTCTCGTAAACCGCTCTGAAGTTGTGCCTGTTGTTGTTTTACAATCAATCAATATATATATATATATATATATATATGCAGGTTTTGGTGTCTTCGGGTGTCTTCCCGTGTAAGAGTCGGGGTGTCTGTGCGACGTTTCGACGAGGTCGCACAGACACCCCGACTCTTACACGGGAAGACACCCGAAGACACCAAAACCTGCATTCCTGTACCCGTGAAAATCTACGAAAGCAAATATATATATATATATATATATATATATAGGTTTTGGTGTCTTCGGGTGTCTTCCCGTGTAAGAGTCGGGGTGTCTGTGCGACGTTTCGACGAGGTCTCACTCGTCATCTTCAGGCTGGTGCTTTCGGCTTCTTGTTACTGGAACAGAGCAGAGTCTGGTGTTTGAGTTCCTATAAATACTGTTGAGGGGTGTGGTGTATAGCCTCCAACGTTCTGGGCAGAGAGGAAGTTCCTAGATTAGTGTGCCTTTTCTTCTTTTGTTCCTTAATTACTTGAGGGATATCTTGGGTGATTTCATGAGTGATATTCTGAATACCACTGGGTGGGTCATTAAGTGTAGATTAGTTGCTAAAGCTTTCGTGTCTTGACCTCTTGAGCTTGTGAAGAGTTTTTCTGAGAAGATGGCTGTGCTGCATTTAGTTGTGCTCTGGCTTGGCTTCGTGTATAGGGGCGAGCTGTGGTTTTGTGCCTTGTGCCAGCCAGATCTGTGTAGGGATTGCAGGGGGGTGCAGCATCCGGAGGTGCCACTATAGTTTGGCTACTGGATGGAGTCTGTAATATGTCTGTGGAGAGGGTCTGGGTTTGGGTCTGGTGTGGTTGATTGGTGACGGCGTTCTGTGTGCCTCTGGTTCTGGTGTCGGTTTTTGTGGGGAGGGCTAATTTCCAGATGTCTGGCAGGCGGGACGTGTCGTCACGTTTGTTCATGTTGTGAGGGTGTTTCTCTATCTCGATGGCTTCCATGATTATTCTCTTGTGGTGATGTTCCATGTTAAAGAGCAATTTGGAATCTGCAAAATTAATTTCGTGTCCTGTTTCTTTCATGTGTTGGAAAAGAGAGGAAGTTTTTTCTTCTTTTTTGACGGCATTCTTGTGTTCTGCGATACGTGCATTTATTCGTCTGTTTGTTTGTCCAATGTACGTGGCTGGGCAGACTTTGCAGGGTATTTCATAGACCCCTTGGTTTTCCAGCTGGATTTTGTCTTTTGGGTTTCTGAGGATATTGGCTATTTTTTGGTTGGTGCAGAAGGCTGTTTTGATATTGTGTTTATGGAGGATTTTGCTAATTTTGTCTGTAGTGCCCTTGATATAAGGAAGGAGGGCCATGCCATTGTTTTCTTCTGTGTCTTGGTTTTTGGGGGGTGTTTCTTTTTGGATTAGCTTCGTAACCCTGTTTTTGTGGTATCCATTGGCGATTAACACATTTGAGAGATTCTGTAACTCAGTTGTCAAGTGGTCTTTGTCAGCCAGGCGTTTGGTTCTGGAGATGAGAGTCTTGGCTACGGAGTTTATTTGTGCAGGGTGGTGGTGTGATTGTGCATGTAAGTAGCGGTTGGTGTGTGTTTTTTTCCGGTAGATAGTGTGTCCTAGGGAGCCATCAGGTTTTTTGTATATTAGGACGTCAAGAAAGGGGAGTTGGTTGTTGTCTTCTATTTCCATAGTGAATTGTATTTTGGGGTGTAGGCTGTTGAGATGTGTGAGGAAGCTATCTAGTTTTTCTTTCCCGTGTGGCCAAATTACAAAGGTGTCGTCAACATATCTGAGCCAAAGTTTGGGTTTGTGTTCTGACTTGTCTAAAGCATTGGTTTCAAAGTGTTCCATGTACAAATTTGCGATGACCGGTGAGAGGGGTGATCCCATAGGTGCTCCTTCTATCTGTTTGTATCTTTGACCATTGTGGATGAAGTACGTGTTGGTTAGGCAGTGGTTGGTCAGGTCCAGGATGTATTTGGGGGGATTGTATTTGTTTTGGATGGCTGTCAAGGCTTCATTAATGGGCACTTGAGTGAAGAGAGATACAACATCGAAGCTCTTCACAAGCTCAAGAGGTCAAGACACGAAAGCTTTAGCAACTAATCTACACTTAATGACCCACCCAGTGGTATTCAGAATATCACTCATGAAATCACTCAAGATATCCCTCAAGTAATTAAGGAACAAAAGAAGAAAAGGCACACTAATCCAGGAACTTCCTCTCTGCCCAGAACGTTGGAGGCTATACACCACACCCCTCAACAGTATTTATAGGAACTCAAACACCAGATTCTGCTCTGTTCCAGTAACAAGAAGCCGAAAGCACCAGCCTGAAGATGACGAGTGAGACCTCGTCGAAACGTCGCCCAGACACCCCGACTCTTACACGGGAAGACACCCGAAGACACCAAAACCTGCATTCCTGTACCCGTGAAAATCTACGAAAGCATATATATATATATATATATATATATATATATATATATAGTTTTATAAATAACTAAGCAATAAAACTGCTAGCACATTTACAAACTAAGCAGGGTTTGGTCTGTTATCATATTTAGGGATTATAGACCACCTCTGAGGACAAAAAACCTCACAAGGCGATTTATAGAATAAAAGTATGATGCATAAACAACCACAATGGGTTAATAAAAGAAAACAGCCACAGAATCATAGAATCTTGGCGTTGGAAGAGAACCTGAGGATCACCAATGCAGGAATTTGCAGATGGAACAAGATGGGTGGTATATAAATAATTTATTATTATTATTATTATTATTATTATTATTATTATTATTATTATTATTAGCTGTCCCATATGGGGCTTGAACCTGCAACCTTGGCGTTATCAGCACCACACTCTAACCAACCTAGATCTTCTAACGAAGGGCGGTATATGAATCTAATTTAAAAAGTAAAAATAAAGTAAATAAATAAAGTTTCCCATCTGTCTTCAAAGGCAGCCCCACGGACCAGGCATTACAGCAGTCCAGCCTGGTTGTTCCAATTGCGTGGATAACGGAAGCAAGGACAGACCTCTCTAGGAAGGCTGGTAGACCAGATGTAGCCATCGGCTTGCAAAAAGAAATACAAAATTCTATGGTTTCAGGTTGAGAAGGAAGGAGGGATCTCCATGCCAAAGAAAGGAGGCAACATGACAAAGAGAAAGGACTTTTTCCAGCCCTTTTTTTTTTTTTTTGGAATTTGCATTATTAAATCCTGCAAGTGCTGACTCTGGATTTCCCGGGAGGAGAATCTGCAGTTTCTGTTTCTGGATGAAGAATCTGAACTGCCACCGTAGTAGGATAACAAATTGAGGATGAGTCAACAATGCGAAGCCCGCCAAGGACGGTGACTGTTTTCAGGCTGCATTAAGAAGAAGCCTCTCCACAGTTTTGGGAACTAAACAGCCCTGGTCTAACCCTGCGCTGTTAAAAAAAATACCTAGAGTATGGCTTTTATAGTCCTTGTGGCATGTACAGAATTTTCTCTTAAAAAGAAAAAGCATGCATATTATTATAAACTGTCTAGGGCCACATTTGCACCATACGTTTAAATCACAATGGTACTACTTTAGAAGTGTCATGGAGTCCCACAAGAGAATTCTGGGAACTATGGTTTAAGCATTGTTAGGGGGCCTCTCTATTCCCCCCACCCAGAACTACAGTTCCCAGATTCCTCTGTGAAGAGGGATTGATTGTTAAAGCACTCGGATAACTTTGAGCTCTGTGAAGGGAAGAAGGGGACTTTCCTAACAACTCTCAGCGCCCTTAACAAACCACAGTTCCCAGGATTCCCTGGGGGAAGCCATGACTGCTTAAACTGGTGTCCTAACGCATAATGTCCACAAATGACAACATTCTGGAGGCCCCAAGTCGCAAGGTGGTTAGATTGGTTGTAACTAGGGCCAGGGCCTTTTCAGTGCTGGCCCCGACCTGGTGGAACGCTCTGTCACAAGAGACCAGGGCCCTGCGGGACTTGACATCTTTCCGCAGGGCCTGCAAGACAGAGCTGTTCCACCTGACCTTTGGTTTCGACTCAGTCTGACCTTTATGTTTCCCTCCCCTTATGGTTTTGGTCTATGGGCTACTTTTAAAATGAGGCTGCATTTTAAATGGCATTTTAACCTGTATTTTAAATTGTTTTTTCCCCCTTTTATGATTTTACTGTAATTTTACTGGTGTTAGCTGCCCTGAGCCCAGCTCTGGCCGGGAAGGGCGGGGTATAAATAATTTTTTTTTAAAAAAATTATTATTATTATTATTATTAAATGTGAATGTGGACTAAGCGCAGTTCTGAGCATTGTGGTTCGAGAGAGAGGTCAGGAAATCCCAGCCTTGTAACAGGGACAGGCAATTGGACACACAAGGGTTCGATCCAGCCCCCGGCGCAGCTCACAAGTCTAATTCCCACAGTATACCATAGCTGTCAACTTACAGATTTGAAAATAAGGGATCAGCAGCCAAAATAAGGGATTTTCCCAGCACAGGTATGTTCAACTTCTGAGCCCCTCCGAGCCAAAGGCAGAAAGCCCGGCCAGCAGCCAAACAGAGCCTTAAGCGGTGGTTCCCACAGCACAGCAACCCAGCAAAGGGATGCAGCAAGGAAAACCACCGTCACCTCTCTGCTGGGAAGCGCTGAGCAAAGGCGAGTCCCCAGGCAAGGCGGCCGATTTGATTGGCCCAAGGCATGCAAGCTCCACCCCCCCATCGTTCTTAGACTCCTTATTGGGTGAGCAACGCAGCCAAGCAACACAGTTGGAGCCTCCCTCCTCCCTGGCCGGCAGGGAGGGAGGGAGAGGAGCTGCTTCCTTTGAAACCCGGGAAAATTTAAGGGACATCATCAATAAGGGACAGCAGCGGGACACGGCGCTGGGATAAGGGACTTTCCCGCCAAATAAGGGACGATTGACACCTATGCAGTATACATCGTTTTTGACTCCCTTCTTCCTGGTGCAAATGATAGAGGAGAATGGACCATTCTCTCTCTGCCCACCATACCCCACGCCATCCACACCATCGATCTAAAGCCCTGTGATACCACTTGAAGCAATCACAGCTTCTGCCAAATAATTCTGGGATCTGTAGTTTGTTAGGGTGCTGAGAGTTGTTAGGACACCCTCCACACACACACTATTCTCCTTACAGAGCATAGCTGTCAACATTTCCCTTTTTTTAAGGGGAATTCCCTTATTCCGAATAGGATTCCTCACGAGAAAAGGGAAAAATTGACAGCTCTGTCCCAGAGTGGTTTAACAACTAATCCCTCTTCCCAGGGAAATCTGGGAGTTGTAGTACTGCAAGGGGAATAAAGGGGTCCACCATCAATTCTCAGCTCCCTTAACAAACTACAGATCCCAGAATTCTTACGGGGAAACCATGACTGTTTAAAGGGGCAACACTTTAAATGTGTGAATGTAGCCGTGGTTGCACCCAGGGGACAGGGCCATGTGATGGGCGGTTCTGGGATGGCCTCCTAGGGGAAAGCCGGCAGATTCCTCGTTTGATCGGCTGTGGAGATCTTTTGGTTCTGCAAAGGCTTCTTCGAATAATTCTTACTGACTCTCACATAGCTTATACTGTTCTAAAATAGTTTCTGCTGCTGTGCTGCTGGAAGATCATTTTAAGAATCTGCCAGGTCTTCTGCTGGTGGTATGGAGGGAGAATAAAATATTTTTGTCTCAGTTCGTGTGGGAACTGGACTGGAGGAGGCCAGGCAAAGGATGGAGAGACTCAAAGACTTTGGGCAGATCCACATGATACATTGAAAAACGCCCAATGCACATTCTTCTCCCAAAGAATTCTGGGAACTGTAGTAATAATAATAATAATATTTTTTTATTTATACCCCGCCCTTCCTGGTTCAAAAACCAGGCTCAGGGCAGCTAACAACAAATTTAAAACACTTGATCGTAAAAGCAGCATAAAAGACAGTATAAAAACCATGAATAACAATAAAATTCAAAGTTCAGAAATCAATTTAAGGGAAATCCATCTAATAAGCATTAGATAATCCCCAGGGCTAGCTGACTGAATTAGTCCTACTTGGGCCAGCGAGGAGGCCAGGGGAGAATTAGCTGTGGGGTCTCAGAGAGGGAAATCTTCATAAAAGGGGAGGGGGAGGGAAGAGAAGGGAAATAAAAGATCAGGCTGAATTCAAATTAAAGGCCAGGCGGAATAGCTCTGTCTTACAGGTCCGGCGGAAGGAGGTTAAATCCTGAAGGGCCCTAGTCTCCTGGGACAGAGCATTCCCCCAGGTCGGAGCCATCACTGAGAAGGCCCTGGTGCTGGTGGAGGATAGTCTGACTTCCTTAGGGCCCGGGACCTCTAAACTATGGTTATTCATGGACCTTGAGGTCCTCTGCGGGGCAGACCAGGAGAGGCGGTCCCATAGATACGAGGTCCCTAAGCCAATTCCTTCCAGTAGCACCTTAGAGACCAACTAAGTTTGTTATTGGTATGAGCCTTCGTGTGCATGCACACTTCTTCAGAAAACTGTAGTTTGTTAATGGTTGGCCGCTGGATTAGATGGGCCTGATCCAGAGACAAGGCTCTTCTTAGCATCTTAGATTAAAAATGCCTTTGACCTCCTCCTCCTTCCATGCTCCCTAGACAAATACCAAGATCCATGCCTGCCTCCTTAAGAAAATAATAACAGCCTTACTGGATCAGGCCAATGGCCCATCCAGGCTAGTACACAGTGGCCGACCAGATGCCTGTGCAAGCAGGATCTGACCACAAGAGCCTGTGGTTTCCAGCTGCTGCGATTCAGAAGCATTGTCTGTTGCAGCGATGGAGGCAGAACATTGCTATCCTGGCTAGGAGCCACCCATAGCCGCCTCCTTCCACAAACTTGTCCAACCCTCTTTTAAGTTTCATCCAAGTTGGCACCCATCACTGTCTCAAGTGGGAGTGAGTTCCATAGTTTATGCTATCCTGCAGCCTGTGTTCGAAATTAGCCAGTCGCCAGGAGCATTTGGCACCTGGCTTTCGACCACTTGTGACCAGGTGAAGATGCTTGGATGCCAGGAACATTGGATCTTGACTGTTTTCACACCCTAATACCCAATCCTGTAGAATTCTATCAGTTTTTACATTATCTGGGCCATCGGAATGAATTTCTGGAACCAAAATGCTTTTTTCTGTGCAGACTGAGCATCACCATTCAGAAAAAGAGGTCAGAATTGGCCAATATATATGTGGAAGGTCATTGCATCGAGGGTCTTTTCTTCTTGTAAGTTCTCAAAACTCTTGAATCTAGCTCAAGGTAGTTCTCTGAACTAGCCAGATGCTGAACTGAGAATCTATCAGAGTCAGTCCATCATTTGAAAAAGGAGACTTTCGAGACATCTTGCCCCCAAATGGCAAATGGGCGTTCCAACCTGGGTTATGAGAATCCGTGTGGCGCCAAGCTTAGATATCTGAGCTTCTGACCTTGCCTTCAGCTCAGGTTTCTACTGCTACCTGTTGTGACCATCCAAGCAACATCCATTCGCACCCCACAAATGAATTGCAAGAAACATCCGCACTGTGCATCTAAAACACATGGCTTCTCCCAAAGAACCCTTGGAACAGGGGTTGACCCCTCAGAGAACTACAGCTGGTAGCACTCTTAAACTACAATTCCCAGGATTCATTGGGGGTGGAGGAGAGGGAAGCAGTGTGGTTCCAACTACGGGACTCAACTACCAGGCCTGATCAAAGAGAAAGGAGCTCTCCTGCCCCCCTCCATGTGCTCAGTCTATGACCAAAGATCATCTTGCAGCCCAGACCCGGTTTAACCCTTTGAGGGAGCAACCCTCCCAAGCAAGCACCTTTCCCTGACCCCCACCACTCCCGCCCTAAACCTGAGATGCCACCCTGTGATGAATGGTGCCCAGCTGTCAGCCCAGGATAAATAAAGGTTAGTAACCGGAGAGGCCAGGAAAGGATCGGCGTTAACCCCATGCCACCCAGAGCGTACGGACACAGGAGCCCATTGGCAGCCATTGACATAGGAGCCCATTCCCTGCTGCAACAGGGAATTCCCCCTTTTGCACAACCTTGCATTCTCCTTCCTAAGCCATCGCTTTCTGTTCAGGTCGTGGAGACCTCTCAGGGCCAGATATTAAGAAAATATGGAGAGTCTGGCTGTCAGATCAGGCCAGTAGCCCATCTGCTCCAGAATCCTGTTCGCACAGGGACCGACCAGATGCCTTTGGGAAGCCCATCCGAGCCCAAGAGCTTCCAGAAGCTGAGATTCAGAAGCACTTTTGCCCCTGGCCCTTGAGGCAGAGCAGAGCCAGTAGCCATCAATGGACTTGTCCTCCATGCGTGGTGGCTCTGCCCCGAGGAAACCACAGCGATCAGAACCTCTTGGGCCTAAATTATTTAGGGACGGGGAACGGGCAGCCTGAGCTTCAGCAAAACAGATCCACAGGTAGATGCTCCCGATCCAAAGGGAGAACGACTTTGGGGAGGAGGGAGGGGGGAGAAAGGAAAAGGAAGATTGGGCAGGATCTGCGGCCTTCGTGCCCCACAGCCGAACACCCCATCGGCCAGATGTTGGGCCAACAGGGTTCTCTTTGTGAACTGTCTTGGGTTCATACATGGAAGTGGGCAGAGGAGGGGGAATTGAGGAACTGGGTCGGATCCAACCCGACTGTGGGCACCACCTGTTCCGAGGCAGATCGGTGGCTGACGTCCCACGGACAACAGGGCTGCCTCTAAATTTAGCCCCCGCTGAGGGAGAGAGGGGGCAGGGAGGGAGGGAGATTTAAGGCCCCTAACCTGCTCAGTCAGGTCCTCCCCAGAGAGGCTGAGGGTCCAGGAGAGAGGATCCCCTCACCCAAATTGCTCAGGACGGTGCCTGAGTATTGCTCGCTGATATTAATTTACCTCTGCCGTTTAGAACGCCTGCCTGCCAATCACACCGGCGCCCTGCCAAGCCCCAAATTCACGTTCGACAAAAGGCCCCTGTTTTTATTTTATTTTTAAAGGAAGGAAACCAACACCCCGAAGACTTTTCTGAAGCGTGCAGGATTCCCCAGTTCTCCCCCCCAAAAAAATAAGTATTATTCCCTCTTTTTTAAAGGTTAGTTGCCTGAACACACAAGCAACAGAGCAGGAAGGTGTCCCCCAACTGGTGCCCCCTCCAGATGTTGCGTGCTCCAGATGTTGTGGCAGGCACCAGGTTGGGAAAGGCTGGCAGGGAAGATCAGACCTGAGGAAGGTCACGGAAGATATTGGAAAGAGCCAGAGCTCCGAAGGCGCATCGAGGGGTCACCCCCAGATGCAACCGAGCCCCCCACCTCTTCCCAGCCAGGGGTCTCTCCCCCAGGCTCGCCCTGCCCTTCAAACTCCATCCCCACCTTGTACTCCAAACTTTGCGCCCCCTCCATACAGGGCCCTCCTTGCCTCCACCCCACAGCTCGTCCTTCAGCCCTCCACCCCAACCTGCCCCACAGCGCAATCCTAAAGCCTCCCCCAAGGCAAGCAAGTCTGCTTGAATTCCGTGGGGCTCGCTGCCAGGGAAGTGGGCTTATAGGGCGCGCCCCCCAACTTAACTAGCATTGCGCTGCCTTTCCCCTGCACCCCTAATTTCACGCACCCCACTTCCCTTGCTCCCCTCCTCCCCTCCTCTCCCCCTTTTCCTTTTTTCCTGTGTTTTTTCCCCTCCTCCCTCCCCAAAATCTTCCTCCTCCTCCTCCTTCTCCTCCATCACCCCCCCACCTCCAAAAATTAAAGACTCACGGTCCGGAGAAACTGGACATCGTCCTCTCCTTCGCCGCCTCCTTCGGCCATGGCTGGGCTGGGCTGGGGGGCTGGGCTTGGGGGGCAGCTGGAAGGAGTGGGGCGCCCGCCCTGCTCGTTCGCAGCTGCCGGGAGCCGCGGAGACACTAGCGGAGCGTCCCGGCTCCAGCAGCGCCAGCCAGCCAGCCGGCCGGCTCCCCGCCCCCCGGACCGCCCCTAGGAGGGGATGGAGAAGGGGCGGGGAGAAGGACAGGGGAAGGAGGGAAGGATGGGGCGAGGAAGCCGCAGTGGATCTCTCGCCACCAGATCTCTCCCCTCCTTCTTCACCAGGGAGATCTCTCTCGCCGCTGCGGTCGCCAGGGGATCGGTGGAGCCTCCACCGGCCAGGAGCAGTCTACCTGTCCGCTGCCCGGCTGCGGAAAAAGCTCCCCCAAGCCAGGAGAGGTGGCGGGGTCTCCTTCCCTGGTGGAGGGTCATCTGTCAGGGATGCTTCAGTGGAGATTCCTGCATCGCAGGGGGGTTGGACTGGATGACCCCTAGGGAGCCTACAGTTCGAAGGAGAGGCACAGCCTGGCACAGCTTCTACCTGTTGCCAACTTCCCTGGAGCATCGGGTGTTAGGAGAGAGGGAGGCATCAGGCTCAGCAGACCTCAAGGGGGATTCATCCAGCGCATGGAACGCATCCTCCCTCAATGGCTCTAAAAGAGGAATTCCTGGGGGGCTGTCAGCAGCTACGAGCCAGGATATTGTCCCCTTCCACAGTCGGAGCCAGCAAAGCTTCTGAATACCAGTTCCTGGAAACTGCAGAAGGGAGTTGCTCTGGTTCTCAGATTCAGCTTGCAGGCATCTGGTTGGCTGCTGTGAGAACAGGATCTGGGCCTTTGGTCGAATCCAGAAGGACTCTTCTTATGTTTTGTAATGGCTAACTGGTGTCTGTTATTAACTGTTTAATGGTGGGGTTTTTTGTGTTTTTTAAATTATATATTAGTCTTTTTTTTCCAGATGATTTTTGATTGTACAGTGGTACCTCAGGTTAAGAACTTAATTCGTTCCAGAGGTCTGTTCTTAACCTGAAACTGTTCTTAACCTGAAGCACCACTTTAGCTAATGGGGCCTCCTGCTGCCGCCGTGTCGCCGGAGCACGATTTCTGTTCTCACCCTGAAGCAAAGTTCTTAACCCGAGGTACTATTTCTGGGTTAGCGGAGTCTGTAACCTGAAGCGTCTGTAACCTGAAGCGTATGTAACCCGAGGTACCACTGTACAAGTGTAGATTTATAACAATACAAAGTACATATCCATTTTTTTGAGATTTATCTGAATCTCCAGACTTCCCACCCTCCCCTCCAAGGGTCCTATTGTCAAGCTTTTCAACTGCATATTATTTCATTTGTTGTTTAGTCATGTCCGACTCTTTGTGACCCCCTGGACCAGAGCACGCCAGGCACTCCTGTCTTCCACTGCCTCCCGCAGTTTGGTCAAACTCATGCTGGTAGCTTCGAGAACACTGTCCAACCATCTCGTCCTCTGTTGTCCCCTTCTCCTTGTGCCCTCCATCTTTCCCAACATCAGGGTCTTTCCCAGGGAGTCTTCTCTTCTCATGTGGTGGCCAAAGTCTTGGAGCCTCAGCTTCACGATCTGTCCTTCCAGTGAGCACTCAGGGCTGATTTCCTTCAGAATGGAGAGGTTTGATCTTCCTGCAGTCCATGGGACTCTCAAGAGTCTCCTCCAGCACCAGAATTCAAAAGCATCGATTCTTCGGCGATCAGCCTTCTTTATGGTCCAGCTTTCACTTCCATACATCACTACCGGGTCTGTATTACTAGGTAATCCTTCAAGTGGCTCATTTGCAAAATAAACTGGGAATCTGATGCTGGAGGTTGTCTAATACTTGGCTGCATTCTGACAGCAAGAGCTGTTTGACGGTGGAATTGACCATCTCAGAAGGTGGCGCACACTCCTTAAACAGTGGTTGGGGCTGGCCATCTGTCAGAGATTATTTAGCTATGAATCCTGCTTTGCAGGGCAGGGGGTTGGGCTAGATGACCCTTGGGGTCTCTTCCAAATCTACAGTTCTGTGATTCTTCATTCTGCAGTCTGTAAAAGGATTGCATTTCTCATACTTACTAGCCTTGCTTTCTTTCCAGGAAAGGTGATAGGATCCCCCGTTCCTTCCTTAATTAATTAACTTAAAGGCGCACTGCCATCAGCATTGTAGAGAGGGTGGGGAAAACATACAGTTTTTTTTTTATTTTTGAAGCCCTAACCTGTCTGCATCTTTCAGAGAGTAAGGAGATAAAACTGACCACACGTTTTCTAAGCTGGCTTTTTTTAAAAATATGTTCCTGGTTCCTGGCTCGGAGCCAGGAAGAGAAAATTCCAGACAGGCTGCTAAAATTCCAAACAGCCGTCAGTCCTTCATTCCTCACCTCTGAAGAAGGTGTTTGTGTGGAAGCAGGGAAAAGGCTGAAGGTGAAACCAGTTCTGGAGGTGAAAAAAGGAGAGGGAGAGAGAGAAAGATGTTTGCAAAGACTAGTAACAAACACCGCTTAGCCAAGCCAGATGAGACAGAAAGACAAGCAGAAGAAAAATATTCCATTTCTGCACAGTCATGCAGGTGGCAGATATAAACACAGGCCAAAGCAACAGGGCATTGTTTGGGAGAAGCGATCTGCAACAGAGAACTCAGTTTACAGTAGGATTGATTCTAGGCAGTCAGAGAATCGTAGAATTGGAAGAGAGCACAAGGGTCAGCTACTAGTATAACCTCTTTGCCCCATAATAATAATAATAATTTATAATTTATACCCCGCCCATCTGGCTGCACCTTTAACAATCTACAATTCCCTGCACCTTTAACAATCTACAGTTCCCATGATGATTATTATTTTTTGGGGGGTGCTTTAAATGCAGATGCAGTCCCACGCTCCAGCTTTGTATAGATCCAGAACGTTAAATGGATTTCTTTGGAGAAGCAACAGATTTCCCCATCTCTGCTCTATCATCTCTGCTGAAATCAACCTAATTTAACCTCCACCGCTTTCTGCTTCCAGATGCTTATGACTTACTGAATTTAGATTCTCACCTCCTTCCGCCTTGCCACCCCCCCCCCCCGCAAACACCACCGGAGGGCATCCCTCAAATTAACCTCTCTTTTCATTCTGACAGTGAAGTTGATGAGCAAAAGGAGCCTGGATCTTAATGTTGCATCGAGGAAGGCTGGATTTTAAGACACTGGGCCAAGAGAGATGCCGGCAAAACTGCTGAAAAGAAAAATGAGTGTTTGTTTGTTTTAATATTTAGAGACTGCAGCAGCCAAGGTATTCAGCCCCTTGCTTCAAGTAATGATGATGGGGCTGAACCAGCCATTAACAGAATCAGAATTTTATATATATATAGGAGGGATGCGGGTGGCACTGTGGTCTACTCTAAACCACAGAGCCTAGGACTTGCCAATCAGAAGGTTGGCAGTTCGAATCCCCGCGATGGGGTGAGCTCCTGTTGTTCGGTCCCTGCTCCTGCCAACCTAGCAGTTTGAAAGCATGAAGTACAAGTAGATTAATAGGTACTGCTGCAGCGGGAAGATAAATGGCGTTTCCGTGCGCTGCTCTGGTTCGCCAGAAGCGGCTTAGTCATGCTGGCCACATGACCCGGAAGCTGTAAGCTGGCTCCCTCGGCCAGTAAAGCGAGATGAGCGCCGCAACCCCAGAGTCGGTCACGACTGGACCTAATGGTCAGGGGTCCCTTTACCTTCATATATACAGCATAAAGACTAATGAAAAGCATAGGACAATTAAAAAGACAACTCAGTGAGTTAAAAGCAAAAACAAAAAAAAAACCATGTTATGGAGGAAGAAGTCATTTAGGAGAAACAGCCGCCGTGTGGTATTTCTTGCTTTTAATTATTTCGTGTTTGTTAGAATTAAGAAAAAAGGTATACAAGGCGTTGCAGACATACCCATCAGAAAAGATTTTCTTTAAAATAATAAGAGTATATTTGGAAACAAGGGAAGCACCTGACTGCCCCCTGGAGGGCGACTGGGGGACCTGCACACGCAAACATCCGACAGCAAACTGAACTAATATAATATGTGACTGAGGAATTTTCTTTTTTTTTAGTCTTATTCCCTTTTCCAGCCACCAATAATTTTGAGGGAAGCGAAAACAGATCAAACCCAGCTCCCCCTTTTCACCTTCGCTTATAAGCTGCAGGAGAAAAGTCCTTCCAATTTCAAATGGTGATTTTAACAAGCATAATTCTACGACTCTAAACGGTGATTTTTGAGGCTCTGGTTTGCTGTGCCAGGACCAGTCCTGCAAATATTCAGATCCCCACGGGCAGCCGGGGGGGGGGGAGAGAAATAATATGAATTACGGGTATAAAATACAAAGTCAGAGCTGCTAGTGGTAGATGATTTGGAGGGGGGACACAGGGTGTGGATTTGGGAAGGGGGGTTTACTAAATAGATACTCTTCCAACACTCACAACCAATAGGTTTTATACAAAACTTTGCACAAGGTTAGCTGGTGAAAAGGCAAAAACAACACACAGAGACAGTGAAGGGGGGGGAGTTAGTTTGGGACATCAGAATGGGCCGTGTGAGAACAGGAATTGGTGTTAAAACCAGGATCTTGTTAAAGGCCTCTTTGAGCGCCAGATGTTGTTGGACTACAAATCCCATCAGCCACCACCAGCAGGGGCAGGGATGATGGGAGTTGTAGTCCGACAATATCTGAAGGGGGTCCCCATGCTGAGCAAAGGAAAATAGTTTCTGGTGGGGATAGCCCACCTTCAGGGTTGTTAGACAGATGACGATTAACCCCACCTGGGCGAAAAAGCAGCTGTCGTTGGGTCACCGGCTGCTGCCACGTTTTGCCGCAAGTCCAGGGAGTTTGGGACGGCCACAAGCTACCTATTCCTGCCACCATCCAAGGGAATTTGGGGAGAGACGCCATAGGTCCAACTCCTCTTTCCCTCTAGCAGGTGCTCCAGTTGGCGCTTGGCGGATCCTGACTCGACAGGCCGGAATCCGGAGACCTCGCCACCTCCCTTTTGCCACGCAGCCCGGCCAGGGACATCATGATGTTTTTTCGAGTTATGCAGATCTGCCGCCCGTAGGCCTTGAAGGACAGCAAGGGGCTCCTGGCGGGCAGCCCGGGGGCTCCCTTTGTCGCCGCGTGCCCAGTCTCCTGTCCGGCTTGCAAGGGCAGGCCACTCTCGTGGCTCACGGACCGGCCAAAGCGGCGCCCCGCCTTGCGCTTGGGGACGCTGAGCTTCGCGGCCTCCGACCCATTGTCGGGCTGGGGCGATGCCCGCTGGAAGCTAAGGGTCAGGCGCTTGAGGCCGGTTTTGGGAGCCTCGGGGAGTTGGCGGAAGCGGTCGGCCAGAGTGCTGGGGGAGCCAGGATCCGAGGGAAGCATCCTTTGTGGCCCGTTCTCTGGGCAGCTGTCTGCCAGTGTGACACAAACAGTGGGGATGCCCAGTTGCCTCATGCCGGCCACTAATACTTCCATGTCAGGCTGCTCTGGCTCGGCTAGGCCTAAGCTCTGGGCATGATGCGCTCCTGGGCCGACAGAAGGGGAGAAATCCATTTCGCTGTCTTCTGCGGCAGCCCTCACCGAAAGCTCTTCGGGCCAGCTCATCGACCGCCGTAGAACCTGGCGCTGTCTGGGTAGAGGATCTGGCTGTTCGGCCGCCGCTACCAAGGCATCCATATCTGGCTCCTGATGGGCATAGCTGACAGCATTCAAACAGGGATTTCTGTGTTTACATCTCGCCGCAGCATCTCCGGCCTCTGGATTTGTGCAGCTAGGCCCGCAAGCATTTTCGCTGGGCGGCTGGCTTGTAGATCCTAAAAAATAAGACATCCCAAGAGAAGAGGGAGTCGTGTTTAATGCCATGCAGCTGTACAGAGTCTTGTGGCACCCCCGGTAAATATGAGATGAGCTTCTGCATGCTCATCTGGACATGAGTTCAAGTGCCCAAGATCTCACACCGAATGAATTTGGTTGTCTTTACCAGTGGGACTTTCATAGAATTGTTGAGTTGGAAAGGACCACCGAGATTCATCTAGTCCAGGCATAGGCAATCTCGGCCCTCCAGATGTTTTTGTGACTACAATTCTCATCATCCCTGACCACTGGTCCTGTTAGCTAGGGATGATGGGAGTTGTAGTCCCAAAACATCTGGAGGGCCGAGTTTGCCTATGCCTGATCTAGTCCAGCCCCCTGCGATGCAGGGATCTCGGCTAAAGCATCAATGGCAGATGTCCGTCCAACCTCTGCTAAGAAACCTCCAAGGAAGGAGGTTGTTTGCAGTTGTTTCAAACGACAAAAAGCACTGGTTGGGCTTCAGCAACCTTGGCCAACCTGGTCCCTCTGGGTGTTTTGGACTACAATTCTGTGGCGGGCTGGTGCTAATGGGAGTTGTAGTCCGAAAGCCGGAGGGCACCTGGTTGGCAAAGGCTGGGAGTTGTCAGAGGTAGCCTCACCACCACTGCCATCACCACCCAAGGCCACCTAAGGACCATATTGCCCCAACACACACACAAGGCTTATAGCTGTCGTGGTGGTTTTCTTTTGCCTATCTAGTAAGGAGAGATTAGGGTTGGGATTCCCATGGTAGAACCATCAATCCTTCTTCCCCGGAACTCTGGGAATTGTAGTTCTGTGTAGCCATCTTCAAATATCTCAAGGGCTGCCACATCGACGAGGAAACAAGCTTGTTTTCTCCTACTCTGGAGGGGTAAGACTCGGACCAATGGCTTCTGACTAAACATCAGGAAGAACTTTCCAACAGTAAGAGCGATAATTAATAATAATAATAATAATAATAATAATAATAATAATAATAATAATATATTATTTATACCCCACCCCTCTGGCTGGGTTTCCCCAGCCACTCTGGGCGGCTTCCAACAAAGTATTAAAATACAGTGGTCTGTTAAACATATAACTCCGGTCTTGAAAGACCTACATTGGCTCCCAGTATGTTTCCGAGCACAATTCAAAGTGTTGGTGCTGACCTTTAAAGCCCTAAACGGCCTCGGTCCAGTATACCTGAAGGAGCGTCTCCACCCCTATCATTCTGCCCGGACGCTGAGGTCCAGCGCTGAGGGCCTTCTGGCGGTTCCCTCATTGCGAGAAGCAAAGCTACAGGGAACCAGGCAGAGGGCCTTCTCGGTAGTGGCGCCCGCCCTGTGGAACGCCCCTCCAGCAGATGTCAAATCGATAAACAACTACCTGACATTCAGAAGACATCTTAAGGCAGCCCTGTTCAGGGAAGTTTTTAACGTGTGATATTTTATTGTATTTTTGGTTTCTATGGAAGCCGCCCAGAGTGGCTGGGGAGGCCCAGCCAGATGGGCGGGGTATAAATAAATTATTATTATTATTATTATTATTATTATTATTATTATTATTATTAAAACTTCCCTAAAGAGGGCTGCCTTCAGATGTTTTCTAAAAGTCTGGTAGTTGTTTTTCTCTTTGACATCTGATGGGAGGGCGTTCCACAGGGCGGGTGCCACCACCGAGAAGGCCCTCTGCCAGGTTCCCTGTAGCTTCGCTTCTTGCAGCGAGGGAACAGCCAGAAGGCCCTCTTGTCAGGGTGACTCTGTGCCTTTCCTAGATCGGGAGAAATGGGCATTCACCTGCGATACTTGCTGACCCTCTCCTTTGCCCCGTTAAGTATTGGAGAAGTGAGCTTACAGGGAACCAGGCAGAGGGCCTTCTCGGTAGTGGCTCCCGCCCTGTGGAACGCCCTCCCTTCAGATGTGAAGGAAATAAGCAGCTGTCTTATCTTTAAAAGACATCTGAAGGCAGCCCTGTTTAGGGAAGTTTTTAATATGTAATGCTGTATTGTTTTTAACACTTGATTGGAAGCCGCCCAGAGTGGCTGGGGAAAGTCAGCCAGATGGGCAGGGTATAAGTAATAAATTATTATTATTATTATTGGATGCGCGGGAAAAATCCACAGGCCAAGGATTAGCAAGACCTTACCTAGCTCACTTTCTCTGAGCTTGTGTGAATGGAGCCACGCCCATCTCTGCTGGGATGTTGGGACTTCCAAGGCCTCAGGCACCATCTTCTTCGCTTTGGCGGAGGCAGGAAGCGGTTGCTAGGAGACAAAGCAAAAGATCCAATCAGAGGCTGGGGTGGGGAAACTTCCCCAGGGCTACTTTCCATAGCAGGAAACCTTTTGGGGGCCACATGCCAGAGGCAGGAAGGTCCAGAGGCGAACGTGGGTGAAACAACTACAGTTGTACCTAGGAAGTCTGAAATATACCCGGAGTCGAGAGTGGATTTCATGCTCTTTATTCAGCTCCTAGTGGTGAGGAGGAATGAAAGCTCCCCCAAAATATCTGCTTTATATACATTATTTACACAATGGGCTGCACGTGATTGGCTAATTCCAGGATTCTCCTGTAGGCCAATCAGGTTGTGGATTCACTTCCACCTGGAGCTGGATTGGGTGGCTCCTGCGGACCAATCAGACTGCTGCATTGTTCTAGCCAGCGGGAAGGTAAACGGCATTTCTGTGTGCTGCTCTGGTTCGCCAGAAGCGGCTTAGTCATGCTGGCCACATGACCCGGAAGCTGTACGCCGGCTCCCTCGGCCAGTAAAGCAAGATGAGTGCCGCAACCCCAGAGTCGGCCACGACTGCACCTAATGGTCAGGGTTCCCTTTACCTTTTTAACAACTCTTAGCACCCTTAAACTAGAGTTCCCAGGAAACCATGACTGTTTAAATAGGCATTATAGTGTTTTAAACATATGGTCACAGTTGGCCATAGTTTGCAATTACCGTATTTCTCCGTGTATAAGACTAGATTTTTTCCCTTTAATAAATGTCAAAAATTAGGGGGCATCTTATACACGGATACATGTCCCCCCCATTTTCTTAAATCTGAGCCCCCCAAAATAGGGGGCATCTTATACATGGGGGTGTCTTATAGACGGAAAAATACAGTACAGTGGTACCTCGGGTTAAGTACTTAATTCGTTCCGGAGGTCCGTTCTTAACCTGAAACTGTTCTTAACCTGAAGCACCACTTTAGCTAATGGGGCCTCCTGCTGCCGCCGGAGCGCGATTTCTGTTCTCATCCTGAAGCAAAGTTCTTAACCTGAGGTACTATTTCTGGGTTGGCGGAGTCTGTAACCTGAAGCGTATGTAACCCGAGGTACCACTGTATTGCATTTTTCTGGTGCCCTGCAGATGTTGTTGGACAAGACCCATTGGTCCTATCCAGCATGACCAATAACCAGATGGTTTCGCATCCCAAAACATATGGAGAGCAGCAGGTCAGGGAAAGCTCTGTGAGAACAACCAGTTATCACACACAAATTGCTAGCCATTCGCTGCCTCTGCTGGCTGGAACGAGAAGCATGAAAGTACAGAAACAGGAGGATAGATGGGCCATGGAGCATGCGAGGGTCTCTAGCTCTCCGGAGGACTCACCTGATCCTTGCTGTTGCGGGAGAAGATGCGCAGGGATTTGCGCCCTGTGTCCTTTCGCTCAAACGGCGCTGGGGAGCGGCAGGGGGGAGTCAGAGCGGAATGCTTCCTGAAAGGGAAGGGGAGAGAGTGAAGCAGTCAAAATGCTTTGGTCACATGTACATTGAAAGCACGTGACTTCACCCAAAGAATCGTGGGAAGTGTAGTTCTGGGAAGTGTAGCTCTGTGAGGGGATACTCTACAGTTCCCGGGATTCTTTGGGGAAAGCCATGCAGTGGCGTAGCATGGGTTGTCAGCACCCGGGGCAAGGCAAGTAATTTGCGCCCCCTAACCCTAATCCCCAGATGTTGCGCCCGGTGCGCCCGGCCCCCCCTGCACCCCCCACGCTACGCCACTGAAGCCATGCGCTTTCAATTGTCAGGATCTCTGCTGCGACCAAGCTGATAAAGCAGAGATGCATTTTAAATAAAAGGACACATTCTACTCATGTAAAAACACGCTGATTCCCGGACTGACCATGGGCTGGATTGAGAAGGCGATTGGGCCAGATCCGGCACCCGGGCCTTAGTTTGCCTACCCATGGTCTAGGGGAAATGACCCCCTGGGCAAAATGAGGAGGTCTGGTGGGGCACATTTAGCCTGTGGGTCAGGGTTCCCACGCGCCCACGAACCCTCCTATCTGAAGCTGATATTTATTGGTCCACTTCTGTGCCTTGCTCTTCCAAAGAGAACCCAGGACAACTAGCAAAACATTACAAAAACACAACAGACTACAAGAATAGCAAAACATGCAGTGGGAAAATTCTCACCTCCCCCTCTCGGGGCTTTTGGGGAGGGAAGCTTCCACATCTTTGCATACGACAAAGTCTTCCTATCATCAACATCACCCCCACCATAGCTCATCCCTCCCGCCCTCCATGGAAAGACCCACTTGCAACCCCACCTTTGGGGTCGTTTTCTGCCGCTGCTCCTTCTCCTCTGAGTTTTCACAGCCGGGGTCCATGGGTCTCCGGGGAGGCGCCCTAGATCGGAGAACGGACTGGAAGGTCCTCTGGGAGAAACGGGAGCAGGGCTTGTAGGATCTGCGTAGGGAGAACACAAGTTTATTTCGTTCCGTTTATGGGTTGCTTCCCATGAACACTGTTCTGGGCAACTCAACAGGCTGATTAAGCGTGTTAGGTCCCCAAAGTTGAGGGCAACAGTCTTCGTGACCATTTGGGTGCCATTTTGAATCAAGATGGCAAACCAAAACATCACTTGAGAGTGACTTAGTGTGTTTTTTTGGGACGAGCTGGAACTCACAAATCACATTATAAAAACAACCCACAATATTTTCTGGGAACACCAGGCACTTCTGCCTAGAGTTATATAAAATTAATAAAAACATTTAAAGAATAACTACTTCATGGACTATATGGAACTTGCCGAACTGACTGGGAGACTCCGAGAACAGAGAGAAGAGACGGTGGAAGAAGATTGGAAGAAGTTTAAAGAATATTTTTAAAAATATGTTAATATTTAAATCTTAGAATAGCTTTGGAAGTGGATATAGGCTGTAGGGTTAGAAGTAGAAGATAGTGTATTTTAAAATAGTATTATTTGCAAGTGATAAAATGTGAAGATTTTTGTGGTAAAAGTAAGCGTGATAAAAAAAAATGGTTAGAAATTATGATATATATAAACTGCTAAAGATGAGGTAACATGAAAATCAGATTTGGGGACTTGGGGAAGCCCACCTAACAATGTCTAGAAAAAATAAGGATAAGACAAGAATTTGTTTGTATTGTTTGTTTTTCTGTTTGTTGTTTAGTTGCGTTATAAAATGATTAACAAAATAAAAATAAAAATAAAGAATAACTACTTCAAATCTAATATAGACAATCCCTGTGACTGAGGGATTGTTCTTTGCCAATAATCCCTCAGTCACAGGGATTGTTGGCAGAGTAAGTCTGGAGCAGACATCGAAAACAGGCGAGAAACTATGTCTGACTGAAGCAGAAGACCTATTGGATCAGTTCATTCTCTAATCAGTTTATCCATAAGGTCCATATATGTGAAAGTGTCTATTCCACCTGTCTGTTCATAGAGTCCAACAATCCACACAAAAGGTTGTTGCAGTTCCACAGAATCCTTTCACGGAGTCTAAGACAAGGACTTCCGGAATATTAGCCTTGTTTCGCCGTCTTGGGCTTCATCAGTAGTACAAACTCATATATGATATCACAGGACAGTGGATCTTGTAGCATGGTAGTAGCTATGGACCTTATGCATAAACTGATTAGAGAATGAACTGATCCACCGGGTCCTCTGCTTTTTTCGTTGAACTTTATGAGCTACTTCTGTTGAAATCTACAATTCAATACAATGAATAGTATATATTATTTTTTCAAACGTCCAGCCGGTTACGTCTTGTGTGTTTATTGAATTCCTTTGGACCACAGCAGTGTCATCTAGGCACCCCAAGACCTCAATACACACTGCCCAGTTTTGCGCCCCAGGGAAGTCACTTCAGTGATGCTAACACAGCAGTTTGAGTTCACCCCCGGAAGTGCACTCCATTGCCTCTCGAGACAGATGGATGACAACTTGACAAAGGAAGACAGGCGAGACAACAGAGCTTCAGCTTCTTAAAGGCAAGCCTATTGCCTTCCTTCTTAGAACAAACACTGATGTAACAATTTAATGTAAGCGCTGATTCAGGAATCTGTAGCTGATCCATCGTCGCCAGCCTTTTAAACAATTAATCCACAGATTAGGTCTGCATGCAGCCAGCTGTGGCATAGCAGTGAATTTTGAAGCTCGGAAGCTGCAACATCAGGAATCAAAAAATGCAGGCAGCTGTGACAGCATCTTAAAAAGCAGAGTCATCACCTTGCCAACAAAGGTCTGTATAGTTAAAGCCATGCTTTTCCAAGTAGTGATGTATGGAAGTGAGAGCTGGAACCTAAAGAAGGCTGATCGCCAAAGAATGGATGCTTTTGAATTCTGGTGCTGGAGGAGACTCTTGAGAGTCCCATGGACTGCAAGAAGATCAAACCGATCCATTCTGAAGGAAATCAGCCCTGAGTGCTCACTGGAAGGACAGATCCTGAAGCTGAGGCTCCAAGACTTTGGCCACCTCCTGAGAAGAGAAGACTCCCTGGAAAAGACCCTGATGGTGGGAAAGATGGGGGGCACAAGGAGAAGGGGATGACGGAGGATGAGATGGTTGGACAGTGTTCTCGAAGCTACCAGCATGAGTTTTACCAAACTGTGGGAGGCAGTGGAAGACAGGAGTGCCTGGCATGCTCTGGTCCAGGGGTCACGAAGAGGTGGACACGACTAAACGGCTAAACAACAACAACGTGCTAGCTGTAGTAAAAACACACAGTACGTACTACCAGTTTACATTTGCATAGAGCCGTAGAATTTCAGGTAACTGAGCTCTGCTGTGAAATGCATGCAACAAGCACCTCTTTGAGCAAGGTGTGTTTTGTGGCCGGTGGTCACGATATCATTACCTTGCGAGGGACCCACATCCGCTGGTCGATCAAACAGGGGCACAGCATCCCCAAAGAGATCCGTGTTTGCTGGATCCAAGGATGACCTCCTGGCAGTGGGGAACAGGAGAAAAGGATGGGATGAGCGATTTCTCAGGTTTCCAAATTTAATTTAATATATTTAGAAACCGCGTTCCAAGAGGCAGGGGAAACTCTCCGCCTGGCAAGCAAGCGGGCGGTAGAAATGAGGAGGGAGAGGAGCAGCGGTGGGGGAAACCTGTTGGCCTTTCATTTGACCAGCCCCACACCTGCCGTACACAATACACCTGAGGCAGCTGATCACCAGAACCTGCACAGAAATAGGCATCGAGCTATGAAAAAGAGGTTGCCTGATGTAACAAGAGCGGTGAGGATACACCAAGGGAGGGGGTCTTCCCCAATAAGTCCCTGCAACCTTTTGAGCTGGCCCTGGGTCCCAATCCAAATGGGCTGTGCTCCAAGGGAGGATGGAGGGCACACCGTACCCTGGCTAGACAAGCCCAGCTGGTTTCAGAGGTTACGGGAATCCCAACACAGGGAAAGACTTTCGCTGTGGGTGCAGATGTTTCAATCCTGGCATCTCCAGGTGATCTCCAGGAGAACCCTGGCCTGAAACACCTGGATCCTGCTTTGCGTAAGACAGTTTCCTACGTACCTCTTCTTGGCTGAAAGTTCAGCAGCCCCGGCCACATCATCAGAGGCCTTCCTCTTGGAGTTGAAAGATGCTTTCAGAGTCCTGTGACCTGGGGAGCCTGTGGGTTAAGGGAGAATATTTTCAAGAGGACAAGCATTTGGACAATTCGGTCTATTTCTGTTGTCCAAAATGGGAACACGGAAGACACACACAGGTGTGTGTGCGTGTGCAACTAGCCTTCTTTACAAGCCACGAAAAGTAATCTCAAGGCTACCAAATGCTCTGCAAGTCAAGTGAGAATCAATCAGCAGCTGATTCAAAATCGGTATCAACAAAGTTATTTATCCAGCGCCACAGTAGCCTCCCCAAATCTCTCATGAGACCCACCCAGATCTAACAAGAATCTAAATCAGCTTTTCTCAAACTTGGGTCGCCCAGATGTTGTTAGACTACAAATCCCATCATCTCAGGCCACCGATCCTGTTAGCTAAGGAAGATGGCAGTTGTGAATGAATGAATTTTATTATTTCGGTCACAGACCAACTCCAGCCCACATACAATATCAAGGAAGCCCTAAAACACGATAGAGATACATTTGAATTTGCAATTAGGTATAACAGGGACAATACAGTTACAGATAGGTAGCCGTGTTGGTCTGCCATAGTCAAAATAAAAAAATTTCTTCCAGTAGCACCTTAAAGACCAACTAAGTTAGCTCTTGGTATGAGCTTTCGTGTGCATGCACACTTCTTCAGATACACTGATAAGATACACTTATCTGAAGAAGTGTGCATGCACACGAAAGCTCATACCAAGAACTAACTTAGTTGGTCTTTAAGGTGCTACAGGGACAATACAGATATAGCAACAGTTAAAAATATATATAAATTAAAACTTAGTCACTAACATATAACCTAAAATTATCATCTAAGGCCTTAATCATTATGATTAATGATTAAGCTTGTTCCCTAAGTTTTATGGCAATCGCACAGAATTTAGCTACCCTTTACATGATCTCAGGATCCTTGTCCTCTACCAGGGATTTTAGACACTGAAGTTTGGATTCATTTGGAGATTTTTGCATAGCAGGGGTAATAAGTACCGAGCGTCTATCCCCGTAGAAACGGCAGCGTAACAAGGCATGAGAGACAGTTTCTACCTCCATCAAGCCGCAGGGGCAGGCTCGTTCCGCGTATGGTTTACCCTCGAATCTGCCCTGCAGTAAGGCAGAGATGGGAGTTGTAGTCCAACAACATCTGGGGACCCAAGCTTGAGAAAGGCTGATCTAAATCTTCGCAGGGGGTGAGAAAGCAAATGCAGCTGTTGGTTAAAAAGAAATGCTCTACTCCAGAAGCAGCTGCCTTCTTCACAGTCACCCAAGAGAACTTCAAGAATAATGCTTTTGCCAACTGGTTGCCCACAACCAGAAGCAGACTCAAAAGTTCTCTGCCTCAGCTGAGCGCTCTGAAAATTTATTCCTTCAATTTGGCTCATGTCCATCTCCCCAATCCTAAACCCCCATTACAGATAGGGAATAAATTGATTCAGTTCTCATTTAAAGGCGAATTGACTTAATTTGCACTTTCTGAAGGACTGTTTTCCCTCAGGCGGGGCTGTGAGGACCTATTGCAGGCCGGATCATCCTCCTGCCACCGAATTGGCCAATGGCGACAGGAATTTAGGGGGCTTTCCCCTGGGCATGGTGCCCAGTAGCTGTGCTTGGCATCATGCCCAGGGCAAGGATAAACGCCTGGCCTGCAGGGCCTTTCAACCTCTTGCTCGCCGCGCCGGTTCTGAAACAGTTCGAAATTTGCACTTCTCCGAATTTTGCGCTACAGTTTCCCGTGAAGTAACGCGTACAAAAACCAGTACTAAAGCGTCTGTATAAAAATGTCCAGATGAGCAAAAACAAAACACACGTGAATGCGTTATTTCAGGGGGAAATGTGTCTATTAGAAGATATCGAATCCTGGTGAATTTTCATGAGGACTTCAGAAAATTGCAAATTGGTTAGGAAGGCTATTGATGGCTAGTAGCTACAATGGCTTCTTTTCTGCCTCCACAACTGAGAGGAATAAATGCTTCTGAAGTTGTTGGAAACCGCAGGCGGGGAAAGGGCTATTGTGCATGGGTCGAGTTTGCTGGCTTTCCACAAACATCTGGTTGGCCACTGTGAGAACAGAATGCTGGACTAAATGGATCTTTGGCCTGAGCTGCAGCAGCCTCTTCTTGCGTTCTTAAGTTGGAAATGTGGAGAACTGCGCTCAAGATTAGAAGAAGGGGAAAACCCCAAGAAACTGAAATTCAAGAGGATGTCCACTCACCCTCGCGAACCTCCTGGGAAGGGGCAGCGCAAAGAGCTCGGCCGGTCTTGAACTTGCTCAGGGCTTCGGTGACGATGTCTGAAGGGAAGAAAGGGAGGAAGAGAAGAGTTAAGAGTTTATTTATATATACATTGGTACCTCAGGTTACATACGCTTCAGGTTACAGACTCCGATAACCCAGAAATAGTGCTTCAGGTTAAGAACTTTGCTTCAGGATGAGAACAGAAATCTTGCTCCAGCGGCACAGCAGCAGCAGGAGGCCCCATTAGCTAAAGTGGTGCTTCAGGTTAAGAACAGTTTCAGGTTAAGAACGGACCTCCGGAACGAATTAAGTACTTAACTCGAGGTACCACTGTATACATATAATTTTTATTCATTTTTCTTTTTCATACATTACATACATCGAATATGAGAAGCTTTTCTTATCGTGCTCTTTAAAGATATCCTTTAATTTATAATGCAGCCAGCTTTGAAGATGTTCTTTTATTTCGTCATATTCTTTCAATTTTAACTTTCCCTCTTGTTCAACCAGCAATTCTCTATATGTTGGCCACTCCCCCCCCCCCCAATGTTTTAAGTGATAGTGCTTCAATAGGTGATAGCCACCAGGATGTTTTTGGTTCTAATAAATCTTTATATTTCCCCCATACTTTAAACAACGATCTTATTAAATGGTTGTGGAATCCTTTATGTACTTTTCCTTTTCCATATCAGTGGTAGGCATGCCATCCAAACCTATTATCATGTCCTTCCAAGTCTGTTATTTCCTCCCTTTCTAGCTTGATCCAATCTCGGATCCAAACTAGGGGTGCAGCTTCATAATACAATTTTAAGTCTGGAAGTGAGAATCCGCCTCTTTCTTTCACATCTCTTAAAATTTTATTTTTTTATCCTTGGCTTTTCCCCATTCCAGACAAATCTTGATATTTCTCTCTGCCATCTCCTGTTATTCCTGGAACAGTTTGGAAGAGAAATAACATCCTTGGGGAGAGTTAAGAGTTTAAAAGTTTGAGAGAAAGAGAAACGGGGCTGAAACGTCGCAGGGACATTTCAGGAAACCGGGGCAAGGTGGTGAGGTGGAACACCGTAGCAGAAAGAAGCCTGGGCAAAGGAGGCCCAGAAATTGAATTCAGGGCTAGACATCGAGGAAGCCTGACTTGGATATGGAAGCGGTCCAGTTTTTTCCAGCAGGATACAATTTTGATTGCGGTTATCATCTTGATAATCAAAAGCTGTTTGTTTGTTTTAAAAATCCAACAACTATTCAGATTTGTTGATTTGGTACCCTCTGAAAAAAAGAAAAAGGAAACTCAGTCTCCATCACAGTCACCTTATACAGTGGTACCTCGGGTTAAGAACTTAATTCATTCTGGAGGTCCGTTCTTAACCTGAAACTGTTCTTAACCTGAGGCACCACTTTATCTAATGGGGCCTCCCACTGCCGCTGCGCTGCTACCGTGTGATTTCTGTTCTCATCCTGAAGCAAAGTTCTTAACCCGAGGTACTATTTCTGGGTTAGCGGAGTCTGTAACATGAAGCGTATGTAACCTGAAGCATCTGTAACCCGAGGTACCACTGTAAAGACTTTCCCTTGTTTGTTTGTTTGTTTTTAAGCCAACAACCTTTCAGATTTGTTGGTTTGGTACCTTCCGAAAAAAGGAAAAGAAAACTCAGCCTCCATCACAGCCACTTTCCCCTGCCTCTTCAAAGAATTCTTCGAAAGCAAAGTCACTACCCTCACAACAAGGGCAGAGAACCTTTTAATCTCAAGAACGTATTCATTTCAGGATAACCTTTCAGGGGCCACATGCTACTGGTGGCCGGGACAAGAGCCAATGATGATGATGATGATGATTAATTTTATATCCCACTATTCCTCCCAAAGGACTCAAAACAAGTGACAGAACAATAACAACATCTTATAAACAATTCCAATACAAGTGAAGTTCTGATAAAAGGTGTGTCATGGGTCCCTTGGCGGACATAGCGTTTCAAGTGCAGTGGGCAGACTCTGTTAAATGTGAAGCATAATCAGGCTGTGGAGGGAGCCTACTGGCTAGCGCCCGTGTCATCACCCAACAGAATTCCGAACTAAAAGAAGAAACCATGGCAAATGCTTAATGCTTCGAAAGCAGGTAAGTCTGCATTTCACCAAGCAGAGAGAAATTTGGAAGCGCCCCTGATTCCAAACGATCATCCAAGAAGATCTGGGTTTGGTCTTGCATACTCACTGCCCATGCTTCGTTGCCGCCTCCTCCTCCTTCTCCTCCCTTCGACGTGCTTTTCTCCAGCATCTTCTGGGCCTGGTGGGGACAGTCTCTTGGTTTCTGCATCTGAGCAGGCGGCTCGGACTTTTTCCAGGAGAAGCTCAGGAATTGTGCCTGGACACAAGGGGAGATGGAGAGGGAAAATCAAGAGGGAATAATAATAATAATACATTTTTATTTATACCCCGTCCTCCCCAGCCAAGACCGGGCTCAGGGCGGCTAACAACCAATAATAAAAACAAGTTGCTTAAAATATACTTTAAAAGATTAAGATACAACATTAAAACAATTAGGGAGCAATCTCTTCATAGGAGGAGAAAGGAAAAAGAAAGAGGGGGAGGGAATCAAACTGATTCTAAGCCAAAGGCCAGGTGTCTTACAGGCCCTGTGGAAAGAGATCAGATCCCGCAGGGCCCTGGTCTCAAGAGACAGAGCATTCCACCAGGCCGGGGCCAGTGTTGAAAAGGCCCTGGCTCTGGTTGAGGCTAATCTAACTTCCTTAGGGCCTGGGACCTCTAGGGTGTTGCTATTTATGGACCTTAAGGTCCTCCAAGGAGCATACCAGGAGAGGCGGCCCCATAGGTACGAGGATCCTAGACCATGAAGGGCTTTAAAGGTCAAAACCAGCACCTTAAATCTGACCCTGTACTCCACCGGGAGCCAATGCAGCTGGAAAAGCACTGGGTGAATATGCTCCCATGGCAGAGACCCCGTGAGGAGCCTCGCTGCAGCATTCTGCACCCACTGGAGTTTCTGGGACAGCTTCCAGGGCAGCCCCGCGTAGAGCGAATTACAGTAGTCAAGCCTGAAGGTGACCGTCTCATGGATCACTGTGGCCAGGTCGGGGCGGGAAAGGTAAGGGGCCAACTGCTTGATGCGGCGAAGGTGGAAAAATGTCGCCTTGGCTGTTGCTGTAACCTGCGCCTCCATGGAAAGGGAGGCGTCAAGGATTACACCCAAACTCTTAACGGAAGGCAGTGGCACTAATTGGGCCCCCGCAAGAGAAGGGAGTTGGTCCCTCATCCCCATGCCATCCCGACCCAGCCATAGGACCTCTGTCTTTGAAGGATTTAGTTTCAATCGGCTCCCACGAAACCATCCAGCCACAGCTTCCAAACATCTGGTCAGTGTGTCAAATCAAATCCGGAAGTTACCAGAGCATGGAGTACTGTGGGCCAAGCCATCTCTATCTGTGGGATGGAACATAAGCTGTCAAATACAACATTTCCTGTTTGTCCAGAGTGACATTGGTACAGCCAGGAGGACTTCCTGTCACACCTGGTCTGAAGCGTCCTCCCCGTGTGTGACCAGGTAGATGGGCGTGACCCTAGCAGACCCCATAAACTAAGGGACAAGTCACGCAGTCATCCCACCCCCTTCTCTCACTTCTTCTTCGTGTTATACCATCTTGATGTTTTTGCTGTCTGCTGGGTCCCAGCCAGCAGCACATGGGCTCAATTCCCATAAGGGATAAACCCACACTCTCTCTTCTGTAACTACAAGCTAAAGCCTGCCTTCAGGATCACACAGCGGACTGAATGTGAGTAAACCTCTTATTACTTTTAAGAGAAGGCTATTGTGTCTTTATTCTTTTTAAGAGGGTACAAAGGGGATTTACCAGGAACTAATCCAATCTGGACAATCCAGACTGGATTGCTTATGTGATGGCCTGGGATTCAGACTCGGAGGCTGAACTTTATAATGATTCCCCACCTCCAGAACCAGCTGAGCCGGGGCTGGGGCCTGAGCCTGAAGGGTCCTCACCTGTGCTGGATTCTCAGGTGCAGGCACCAGCTGTGTCTGCTCTGGCTCCAGAGGTGATGGAGGACCCATTGCCTGGAAGTGCTCCACTCTCAGCCCCGTCAGAGGAAGCTGAGGTTGCCTCTGGGTGCAGTAACCCTCCAGCCTCTCCTGAGCTGCAGAGGCTCAGGGCAGAGAGGCGGAGGGAACTAAGTTCCCGCAGGAGAAGTGCTCACCTCCAGGCCAGGAGAGGCAAGTCACCCGTGGACCGGGGCCGCCCTATGCCTTGGGGCAGATAAAAGCCAGTCAGTCCCAGTCCCAGGTTGCGGGAGCAACATTGTTGGTAGCCTGTTCTTGCCTGAACCCTGTCCTCTTCTGCCAGAGTTCCTGACCTCACCCAACTCCCTGCCTTGGACCCCGCTTCCCCTTTGACGGACAGCCTCCATACCGGACCCTCGACCTCAGACTGGACTCGCATGGTTGACCCTCGGGACCAGCACAGCTTAACTCAAGAGATTCAGATGAATCTACCAACTATCTTCCTGCAGTATACAGGGGAATGCACTCTGCTACCAGCTCACTAGCGTGAGTGAGGAATGATATTATCTAATCCATATATCTGTCAGGAAAAAGCAGCAATGCTAGAGCGAGCTACAGGTGTCTGGAATGCAAAACAGGATGTTGATGTCTGGGACTGTACCATGGGAATGAAGGGGCAGTCTATTCACTGTTCTGAGCACCGGATGTTAGCTCAGAGTGTCATCTGACCTGTACTGGAAGTACAGGGGTGGAGTAATTCTCACTCTACTGTAGGAGACTGGAGAGTGCAGACACGTTTCTCTGTACTGCTGGAATGACAGAAATAAAGCGATGTAAATAGATTTCTGTCTGACTCTTTCCCCTCCCTGAGGGAAGCAGGGAGGAGGGGGGAGAGGTGTGTCCCTCTCACGCTGAGTGGGATCGCCTGATAGTGGCCTTGCCTGTATCCTGCCGGGAGACGCGGACGGGAAGGTCAACAAGGATCTCAGGCCGAATGCCTGGAGCAAGGCCAGTTACCTCTGACTGCAAGGCCTGAGAATCCGACAATATCCTCTCCTACTAGCCACCATCCAAGAGGGGTCACACCTGCTGGACCAACTGGAGCAGGAAACAGGCGTGCCGCCGGTTCTCCATGTGAGGACATAACAGCAGTTCCAGAGGGATCCTGTTTCTTTTCTCCCCTGGGTTTCCATTTCCTTGCCCTGCCCAGTGGCCAAGGGTATCAGTTCCCCGCCACCGCAATTCACTTCCCTGCTCACACGTTTCGCACTAGTGGAGTTGTCAGGTTGGCTCCGCTGTCCCACCTCCATCCAGCAGAGGGCAGCATGTATATTTTAGTTCAGTGGTGGCCAAGCTTGGCCCCCCCAGCTGTTTTGGGACTACAATTCCCATCATCCCTGACCACCGGTCCTGTTAGCTAAGGATGATGGGAGTTGTAGCCCCAAAACAGCTGGAGGGCCAAGTTTGGCCATCACTGTTTTAGTTAGTACACAAGCTCAGCACCGCTTTTTTTTTTCCAACAAGCCTGTCGTTTAAGACGCCGTACACAAGGGGTCACGCAAAACATTCATTTTGATCTACACACACACACACATTTCACTTCGGAAGTACAATTAGGAAGGTGATAGTCATTTTGTTGCCAATCTGAAATTGATAGTCTAGGGCTGCCAAACATCTGGGATTTCCCGGACATAGCCGGGATTCGGCTGTTGGAAACAGCGTCTGGGCGGAAATTGTTTTAATGCCCAGGAAAATCTGGATGTATGGCAACCCATGTCGGAAGTGTTGGGTTTTTTTGGTGAATTTCCTTTAAAACAGCTCAAAAACTTCTCTTTTTTTCAGATTTTGTAGTAAATCAATCAATCAATCAATCAATCTCAAGAACTTTGCCAAAAAAAAGCTTTGTGTCTAGATTTTCAGTTTTTGAAATATAGCAACTCTAGGATTCACACTTTGGCTTCCAAAGGTCCCAAGTTCAATCTCTGGTATTTAGGGAAGTTTTTAATGTTTTGTTGTGTTTTTAATATTCTGTTGGGAGCTGCCCAGAGTGGCTGGGTATAAATAATAAATTATTATTACAGTGGAACCTGGGGTTACGGCAGGGATGCATTCCGGAGGCCCCGCGGCAACCCGAAAACGACGCAACCCAAAGCATCTCGTCTGCGCACACGCGCATGATTTAGTGCTTCTGTGCATGAGCAAACGGCGCAAACCCAGAAGGAACCCATTCCAGTACTTCCGGGTTTGCGCCAGTCTCAAGCCGAGGGTGACGTAAGCTGGAGGCAATGTAACCCAAGGCTCCACTGGATATTACTATAGTAGTAGTAGTAGTAGTAGTAGTAGTAGTAGTAGTAATTTATTATTTATACCCCACCCATCTGGCTGGTTTCCCCAGCCACTCTGGGCGGCTTCCAATAGAATGTTAAAATACAATAACCTATTAATCATTAAAAGCTTCCCTAAACAGGGCTGTTTACAGATGTCTTCTAAAAGTCTGGTAGTTGTTTTTCTCTTTGACATTTGGTATAGTATAGTATAGTATAGTATAGTATAGTATAGTATAGTATAGGACTGCTGCCAGTCAGTATAGACCAGGGGTAGGCAACCTAAAGCCCGGGGGCCGGATCCGGCCCAATCGCCTTCTCAATCCGGCCCACAGACTATCCAGGAATCAGCATGTTTTTACATGAGTAGAATGTGTCCTTTTATTTAAAATGCATCTCTGGGTTATTTGTGGGGCACAGGAATTTGTTCATTCCCCCCCCCCTTCAAAATATAGTCTGCCCCCCCACAAGGTCTGAGGGACGGTGGACTGGCCCCCTGCTTAAAAAGGTTGCTGACCCCTGGTGTAGACAATACTAGGGATAGGGAGAGAATTGGTTTGATTCCCATCAGTGTCTCCTCTCCCAGAAGTCAAAAAGAGCATTAAGGATAGGGTTAGTTTAATGCTCCATTTAGAGGGAAGTGAGGGGGGAGGCAAGAGGGGCTCATAAACCTGAGAAGGTAGCCCATCTAGGAGGAGAAAATCTCTGACCCCAAACCTCTGCTGCCTTGTGGGGTATATTCAGGGAGGTAAAGGCTTAGAAGTAAAAGGTAAAGGGACCCCTGACCATTAGGTCCAGTCATGACCGACTCTGGGGTTGCGGCGCTCATCTCGCTTTATTGGCCGAGGGAGCTGGCGTACAGCTTCCAGGTCATGTGGCCAGCATGACTAAGCCGCTTCTGGCGAACCAGAGAAGCGCACGGAAACGCCATTTACCTTCCCGCCGGAGTGGTACCTATTTATCTATTTGCACTTTGACGTGCTTTCGAACTGCTAGGTTGGCAGGAGCTGGGACCGAGCAACAGAAGCTCACCCAGTCGCGGGGATTCGAACCACCGATGATCTGATCAGCAAGTCCTAGGCTCTGTGGTTTAACCCAGAGCGCCACCCACATCCCTAAGGCTTAGGAGTAAACCCTACACAAATCTGGAGTGGAATCCCTAAGGTGGTTTGGTGGCGCCTTGTACACCTCCTTCCGGCAACTTCTGCAGCCCAGCTGGTGCCAAAAGTCTTGTTCTGTCTTCCTTTGGACCACAAGATGACAAACATATCTTTTCCAGATGACTCCGCGCCCCTGGATTTACCACCACCTTTCGCTTTGCATCCCTGAGAATCAGGGCTGGTCTGCACTTCCTCCCAGGTAAACCCACCCAGAAAGAAGAGGAAGCTACACTTGGAAATGGACAACAGGAAAAAGGAGGTGAGGCAAGGAAGATTAAGGATGGGGAGAGAGACATGGGAAGCTGCACAGACGAGGAGATAAGAGACAAGGAAAAATGGAATAGCCCATAAGCTGTCATACGGCAGACAGCGTGTCACATGGCACAGTATTTAGAAAACCTTTCTAAGTTACTATCAACTAAGCCGGTTTTTAGCATCGCATCAACTGACCTATTGCACCATCAGTAGAAACTGTTAGGAGCTCAGCCTACACTCGAGTAGGACCCTGGCAGAGACACATGCCCGACTGGCATGTTCTCTCCCGCCTGGTAGATCGTTCAGGAGCTTCAAAAGCTTTCTTCTGCCCGAACATCACAGCGACTGATGCCAACAGACATTGGCACATTTAGGGATCTGCAGAGTTTGCGCATCACGTGTAACAGACCTCAGCAACTCAGCATTTTGGCTAATCTACTTTATTTACATATAAACACACACGGAGCACTGCAACATGGCTCCCTCTCTCTCTAGCATCAGATAGCAAAGAGGAAAAGAACAAAGGACAGTAGTTCCACTTCATGGAACATAGTAACACAAACATCCTGTCTCCGTCACTTCCCACTCTGTGGAGTCAAAATATACACCGTCATGTGAAAGACAACAATCCCATGACTGCAATCACGGAGCAGGAATTCTAACAGAAACATCATGCGGTTCCTTTAAAAACGGGGGGGGGGGGAGGAGCAAATTTTGAGACTGTGCAGATGAGCCCATCGGACTTACCAATGTCCGCTGCGTGGCTGATCAAAGTGTGGACCACGGCTGCCTGCCTCTGCAGCTGCTCCTCCGCTCTGCTGTCCAGCTGGCTGCAAACCTCGTTGGGGAAGAGGGTGGGGGCGAAGATGACCGCTAGGTTGGCCATGTCCATTTTGTTCTGGGCGCACCTGGGATTGCGAGGGAGGAGACAAGAGATTGGCAAGGGAGAAAGGGAGTCTCCTCAACCAGAAATTTGGGGGTGGTACCTCTGTCCTGTACCTACTAGCCTTGAGGTCTAGTAACTTGCGCTAAAGCTGGGATTCTCCGTGCCAGGTTATATTTTGATCTTTCATTAGCATGTGTGTGGGTGTTACACGTAGCCTTGCTGGTATGTGGACAGAGGTAAAGGTAAAGGGACCCCTGATCATTAGGTCCAGTCGTGGCCGACTCTGGGGCTGCGGCGCTCATCTCGCTTTACTGGGCGAGGGAGCCGGCGTACAGCTTCCGGATCATATGGCCAGCATGACTAAGCTGCTTCTGGTGATCCAGAGCAGTGCACGGAAGCACCATTTACCATCCCGCTGGAGTGGTACCTATTTATCTACTTGCACTTTGACATGCTTTCGAACTGTTAGGTTGGCAGGAGCAGGGACCCAGCAATGGGAGCTCACTCCGTCACAGGGATTCAAACCGCCGACCTTCTGATCGGCAAGTCCTAGGCTCTGTGGTTTAACCCACAGCGCCACCCGCGTCCCAAGGTATAGTATGAGACTGATATTTTCTAATTTTTATGGTTTACCACACATTGTAATTGGAGTGCTATTTTGTGTCATGCAGCTTTTCGGACTGATGAAGCGTGTAGCGAAACCTGTAATATATCTGGAGAACAGGTCTCCTTTTGCCCACTTGCGTTATTCTCACCAGGGTTGTGGCTTTGATTTGCCTTCCCGTGACTGATCCATGCACACGGCTTTGTGTTTCCAGCTCAAGACCCATTGAAGAATATCTCATCCAGTCCAATCTTTGAAAAACAGCTTTGAAAAACTTTTTTCATATTCTCCAGTGCACTACCCTTGCTGCTGTGGCGGCACTGGGTTGCCGTTCTGTGATTGGACTTACACTGCTTGTTGAACGGTTCATTTATCCAGTCTGTATAACGTTTACTGCACATGTAACTTCTTAAGATATAGTTGTACATTTATCCATGTTTACAGTATCTCCAGGCTTTGTCTCGCACATGGCACATTAGTATGTTTGTTGTTTGAATGGTTATAAGTCTATCTCTATTCTAGCTATTATTCTAGTAAATTTGTTTTTATACTTATAAGCCAGTTTGTGGTGGTGTTGTTTTGTTGCAAACATAGCTGTCAACTTACAGATTTGAAAATAAGGGACCAGCAGCCTCGAAAATAAGGGATCAGCAGCCAAAATAAGGGATTTTCAGAGCACAGGTATGTTCAACTTCTGAGCCCCTCCGAGCCAAAGGCAGAAAGCCCAGCCAGCAGCCAAATGAAGCCTCAAGCCTCAAGGAAAACCACCGTCCCCTCTCCGCTGGGAAGCGCTGAGCAAAGGCGAGTCCCCAGGCAACGCAGCCGATTTGATCGGCACAAGGCATGCAAGCTCCAACCCCCGGTCATTCTTAGACTCCTTATTGGGTGAGCAACGCAGCCAAGCAACACAGTTGGAGCCTCCCTCCTCCCTGGCCGGCAGGGAGGGAGGGAGAGGAGCTGCTTCCTTTGAAACCCGGGAAATTTAAGGGACATCATCAATAAGGGACGGCAGCGGGACATGGCGCTGGGATAAGGGACTGTCCCGCCAAATAAGGGACGCTTGACAGCTATGGTTGCAAAAGGTATGCATCAAAGTGCGCTGAAATCTCAGGAACCAGAACAATGGGAAGCAGGATAAGGGTACAGCTTGGAGTGGCTAGGTGGTCTGGTTGTCGGCTGAGAACGAGGACAAACCCTGGGCAGGAATTAAGGGCACAAACTGGTCCTTCCCCATTGACCCACCTGGAAGCCACGTCCTGCAGGAACCTGAACAAATAGCGGAGGAGATTGGTGCTTCTTTGGGGCAGCAGGGAGGTGAGCAGGAGAGTCAGGGGGTCGCTGTCCTCTTGCTGCTGGACCTGGCACAAAGGCCCCTGGATGCCAGCTGGGATCAGGGGCTCAGGGAGGTCCCTCAGGAACTGCTTCACCAAGGTGGCCACGTCGCACGGAAGAGCCATCGCCAAGCAGCGCTCGCCAGCCTCCAGCCGGGCCTGGAAAGGATGCAAATTGTGAAGAAGGGGAGGAGGCGAAGCTTCAGGGAAGCAGCTTCCTTGGTCTACTTTCCCAGCTCCGAGTTATCAGCAAGAGGATCTGGAAGACCCAACAGTTCGTATCTGGTGGTGCAATGGTCTGGGGTCAAAAGGGGTCAAAGGCCCTGTTATGTACTGAGTTGAATAGGATCCAAAATGCAGCAGTCTGATTGGTCCTAGAACAATAGGATGCAAAATGCAGCAATCTGATTGGTCCTAGAACAATAGGATTCAGAATGCAGCAGTCTGATTGGTCCTAGAACAATAGGATCCAAAATGCAACAATCTGATTGGTCCTAGAACTATAGGATTCAGAATGCAGCAGTCTGATTGGTCCTAGAACAATAGGATTCAGAATGCAGCAATCTGATTGGTCCTAGAACTATAGGATTCAGAATGCAGCAGTCTGATTGGTCCTAGAACAATAGGATTCAGAATGCAGCAATCTGATTGGTCCTAGAACAATAGGATTCAGAATGCAGCAGTCTAATTGGTCCTAGAACAATAGGATCCAAAATGCAGCAATCTGATTGGTCCTAGAACAATAGGATTCAGAATGCAGCAGTTTGATTGGTCCTAGAACAATGCAGCAGTCTGATTGGTCCGCAGGAGCCACCCAATCCAGCTCCAGGTGGAAGTGAATCCACAACCCGATTGGCCTACAGGAGAATCCCAGAATTAGCCAATCATGTGCAGCCCATTGTGTAAATAATGTATATAAAGCAGATATTGTGGGGGAACTTCCATTCCTCCTCACCACTATGAGCTGAATAAAGAGCATGAAAGCCACTCTCAACTCCGAGCACATTTCACTGACGACGAAGGTGGGATCCCGCTGAGCTGCTCCTATTGTTCTAGGACCAATCAGACTGCTGCATTTTAGATCCCATTCAACTCAGTACATAACAGGCCCACTATTATTTCTGCAGCTGGGTCCCCCTCTCCAGTGTCCAACAACCATCTAGTCAGCAGGAAAGCGGAGCTTTTAGCTGCATTTAGGAACCCTGAAAATACAAAGTGCTTCAGTTTCAAGGGAACAGCGTGCAAGTTCTGTTATGTACAATGTTGCAAACCACCCTGAGATCTACGGATGAAGGGTGGTATTCAAATTTAATAAATAATAATAAAAATAACTTCATGGAAAGCACATCTTAAGTCGCTCCCAAAGACAATATTTGAGCACTCCAAATTATTTGCCCGCGCCAACCTCTGCTAAAAGTCCTTTTTCAAATTGCCTATTAGCCAAGAGTTTGCATTTCTTTAGGAAATGTCTCTCCTAATCCAGCTTCCGACCAGCTTTGCTGAGCGACGCAGAGTTTTAAAAGGAGGAGGAAAGGCAACTAAAAACGCCCTCCCTGTAGGTCATAGAATCATAGAATCATAGAATCATAGAGTTGGAAGAGACCACAAGGGCCATTGAGTCCAACCCCCTGCCAAGCAGGAAACACCATCAGAGCACTCCTGAGATATGGTTGTCAAGCCTCTGCTTAAAGACCTCCAAAGGAGGAGACTCCACCACACTCCTTGGCAGCAAATTCCACTGTCAAACAGCTCTTACTCTCAGGAAGTTCTGGAGCAGCAGAAAACAACCTTTCTCCCTCCTCTATGTGACATCCTTTTATATATTTGAACATGGCTATCATATCACCCCTTAACCTTCAGTGTCCTTCTTGAATTGTGGTGCCCAGAACTGGACACAGTACTCCAGGTGAGGTCTGACCAGAGCAGAATACAGTGGCACTATTACTTCCCTTGATCTAGATGCTATACTCCTATTGATGCAGCCCAGAATTGCATTGGCTTTTTTAGCTGCCGCATCACACTGTTGGCTCATGTCAAGGTAGTCTTTCCACTCCCTTTGCTCCTAGAAACCTGGTCCCTCTGTTGGTGGGTTTGTGGAGAGAGTAGCAACTAACGGACCTGGCTTACTCATGTTCCCTTGTTCCAATGGTTCTACTCTGAGCAGAACCAGCTTTGCATGCAACACAGTAAAAGGAAATTGCTACTTCCTTTTACTGACATTGACCCCCAAACCTATTTGACCTTGCACCCCCCCACCTCTCCCCAAAATGGTTTGTTTTTAAGAACCGCATAATAGATCCTATCCACTCCATCTAAGATTATTTTAAACTCTCCCCTTTTCCTCCCACGTAGGAGAGCGAGCAAGTTCGTAAGAGCGAAAAAATAAAATGAAAATGTTTTACTGGCAAGGCGATTTCTCAAGTTCCCCTCTCCTTGAGCAAATCTCTCCTGATAGGGATGTCAAAACATCTGCAGCTCACCGCCAGTGTCGTCAGGAGAGGCCTGGCAAGACTGGCATTCTGGAGGTGCCAGGAGCTGGGAACATGATGAAAGGTAAATTTTAGGGGGCACACAACCTCTAGCTCAGGGGTCAGCAAACCTTTTCAGCAGGGGGCTGGCCCACTGTCCCTCAGACCTTGTGGGGGGGGGCGGACTATATTTTGAAAGGGTGGGGAGAGAATGAATTCCTATGCTCCACAAATACCTCATGTTACGTTTGCTTCATGTTACGTTCTTTCAGGTTCTGTCCCGCGGCGACCCGGAAGTACCAGAAAGGGTTACTTCTGGGTTTTGCCGCTCGCGCATGCGCACAAGCGCCAAATCGCGCTGCGCATCTGCGCAGATACGGCACTTCAGGCTGCGCTCTTTTCATGTTGCGAATGGGCCTCCAGAACGGATCCCGTTCGCAACCCGAGGTACCACTGTAACCCAGAGATGCATTTTAAATAAAAGGACACATTCTACTCATGTAAAAACACCAGGAAGTCCCCACAAACAACCCATAGATGCATTTGAAATCAAAGGACACATTCTACTGGGAAAGCCCAGCCAGATGGGCGGGGTATAAATAATAATAATAATAATTATTATTATTATTACTCATGTAAAAACACGCTGATTCCCGGACCATCCATGGGCTAGATTTAGAAGGTGATTGGGCCAGGCCTTAGGTTGCCTACTCATGCTCTATCTCCCGCACATCTCCAGCTCTGCGTTTTACCTTCAAGGCTTTGATACGAGTCATGGATCCACATTTTCGGAAGAGCCCTTCCACATGAAGATGGGGTCGGAGCAGCTCGCAGGCGTCCACAAGGAACCTTGGGTGGAAATGCAAAGAGGCCGCAATGAAGCAACATGGAATCTTTGGAGATGGGCATGACTACTTATGGAATGAGAGGGAGTCAACAGATAAAGGTGGGGGCTGAAATTCTGTTACAGGTTTGGGGCGAGGTCAGTCTGGATGATGTCCGTGGGTCCCTGTGATCCTGTACCTGTTACAGATAGGTAGCCGTGTTGGTCTGCCATAGTCAAAATAAAAAAATTCCTTCCAGTAGCACCTTAAAGACCAACTAAGTTCAGAAGAAGTGTGCATGCACACGAAAGCTCATACCAAGAACTAACTTAGTTGGTCTTTAAGGTGCTACTGGAAGGAATTTTTTTATTTTGATCCTGTACCTGTGAGGTTAGACTGCGCAAGAGGAAACCTTGTGAACCAGCCAAACCAAACCCTTAACAAATCCTTAGCAAGCCAGGTAAAGGTAAAGGGACCCTTGACCGTTAGGTCCAGTTGTGGCCGACTCTGGGGTTGCGGGGCTCATCTCGCTTTACTGGCCGAGGGAGCCGGCGTACAGCTTCCGGGTCATGTGGCCAGCATGACTAAGCCGCTTCTGGCGAACCAGAGCAGCGCACGGAAACACCGTTTACCTTCCCACTGGTACCTATTTATCTACTTGCACTTTGATGTGTTTTTGAACTGCTAGGATGGCAGGAGCAGGGACTGAGCAACAGAAGCTCACCCCGTCGCGGGGATTCGAACCGCCGACCTTCTGATTGGCAAGTCCTAGGCTCTGTGGTTTAACCCACAGCACCACCCACGTCCGCCAGCAAGCCAGTTTTTTTAGAGAACACCATAACTTTGGATTTGCTATAGTTAACTGTTAATCGTTCAGCATTACAATAAACAGTGAGAGTTCTTAGAAGTTTTCTTAGGCTTACAAAGGAGAAGGAAATTAGAACTGCGTCATCTGCATATAAGAGAACCGGGAGGGGTGTATCAGCCAATTTAGGGGGGGTGGGCATTTTCTTTCTCCATGTTTCCTACTAAGGAGTTAATATAGAAGTTGAATAAGGTAGGCGCAAGGATGCAGCCTTGTTTAACACCATGGGGGGTTTGGATTACCTTGGATAAATGGCCGTCGGTCACACCTAACCCGGACACAAATGTTTTTGTATAAACTGTGGATGAGACACAATAGACATCTGTCTATGTTTGAGGTGCTTAAAAGGTAAAGGTAAAGGGACCCCTGACCATTAGGTCCAGTCGTGACTGACTCTGGCGTTGTGGCGCTCATCTCGCTTTATTGGCCGAGGGAACCGGCGTACAGCTTCCGGGTCATGTGGCCAGCAGGATTAAGCCGCTTCTGGTGAACCAGAGCAGCACCCGGAAACGCCGTTTACCTTCCCGCCGGAGCGGTACCTATTTATCTACTTGCACTTTGACGTGCTTTCGAACTGCTAGGTGGGCAGGAGCAGGGACTGAGCAACGGGAGCTCACCCCGTCACAGGAATTCGAACCGCCGACCTTCTGATCGGCAAGTCCTAGGCTCTGTGGTTTAACCCACAGCACCACCCACGTCCCTTTTGAGGTGCTTAGTTTTCCCCAAAGCCTATCTCAAGGTCACCCAGCAGCTGGATGTGGAGGAGCGGGGAAGCGAACCCGGTTCACCAGATTACGAGTCCACCGCTCTTAAACACTACACCACACTGGCTCCTGTATTGGTAACACCAAGGTATTAAGCTCATAAACCACTGTATGGGGAAATTACCCAGGGTTCTCTCCTCTGACATAAGGCAGGAGTGCCGCATTTTCTCCACGGCGGATGGAGGCATTGTGGGAAAAGATGGTTTGGGCTCCTCTTGGGCTAAGACTCACACGCTTCAAACAAGGTTGTCACTCATTGCAACAGGGAGCTGGTGATCTGGGGTGTGCGTGTCGCACGTTACTCACTGTGGCACCCCTTCTACATGCTCCGAAAGGGGCAGCAGGTGCAGCGGAACGCCAAACAGACCACCGGAGGGAGGAGGCAGAGTGCTGTTCTCCTGAAAGAAAGCAAACATTAATCAAGCTTTTCAGGGAAAGTTTATTCATCTGAAGCATTTGAACGTCCCTCCTTCAGCCAAAGAGAAGTCTCCCCAATCGGCTTACTAATACAACAGCCTTCCCGACCCTCAAGCTTCCCATCAAAAAGACGCAGCACAAGAGGAAAATGGATTTGGAGGGAGGAGGAATGAAGCAAACTCAGGCATTAGCTCTCAGTTGCACAGCTCTTAAGAAACCAGCTGAACTTGTCAAGTGTCACATATGGATGGCGTTCCAGGAGGAAAAGCAACATTGAAATCAGTCTTCCATGCCCGTTAGCCCCTGGAGAGACACCAAAAAACTTTGGACGGATTCTGAGAAGCATGATGTGATGAATTTTTTTAATTGGGATCTGCCATTATGGGAGGACGACGTGTTGCAGAGAGTCTTGGGGGAGGTGAGCTCTTAATTTGTTATTATATCCGTACTTCAAGTCTGATTTGGCAAATCTCCCCTGGAAAGACTAATGTTTGATGCAACCTGTCTGAGAAAATTAATGAGCAAACGCCCAGATTTTATTTCATCGGAACTGAGTGAAGATGGCGTCTGCCACCAGAGAAGGACTTTTGGATTGATTCGGCATAAACACCAGTGTGTGAGGAAATTCTGCAAATAACAGACTTACCAGCTGCAAAAAAAAAAAAAAGGAGAGTCATACAAATTTCACACAGAAGCACATTATTGTTTATTTCAACTCGCCTGTGGAAACAGTTCAGAGGCCGCGAAAGAAGGAAGGATAACAACAGGAAGATTTAAAGAAGGAACTATTGGAAACTCGAGGCAGTAGAAACGTAAGATGATTGGAACCCCACCGAACTTGAAGCATGGGAAGCCCCAACAAAAATTTATAATTTGGCAGAATATTTGGACTATATGATATGTATTTGTATAATTTGGAATACTTAATGTGATTTGATTGGATTGTTAAAATGGGAAATTTAATAAAAATTATTTTTTTAAAAAAAGAAATCAGTCTTCCATGCCAAACACATGGTGGGTGGTGGGTGGGAAACGCGCCTCTGAGCTTGTGCAGAGCATAATTTCCTCACCACTGAGTAAGTACAACTATTCCACTACAGATCTGAAGTCATCTGGAAAGGGCTTCCCAGGTGGAGAGGGCACAGGACAGACCTTTCCATTTTAGAAATACGCTAGAGTTTGGCCAAAGTGGGTCGGGTTCTAAATCTTCCCTCAGGAAAGCAGAGTTCCTGGGCTCTGGAAAGCCAAAAACAGCATCTGCTCTCAGAATCAAGCGCTGCTTCTGCATTCACCCACAAGGAAACTGCTTGCTAGCAAGCTGCAAAAAATTAAGACAGGTTTTCTCTGCTGCCAGATGTAAGCTTGGCCTTTATTGATCTGTTGCAACAGGGTGCTCCCCTCACCCGCAGGAGAGAGGAGGGACCCAGAAAAATGGCGTGCAAGGCCTTATAAAGACTTTTGAAATTGCCACCCTGTAGATCAAGACCACCCCCAGAAACATCATACATACATCACAGAAAAGGTGGTCTAAAACATAAATTTGAATATTGTTTTTCTCCTGTTGTTGTTTATCTCCTGTCTGGCAGGTTACTTGATTGGATTTCCTGGGGAGCCTGGCCAGTCTTTTGTAGTGATAAATACTTAGTTCCTGGGCCAGGTCACAAGCTCACACCCTATTCAAACACAGACATACCCTTAAGACAGGATTTGTGAGGAAAGAGACAATGGGGAGGGTTTCCCACTTTGACCTTGCGGATAAAATATTTTCTCAGTTTAGGAATCAAAATGGTTCCAGGTTGGTCTTCCTGTGCTGATCTATGTATGTGCTTGGTTGGTACACTTATGAACATTACCATATATCTAAGACCATACAATTCCTATCACACAACACATACCCTGGCAAAATGCATGCATTTACAGCACATCCCTTCCACCACAGCCCAAGATCCTGGGAACTGCAGCGTACCCCCTCGCAGAACTACAGTTCCCAGCACCTTCAAACTACAACTCCCAGGATTCTTTTTTTGCACAGGGGAGACGTGCTTTAAATGGATAGTGTGTGTAGTCGGCAGTCTCGGCTTCTGATCTGCAGTGGACGTGCTCTGAATTCCTGGAGATCGAACTGTCAGCGCACGCATCAAGGAAAAGCCGTTTGCTATTGAGCTAAGCAAAAGTCTTAGAGAGACAGCCGTTTCCTTATTTCATGTTCTATATTTAAGGGGTAGGAAATCAAGCGCGCTTCCCCCTTGGAGACAACACATAGCAGCCTGCCCGCAAAAAGGAAAACACTTCCTTCCCTAGCCCACTTCCGCCTCGCTCTCCATGTTGGTGGTGGGTTCAAGGAGGGCAGTTCCCTGCTCCCCTGTCCAGCCACGTTTTGGGCTTTCAGTTTACTCCGAGACTCGGCCGCAAAGGGTGTGTGAATTTGTAGACAAAGACACACATACACACACACACCCCGGGGTACAAAAAAAACTCCCTGCTTGCAACTCCTCCCAAAGGATAGCCTGGTTTTGCTCCAATAACCTGCTTGCAAAATCCATTTCGCTAGAATTTAATTTTTAAGGCCCAACCCTGCCGAAAGCAGGCATAGCCAAGTTGGCTGTACGTTGCTTCCAGGAACAGAGCTGGCATGACTCTGAGGGTGTGTGCACTTTCCCAGAAATTCACTTCCATCTGGGTTCACACCGGGGTGTGTGTGTGTATGTGGACAGGGGGCGGGACATGTCTTTATCTGTCTCCTGGTGAGTTCAAGGTGGCATCCATGGTTTTCTTCCTGCTTCCCCTTTTATCCTCACAACGACCCTGCGAGGTAGAACAGGCTGTAAGAAATCTCCCACAGCCTGTCCAGAGGGGATTTGAACCGTGGTCTCCCAGGTGGTAGTCTGGCACTCTAACCACTATGCCGCACTGTGAGAGGTTTCCGCACACTGGCCAGAGAGGAATTGGGATCGGCTTCTGGGCTCTGACTGGCGTAAAGCTGGTTCGAGAAGCGGCGCATCGAACCACAGTATTTTCTAATAAGCTACAAGATGCAGATGCGTTTTGGGTTGTGAGAGGCGTGAGGAAGTCAGGAAAATAAGTTAACTAAAGATGAGAAATCAAAAAAGAGGGAGCTTTGTTTTCTTTTATATGTGTTTTTTCTTCTTTTTTGTGTTTAATGTTTGTATTTTTGTTTTTTGTAATTTTGTATTTTTCTGTTTTTGTATTTTTCTGAACTTTTCTATTGATAAAACTTAATAAAATATTAAAAAAAACATTAACTCCTCCTCTTTGACAATCCCCAACCCGCGCCCTCCAGATGGTTTGGACTACAACTCCCAATGCCCTCAATACAGCTTTGTTCCAGTGCATTGTGGGAGATCAAAACGTGTCTGGATCCCACGCTCCTCCGAGCAGCGAGACAGGAAATGTTTTTCAAAGGGCTCCTGGGCAAGTATTAGCAAGGGCCCTTCCATTTGCCCAGGAATGGCAGGTGTTGACGCCAGCCCTGCCCGAGGGCCAAGACGCAACACTTTCATTCCTTGTTCGGAGACAGAATTCCAAGAAAGCGTTAAAAGGTTGCTGGGAATACAGCTTCCCCTGAAAAGAATCCTGGGAACTGCAGTTTAAGGGCGCCGTGAGGGGTAAACTACAGTTCCCAAGGTTCTTTGCGGGAAGCTGTGTGCTTTAAATGTACAGTGGTGCCCCGCAAGACGAAATTAATTTGTTCTGCAAGTTTTGTCGTCTAGCGAATTTTTCGTCTTGCGAATCACAAAATCCCATAGGAATGCATTGAAAATCAATTAATGCGTTCCTATGGTCAAAAAAAGTCCAAACAAAGCCAAATTTGGTACAACAACAGTTTATTAACTGCTCTTTAAAGTCACACATACTGTAAAGAGCAGTTCAAAAACTGAAGGGAAAATAAATTAACTTTATAAACAAAACATGTCTTTGTTTTTATACAAAGGAAACAAAGTCGCGAGACGTTTTCGTCTTGCGAAGCAAGCCCATAGGTGAAATTCGTCTTGCGAGGCAAATCGAAAACAGAAAAACCTTTCGTCTAGCGAGTTTTTTGTCTTGCAAGGCATTCGTCTTGCGAGGTACCACTGTATGGATGTGGCCAAAGGAAGACTCAGCGGCCAATGCAATTTGCTTCTTGGTTCTTTCCAGAAAAGTCCCTCACACCACCAGAACCAAAAGTTTATGTATTTCTTTAAAAATAATAATATCTGCAGGTTTATTATACATATATTTTGCAGCTTTTTTGTGGACTTCTCTTTGTTAGCGATGAGATTATGGTAGTTTTTGGTGTGTGCTTATTATTACAAAAAAAACCAAAACCTAATCAACCCCCCCCCCCACGCAAAGAATATACCCGCTACACAATTTAATCATGAGAATCTGTGATTTGCACTGCTGATAATGCTGGGGGGTTAATAATAATAATAATAATAATAATAATAATAATAATAATAATTTATTATTTATACCCCGCCCATCTGGCTGAGTTTCCCCAGCCACTCTGGGCGGCTCCCAATCAAGTGTTAAAAACAATACAGCATTAAATATAAAAAACTTCCCTAAACAGGGCTGCCTTCAGATGTCTTTTAAAAATAGGATAGCTGCTTATTTCCTTGACATCTGGTGGGAGGGCGTTCCACTGGGCGGGAGCCACCACCGAGAAGGCCCTCTCTGCCTGGTTCCCTGTAACTTCACTTCTTGCAGGGAGGGAACCGCCAGAAGGCCCTCAGAGCTGGACCTCAGTGTCTGGGTAGAACAATGGGGATGGAGACGCTCCTTCAGGGATACAGGACCGAGGCCGTTTAGGGCTTTAAAGGTCAGCACCAACACTTTGAATTGTGCTCGGAAACGTACTGGGAGCCAATGCAGATCATTCAGGACTGCTTTTGTTTGCATGTTCCTGTGTTGTGTATTTTTGTGTTTTTATTTTGTAAACCGGCCTGTGATCCTCAGATGAAGGGCGGTATATTTTAATAACAACAACATTTAAGGCGCACCATAAACTAGGACAAAAGGCAAACAGGGCTTGCACAAGACACAGAATATCTATTTTTAAATGCCCCACCCACTGTTAACACACAAGACTCTCGCCTGACTCACCTGGCTGGGACTGGTCTTCCAAGGTCGGACATGAATGCTGATACTTGTGAGGTACTGAACGATGGCATGCGGCGGCACACCTTTCGCTGGGCTGGGCATGGTGCATGCACAGATCGCGAAATTTCACATGTTCAGGCCTAAAGAGTCTGCAACCTCTGGCGCAGGGAAGTTTGGGGGCAAAAGTGTGTGAGGAGAAGCAGTTTTTTGGGTAAAGGAAAAAGGTGCGGAAGAACCCACCCAAATTAAGCCAGGCCAAATTTGCAAGAGCCACACCCAGTGGCCGGACTCCTAAGCAAAATGCTTCAGCAGTACTAACAAATATTATTTCCTGTTATTTTCCTGGTTAACTGACCATCCAAGTTGCGCCTGGGAATCCCAACAGGGGTCAGGCTTTTGGAAAGGCAAAATTGAACGTCTTTTGCTTTCAAGTTTCCCCTAGCATATTGAGTTCATTCTTCTGCTTGTAAATCTGTCAGCAGAGACCTCCAGATATCTAATCTTTACTCCGCAACCCTTTTAAAAGAAACCACCCCTTTTCTCTCTCCAGGCCCAGTTTAAAATTTCCCATCTACGCGTGGCCTAAACTCACGTCGCAAGATCTGATCTACGCTGCTCTCCGAGCCACAACAAATCTCTCCATTATCAAATGGAAACGTTTACTTCTGAATAACGTTCTTTCCCCACCTCTAAGTGGGGGGGAAAACAACAACCTCTCTTTGGTGAAAGAGAAAAAGTTAAGAAGGGGCTTGGGAACCAAATTGTCTCATTTATTAATTCGCTCTGGGAGGCCAGGCAATATTTAAAGGAACACAGACCTCTCCCAAAGACAGAGCTGAATCCTTAAGGGGAAAGATGGGTCGGCAAAAGTGAATTTCTGCAATTACGCCTCCCGATGTTGATGGACTACAACTCCCATCATCCCTGATCATTGCTCAGGTTGACCGGTGCTGATGGGAACTGGAGTTCAAGCACAACTGGAAGGACAGAGGATTTCCCCGTCCCAAATCCTGGGCGAGAGTGTTACAGTGATGGAAATGGGGTACAGGAATCAGGGGTTCAGGGGGGAAATGAATGGCGTAATGTGTGGTTTGGGGGGCAAAGTTGTGTTGTGTTATCTTTTTAGATCAGCCCTGGGCCCTTTACTGCAAAGGTGGGTAATAAACGAAAGAAACAAGAGCAGATAATTGCAGCCTGGATAGAAACCAGTGCTGCCCCCAACACTGAAATTCATATTTTAAATTCCATGGGGGCGCCGACACTATCCCATGTCCCTTTCTCAGCAGCTCAAACCAGATCGCCAGCTGAAACCTCTCCTGGCAAATTGAGGAAAACATTCTCACCTGCTCAGGGCTGCAAATCAGGCTGCTGCAGAAAGCCCAGAGGCCAGCTGGAAACATGGCGAGCTTTGCTGCGAAATAATTATAATTCTTGACTGTGGTGTAGTGGTTAAGAGCGGTGGACTCGTAATCTGGGGAACCGGGTTCGCGTCTCCGCTCCTCCACATGCAGCTGCTGGGTGACCTTGGGCCAGTCACACTTCTCTGAAGTCTCTCAGCCTCACTCACCTCACAGAGTGTTTGTTGTGGGGGAGGAAGGGAAAGGAGAATGTTAGCTGCTTTGAGACTCCTTAAAGGGAGTGATAAAGCGGGATATCAAATCCAAACTCTTCTTCTTCTTCTTCTTAATAAACCGTAACGTTTCCTGGATTTGATTATGTTTTGAGTTGGAATAACCAGATATTTTGATGGAGGAACATGCTTGGATTTTCCGTTGGGTGCATAGCGTTGTATTTTTTTTTTTAATGGCTGAAAAATCTAAAAAAATAAAAGGGGAAGAGGCCCATTTGCATTTGAGTCTCTGAATGCGCTGGCAAAGGGATATACCATATTTTTCGCTCTATAAGACGCACCAGACCACAAGAAGCACCTAGTTTTTGGAGGAGGAAAACAAGAAAAAAAATATTCTGAATCTCAGAAGCCAGAACAGCAAGAGGGATCGCTGCGCAGTGAAAGCAGCAATTCCTCTTGCTGTTCTGGCTTCTGGGATAGCTGTGCAGCCCGCATTCACTCCATAAGATGCACACACATTTCCCCTTACTTTTTAGGAGGGAAAACATGAGTCTTATAGAGCACAAAATACGGTAGCTCAGTGCTTAGAGCATCTGCAGGTGGTCCCAGGTTTATTCCACACCAGCATCTCCAGATAATAAAAATAAAAATAAAAAACTATTATTTGTACTCTGCCCGTCTGACAAGGCTGCGGAAGACACCTGCCTGAAACCTGGACAGCTGCTGCCAGTCCGTGTTGACATTAATGCCAGTTCCACTTTCGCATGCGGCCCCTGGAAGGCTGACCACCAGCCAATGTGGCCCTCGGCCTGAAAAAGCAAGTAGCCGCCTCTGTAGCAGGTACACTTCCAGAATCATTAACCAGATCTGGAACAAGCGTGTGTGTTTGTTTATGGAAGACAGAATTCTTGGCAACTATTCCTGGGGTAATAAGGGGGGACACTTTGCATTCCCCCAATCTCCCCTTCCCACCTCTGAATAGCACTGGGAGTTGCCATTCTCCCTTGCCCCCTCCTCAATTTTCTGATTCCAGTTGCTGCATGGCAGGCCGAAATTCATCAGGTGGAGCTTTCCTCAGCATGAAAGTGCAGCCATGGGGCCACTTCTTCTTTTGCCTGCCAGACTAAGCCCCGTTGAATGCTTGCCTGCTGCGCAGCTGTCAAATGTGCTTTTTTTATTTTTAAAAAAGGAAGATTTGGAGTGGCAGCGCAAACATTGACACCGTTCAGTCCTGTTTGTACTATCTGTTGCTCGCATGCATGCTCAGACACACACACACACACACACACACACACACACACAATCACATGTGCAGCTCAGTTCCTTTTAACCGCACATCAGCATAAAATCAACCAGTTCTGTTTGACTCAGCTGTGCTGCGGTCTGGAAGAGACGTTCTCCCGTATTGCTTGCATTTGCCCCAATTGGGGCTGAGCCCAGAAGCACCTGGCTGAGAGGTTTCAGCTAGGAAAGCAAGAAGGACCCCCTCCCCAGGCCCTCAGCCCCCCCCACCCCCCGGCCCCACAGAGAACCAAAAGGGTGACTTGGTTGGAAGAAGATGATCCGACGAGAGAGCAAGAGGTAAGCTAGACTTTACTAAGCTGCCGCTCCTTCTTCATCTTACTCACTGGGATTTTCCTGTTTTGTGTCATGGTGACCTGGGGAAATTTCAGCCAATTTGATATTTCCTGGTGGGGCATGTTTCGTTCTAATTTTGATCGCCGCTGCTGGAAACTCCACACAAGCGCCTGGCCACCAGGTGAAATGCTGCCCTTCCCAAGGTATTGTCAAGTTGCCAACTTTTTGTGGGGGCTGCTGCTGTGCTATCTCTGTTGAACTTCTTCCTGTCTTGCAACGGCTAAAGAGGCAGGAGGTGAGTCGTCCCTGTGCGTGTGGCCCTGGGTTTGTGGGGACTTTTCATCCATCCCTTTGATTGATTGATTGATTGATTGGCATCTGTCTGTCTCGGGAGACAACTAAAGAGCGTGCTTTGGTGAAGTCAAACTGTTGGAGAGTTACAGCGCCTGCTGTGGCTGTAAGACACCGATGCAGCAGAGACATGTTTTGTTGCAGCCGGGGCAAATGATGGCGTCCAGTTGTGCTGCTGCAAATGTGCCATGGCTTTTCTTCTCTCTGCCCTCCTTCCAGTGGTCATTCCTCCTCTGGTCACTGGCTCTAGGCACTGTGGTCACCTGCAAGGGATTGCCATCTGGTGTGTTGACGTTGCCGGCTTTCATATCACGTTTGCAGACACCTTTGTAACACGGAGTTGGTCTGCTATGGACCTGCCCACAGACCAAGCCCTGTCATCTTCTGTTCCGGGAAGGGGCAGTATTCTGCCACATAGCAAAATAAAAAAATTGGATAGGAACACATGTAGCTGTCCAGTTTTAAAATCCAAAGAGGAGGATTTGCATTCATTTATTAAAGTTCTTATGTTACATCGGTAAACATCATCATATTGCATCACAAGGCTTATTACACTATAAATTTCAACATGTATACAATGTTTATATACTAAAAGGAAAAAACAAGGGCAAAAAACTATTCCAAAATAATATATATATACCAACACTTTGGACTTCCTGTCTATTCCGTTGTATATTCCTTTTTAACAAATGAATGTACTCTTATTACTGTATATTTCTTTACATTTTAGCCAATACATTCCTATATCAATATGTACCCTTGGTCTTATTTCTCAACTCAGTCTCTCTCCAACGTCAAACGAATGCTAACATAGATAGCGAACTTTTACTGTATTTTTGAACATACCGTATATCTTATACCCCACTTTTCCATAATTTTTTTGTTTTGAATTGTCTCCCAGGCTATTTGTCAACTGTGCCATTTCAGCAAATTCTTGTAGCTTGTTATGCCAATCTGTTATTGTCTGGGCTTCTTCTTCCTTCCACCCCTTTGCCTCTTTGCCACCAAAGTCCGAGCTGCAGCCGTTGCATATAAAAATACCTCCCTAAAGGCATTCGGTTTCGGGTGAGATTCAGGAACGAATAACTGGGGGGGGGGGTGGATTGCAGGCTGCGTGTGCATCTTCTTCAATAGGTACCAGATTGAGCATCCTTGTGGACAGTTAACTTGATTAATTAGGGCCTGATAGGAGACAAAGGGGACGCGGGTGGCACTGTGAGTTAAACCACAGAGCCTAGGACTTGCTGATCAAAAGGTCGATGGTTCGAATCCCCACGACGGGGTTTGCTCCCGTTGCTCGGTCCCTGCTCCTGCCAACCTAGCAGTTCGAAAGCACGTCAAAGTGCAAGTAGGTAAATAGGTACCGCTCCAGCGGGAAGGTAAACGGTGTTTCCGTGCACTGCTCTGGTTCGCCAGAAGCGGCTTAGTCCTGCTGGCCACATGACCCGGAAGCTGTACGCCGGCTCCCTTGGCCAATAAAGCGAGATAAGCGCTGCAACCCCAGAGTCGGCCATGACTGGACCTAACGGTCAGGGGTCCCCTTTACCTTTAGGAGACAGAGAATAGGGGTGTTACAAATTCTTCTTCTTTGGCGAACACTCGTAGCCGAGTAAGATTGTCTTCCATGAACACGGTCTTAACAGTGAGTCCGTATGTGACTGTGGAGGCTAATTCTGGATCCACACATCCTTCCACAGTGGGGACATAGGTTTCTGGATGGGAATTGATCATGGTGAGGGTTTGCCAAGCGTGCCTTCCTCTTAGCTCACTTCTCCCTTGCGTCCTGAGTTCGAGTGTCTTCAAAGCCCATGACACCTTTGGTAAAGGCTGTTCTCCAACTGGAGCGTTCGCAAGCCAGTGTTTCCCATTTGTCGGTGTTAATACTACTTTTTTTTTTAGATTTGCCTTGAGAGAGTCTTTAAATCTCTTTTGTTGACCACTAGCATTACACTTTCCATTTTTAAGTTTGGAATAGAGTACAGTGGTACCTCGGGTTACATACGCTTCAGGTTACAGACGCTTCAGGTTACAGACTCCGTTAACCCAGAAATAGTACCTCGGGTTAAGAACTTTGCTTCAGGGTGAGAACAGAAATCGTCCAGTGGCAGTGGGAGGCCCCATTAGCTAAAGTGGTGCTTCAGGTTAAGAACAGTTTCAGGTTCAGAACGGATCTCCAGAACGAATTAAGTTCTTAACCCGAGGTACCATTGTAGTTGATTTGGAACTACAAAGTACACCAGCTTGGACCCCAATGTTTCCTGGGGTGCCAATGGTGTTGTGCAGAATCTGTTATGAGCATTGCATAAACTCTAAACGTCTGTAGAAACTGACGCTCCCTGATCCTTTGTGATCGTTTGAGGGATCCACAGCTCTGGTCCTCTGACTGTTGACAGCAATTTGTGTGTAAAAAACTTGCACCGCCTGCCCTGTGGTCGCTGCCATTTGACTTGTGGGAAAACCAGGACATGCATTTTAATATTTGTTTTCATCCAGCTCATATTTATTCCACTCCTGACGTTTGAACGTCTGCCTGACTCGCAGAAGCTGCGAGGTCTTGCATAGCTCTGCTTTCGCAGCTCAGGTTTAGCGGTGTCTCAACTTGCTACCAGCGGGTGGGGAAGCTTAGCTTTCGTAAAAGACCCGTGCTGTGCGAATCTAGCAATCCGGAAGCGGGTGGGTTGCATGGTGTCGTTTCAGTTCCATGCGCCGAGTACGTGTGTGGGTGCTTTGATCCAGCAAGCTCAGCTGTTGGAAAAGGAGCAGCTGTGGTCACACATGGCAGGTGAAAACAAAAGGGGAGTTTGGAAAGATTGCAAAGCAGGAGAGAGCGAGAGATCTTTCCCCACTCGAGAGATATTGCAGACAAAGTCGGAGAGGAGCGCTGAGAGGTCTTGCGGGGGGGGGGGGACCTCACACGCTCTGTGCGTACAAGGAAGTTGGGCAAGAGGAGGAAGTTTCTTGGTATAGATTTGGGTTTCCAAGTACAGTCGCTGGATGGCTGGTCGACTTTCAAATGCAAGAGACCAGGGTGGGGAAAGCATGCTCTGAGGTGGGAAATGCGGAAGTCCAAGCCTTTGCTCATTGAGGAAGTGAGGATTGCAAGAACGAGGTGGGGAGGATGAGGATAAATTCTTAGCGAGCAGTTGATTGGACCACTGTGGCAGGAGGGCCACGCAGGAGGGGGGCAGAGAGAGAGTGAAAACTTTTAAGGTTGAACCCTCATTCCGGGAAGCAGCAATACCTCCCCCCCCTTTTGTATCGTACAGTGGATGCTCATGATCCGTGCGGGAGGCACGTTCGCAACCCGCAGCGCTGCGCATGCGCGGATTGCGATTTGGCGCTTCTGCGCATGCGGAAAGCGCAACTTAGCACTTCTGCGCATGCGCAACCGCCGAAACCCAGAAATAACCCATTCTGGTACTTCTGGGATTCGGCGAGTCCGTAACCCGAAAAATCGCAACCTGAAGTGTCTGCAATCCAGTGTATGACTGTACTGCATTTGTTTGAATGTTGTTGCATGCACCAGCGAGAGACTGCAGGGACAGCGCTTACTTGGGCTTTGGTTTAATAGCATAAGAAGACCCGTACTGGATCAGGCCAATGGCCCATCTAGTCTAGCATCCTGTTATCACAGTGGCCTATCAGATGCCTGTGGGAAACCAGCAAGCAGGATTCTACCACAAGAGCAATTCTCTCCTCCTGTGGTTTCCAACAACGGGTATTCCGAAGCGTCGTTGCCTCCTACTGTGGAGGAACAACAGAGCCTATATGGCTAGAGTTAGCCATCGATAAGCTTCTCCCTTCGATCAGAAGGTCAGAGGTTCGAATCCCCGCGATGGGGTGAGCTCCCATTGCTTGGTCTCTGCTCCTGCCAACCTAGCAGTTCAAAAGCACACCACTGCAAGTAGATAAATAGGTACCACTGCAGCGGGAAGGTAAACGGCGTTTCCGCGCGCTGCTCTGATTCGCCAGAAGCGGCTTAGTCATGCTGGCCACGTGACCCGGAAGCTTTCTGCGGACAAAAACCAGCTCCCTCGGCCTATAGAGCGAGATGAGCACTGCAACTCCAGAGTTGTCCGCGACTGGACTTAACAGTCAGGGGTCCCTTTACCTTTTTAAGCTTCTCCCCAAAGAATTTGTCTAATCCTCTTTTAAAGCCATCAAGGTCAGTGGCCTTCTTTAGAAAGATACTGTGATGTCTTTAGGATGCATGGTTTTGTTTACACATATATGCAACCTGAGCTTAGGGAGGGCTCATAGCATTAACACTCCAACAGATCTTAGCCCATGAGGTCCCCAAGGAAGCTGCAAGCTTTGGGTCCTGCACAGAACAAGACACGCATCTGTGTCTCCAGCTTCCAGCCTCAGCCAAACTCTCTCACGCACAGAGAGCACAACCCTGTGGCCTGTTGTTCTCCATCCTAGGATTTCATGGCCTCCATCCAGGTGAGGAGGCAAAAGAACCCACCTCTTTGGACATGAAGATGGTAGGTCTAGCCGGCCAGTTTATCTGCAGCTGTTAAAGCCAGAATAAGAGGACTTCACACGCTTGTTGACAAGGACATGGCTGGCTGAGGTTACTGTTATGTACTGAAGTTCTCACCCTGGGCCAGCTGGGGGATAGTGTAGATAGTTATGCAAATAAGGGATCAAAAGTGATGTTCAGTGATTGGATAGTTTTAGAAAGTTGTTACAGTAACATTGTGCTGGAGCTCTATATAAGCAGGCTGACTGAACCCTTCAGTTCAGTTCAGTTCAGTTCTGTCCTGGCCTGTGAATAAACAAGAGCTGTTTGAAGAATCGCTGTGTCGTCTGATATGTTCACCCACAACTTAACAGTTACCCACGCCGCAATGTTTTGTGGTAGGAACCCACTTTCTTTAGAATTCAAAAGATGTTGATTTTGAGACGAGCTGAGTGAGCGGCAAAGCCAGACCCCTAAAAAAAAAGGTATACAGATCACTTGCTTTGGTGTGCCTCTGGCGAACCAAGTTTGTTGCCTTTTACCCAATGCAACACAAGCCTTTGCTGGTAGAACAACAACACACACAGATTTCTGCTGTAGACCGCCCCTTCTGTGATGTATGTATGATGTATTGGGGGTGGTCTTGAGCTACAGGGGAGGCAATTTCAAATGTCTATACAGTGGTACCTCGGGTTACAGATGCTTCAGGTTACAGACTCGACTCTGCTAACCCAGAAATAGTATCTCGGGTTAAGAACTTTGCTTCAGCATGAGAACAGAAATCGTGCAGCGGCGGTGCGGCGGCAGCAGGAGGCCCCATTAGCTAAAGTGGTGCTTCAGGGTAAGAACAGTTTCAGGTTAAGAAACGGACCTCCAGAACGAATTACAGTGGTGCCTCGCAAGACGAAAAGAATCCGTTCTGTGATTCTCTTCGTCTAGCGGTTTTTTCGTCTTGCGAAGCAAGCCCATTGACGGATTAGCGGATTAGCGCTATTAGCGGCTTTTAGCGGCTTTTAGCGGCTTTTAGCGGCTTATCTGCTGATCGGATCAGCTGATAAGTGGCTTAGTGGCTTAGAAAAGGGGGGGAGTGGAAAAAACCCGCAGGAACTCGCAAGACATTGTCGTCTTGCGAAGCAAGCCCATAGGAAATTCGTTTTGCGAAGCACCTCCAAAACGGAAAACTCTTTCGTCTAGCGAGTTTTCCGTCTTGCGAGGCATTCGTCTTGCGGGGCACCACTGTAAGTTCTTAACCCAAGGTACCGCTGTATAAGAGTTTGCACACCAATGTTCTGGGTCTCCTCATCCCTCCTGCGTGTGAGGGGAGCACCCTGTTGCAACAGCTTTAATAAATATCAGGCTTGCTAGCTGCTTTGCTTCTCAATATTCTCTGGTTGGCCTCGGTTATTTTCTCCTACTGATAGAGAACCTACATAAGGACTCTGTACAGGCTCTTTGGTAACCCATAAGGAAAAAGGATATTTTTTTTTCTTATAACACTACTGATCTTTTCCCAGCAAGAGTTCTTCTGCTTGCCAATTTTGCAGGCAGATGCTGCCACGCCTGGGGAAGGGTTCCCTCCCCGGCCAATTTTAAAACAGGTCTAACTAGGTTTTGACACCCTGCAAAGGTTTGGTGTTGTTGTTGTTTTCAAAATTCACACAGCGCAAAGCCATGGGCCCTTCACATATGCATCTCCACCCCACATTCCCTTGCAAAAGCGACCACACGGCAGCTTGCAAAATACAAGCCCAGAACAGGGACTCATGCAGAGGCACTGCTCATGCAGGGACTCATGCAGAGGCCTAGGACCCTCGTACCTACGGGACCACCTCTCCTATTATGTCCCACAGAGGAACTTACGGTCTTCAAATAAAAACACCTTGGAGGTCCCGGGCCACAGAGAGGTTAGGCTGGCCTCAACTAGAGCCAGGGCTTTTTTGGGTGTGGCTCCAATCTGGTGGAACGCTCTGTCACAAGAGACCTGGGCCCTGTGGGACTTGGCATCTTTCCACAGGGCCTGCAAGACGGAGCTGTTCTGCCAGGCCTTTGGTCGGGGTTCAGTCTCTCCCCTTTCATAAGAACTTGCATGAAAGTGGCCACCCAATTTTTCTCACAGGCCCATATAAGTTCAGCACAAACAGTGGGGCCTGGGGAGCATTTAAGGTCCGCAACCCTAATCTTCCGGTTGCCATCTGATTGGATTTTATTCTGATCCTGATCTGATTTGAGGATGTATTTTAATTGATTGTCTGATTTTATGTTAATGTGTTATACATTTGATGTTAGCCGCTCTGAGCGGTTGTTGTTGTTGTTGTTGTTATTATTATTATTATTATTATTATTATTATTATTATTATTATTATTACAGAGAGGCTCCTCCGAGAGTGGGGTAGTAGGAATTGGACAGCTTGTCCGTTTTACCAGCTGCAGTGGAGGTCGGATGTGTGTGTCCTTTTACACCTCAAAGCAGCTGCTGTTGTCTCTCTTGGGGGCGAAAAACAACTGCCGTTGACGTCCCTGAAGCTCGTGTCTTTGGTCAATTTGGGAATTGTATTTGTTATGTACAGAGGTTCTCACCCTGGGCCAGCAGGGGGATACTGTAGATAGTTTTCACTCAGGTCCACATATGCAAATAAGGGATCGAAAGTGACTTCCAGTGATTGGATAGTTACAGAAAGTGGTTACTGTTGCGTTGTAGTGGAGCTCTATAGAAGCAAGCTGGCTGAACCCTTCAGTTCTGTTCTAGCCTGTGAATAAACAAGAGCTGTCTGAAGAATTGCTGTGTCGTCTGATATGTTCACCCACAACTTAACAGTATTCTTTTGCAGGAAATCCCGAGCCGAAGCCCCCAGCATCGCAGAAGGCGGCAGCCTCCCAGGTGCCGGCAGGATTTCCCGACGGAAGAGTCGGCGGCGGATGACCTGTCCGAACCCTCGGGAGATCAACCAGGCCTTGGCCTCCATCACCTTGGGGGATCTGAACCGATCCTGCACCCTGGATGAACTGATCGAAAAATGCCTTCGCTCCTTTGGTAAACCAGAGAGAGGCAAAGGCAGGGGCGGTTGAGGGATTGGGGCCTTTCCCCTGGACCAGGCGTTTGGTGGGGCGGCTGTGACTTTTTCTGGAGTCCCCTGATGCGAAGGAACCTGGTAGCGTTCCAGCCACCAAGAGGGAAAAGGCTTTGGACTTAATTCCCAGTCTGACCACCAAAAGAATATCTGGGCAGCCTCTCTTCCCCCCCCCCTGCCTCTAAGCCAGTTTCCTTGGTTCCTTCAACCAGAATATTCCCTCTGTCAGAGTTGAGTAAATTTCAAAAATGTTGAAACAAGAGGGTACCAGTACTTTAATGTTGTTTAATTGACTGTACTGCATTTTCAGTAACAACCTAACACCCAACACATTTGTGATAGTTTTGCATGAACCCCAACAGCCAAAGACTCCAGGGTGCCGGTGTTTACCCCCAGGGATTGGTTTCCTTGCAAATATACTGTAATATTTGTAGCATACATGATTTTATTTACACACACACACACACACACAACCTGATCATAGGATGGAGGGGCTTGCGGCATTAACACTCCAACAGGACTTGCCTCCCTGTCAAAAGTTTTGGGTCAAGACTGTTAACGGAGAAATCTGAGGGCTCCCTTGGACAAAAAACAAGGACACCAGCCAGGAATACCAGGGCAAAACAGCAGCCAGGAGGCTTGGTCTTGATTGAAGGCTGTCGCGACAGGACTCCCTCCTGCCACAAGGTGGAACAAGATGGAAGCCCCGAACAAAAGAGAACCCAAACTTTTATTAGCTGCTAATCCCCATGTTACACCCCCCAAACTACATCACTCATACATCACGGTTACATCATGAAAGGGGAGGTCTGGTGGCCGTAATCTGAGCATCCTGGACCCTGCCCCGTGGTTCTCCTTGCCCTCCACCAAACACCCATCAAGTGTAACAAACGAGATATTTATATTTCCCTGTTTCCCAGCCAAGTTAATCACACCCTTTGGTCTTCATCTGGGTTTGTTACTTCTGGAATGGCTACCTGTCTGGCACTCGGGTATCAGGATGCCAGGGATTATCACTCAGGCAGAGGGGCTGCTGAGCAGCTGAGCTCACCTGTCTATATGAATTTCTGAAGTTTTCCCAGTGAGCCAGTACATAGATCCATTTATCAGTGAATTCTTACATTTGGTATCGTGCAGCAAAGGCCCTTTGAATAGGCAGGAAGAAACTGTGAAGAAGTGTTTTGTGGAGACAAATCACAAAAGTCACAAAAGCGAGTGTGCTGATTTTTGGTAATGGGCTGCATGTGCATGATATCTGCTGGAGGGGCAACCCCCCCCCCACACCTATACATAAATTCCTGCAACAAGACATGCTTCTGTTTCTCCAGCACCAGCCAAAACTCACTCTCACACAGCTCCCCCCCCCCTTGTTTGGCCTTCCTCTAGAGTCTAGGATGCTGTGGCATCTGGCCAGGTGAGGTGGGGAAAGGCCTATCCACCTGTCTCTACGGCAACAAGCCAGCCTCTTTGGACATGTAAATGGCAGTACTTAGCTGGCCAGCAAAGGCCATTATCTTGCAAAGGAACTAATAGGACTGGTTCAGTGCGTTTCTTGTTATAGATGCTAGCCTTGTAGTCATAGGGTCACAGATCTGGCTAATACCCACAGGTGAATGAATGAATTTTATTATTACGGTCACAGACCAGTTCTGACTCACTTACAATATCGGGAAAACCATACAACACAACAGGAATACATGGCATTGCAATTGGGTATAACAGAGACAATTCTGAGATAGCGGCAGTTGAAAATATATATTAAATCTTGATCACTAAAATATAACCCAAAATTGTCATTTAAAACCTTAATCATTTTGGTAGTACAGCTTGTTCCCTACGTTTTATGGCAGACGCACAGAATTTGGCCACCCTTAGCGTGCTCTCTAGATCCTTGTCCTCTTCCAGGAGTTTTAGACATTGAAGTTTGGACCCATTTGGAGTATTATCCAGGTACACCACCCAGTGGGGTGAGGTTACTGTATCTTGGGGCGATATCAACCATCCTCCAGATTGACAAACCCCCTTCAATTCCAGTCCTGTTCTTCTCCCCCCTGCCCTCAATTGGGTAAGCCTCACCCTTTTCTCTCCCCTTCTAGATTTGGATGGAAACCTCTGCACCAGCGACTTCATGGTGAACATGACCCTGACGGCTCACAGCTGGGTGGTATCGTCTGCAGAGCTGGCGCGCCTCCTCCTTGCTTCATATCCTTTCGGAGGTAGCACTGAGCTGCTTCGGCCGCAACGCGAAAACGTGCCCTTGTCCGTGCTTCCAGGCCCTCCTCATGCTCAGAGGAAAGGGAGCATATCTTGCAGCGAGGGAGAAGAGGTTTCAGGAGTGGGGCACTTTGTACTGTTCTCTGTATCACCCTGCCCCCTGCTAGCCACTGCCAGAGTCAACAACCTCTGGCAAGGTCGAAGGCAGTGCATTTACTTCTTAACCCATGAGAGTTCCCTACAAAACCCTCTGATTTACATTGAAGAGATAGCAAGTAATAATAATAATAATAATAATAATAATAATAATAATAATAATAATAAATTATTTATACCCCGTCCATCTAGCTGGGTTTCCCCAGCCACTCTGGGCGGCTCCCAACAAAATATTAATATTACTGCTGCTACTACTACTACTGTGGTTTAAACCACAGAGCCTAGGGCTTGCCGATCGGAAGGTCGGCGGTTCGATCCCCATGACAGGGTAAGCTCCCGTTGCTCTGTCCCGGCTCCTGCCAACCTAGCAGTTCGAAAGCATGCAGTGCAAGTAGATAAATAGGTACTGCTCCGGCGGGAAGGTAAACGGCGTTTCCGTGCACTGCTCTGGTTCGCCACATGACCCGGAAGCTGTACGCCGGCTCCCTTGGCCAATAAAGCAAGATGAGTGCCGCAACCCCAGAGTCATCCGCGACTGAACCTAATGGTCAGGGGTCCCTTTACCTTTACTACTACTATTGCTACTACTATTACTACTAATAATAATAAATGGCTGCCTTCAGATGTCTTCTAAAAGTCAGATAGTTGTTTATTTCTTTGACATCTGACGGAAGGGCGTTCAACAAGACAGGTGCCACCACCAAGAAGGCCTTCTGCCTGGTTCCCTGTAACTTGGCTTCTCGCAGTGAGGGAACTGCCAGAAGGCCCTTGGTGCTGGACCTCAGTGGGGGTGGAGATGCTCCTTCAGGTATACTGGGCCTTTGAGTTTAGGGCTTTAAAGGTCAGCACCAACACTTTGAAGTGTGCTCGGAAACACCTGGCGCCATTGCCCACCAATCTGAGAGGGGTGAAACCTTAACTCAGTTTGATACCTACCAAGAAGCATCTCAGAAGAAGCAGCCAGAGCGCCAGCTGAGGATCTGCCACTTCATCCGGTATAAATTCCCACCCCGTTCCTCCCCTTCGCCCCCAGATCCTGCCTGGGTACCCGTCTCCCCGAGTCTCTTGCAGCTTCAGACTGAACCTCTCCCCTCTGGCTTCAGGTACTGGCTCCTCAACTACCCTGAGGCCTTTCACCTGGACCCACACCTGGAGGAGGCTATCGCAGAGATCTTGGAGGTGGTGAGGAAAGAAGGCCAGGGGGAACACAGTCACCTGCTGAACACCTCTGGCACGTGAGTTCGAGAGATTCTCAAAGCCATGGAAGCGCCTCTCCCTATATTCCCCTATGCATTCCCCTTCTGTATAGAATTTTTGACTAGAGCAGCCCCGGATTGATGCAGGAATACATGAAGAAATATGGTGCTAAAGCAGTTAACAATTGTTAAGTGTGTAAGGACAAAATAAGTAATTATAATTTAACAGTTTTATTTTGTTAAAGCAACTAGGAAAAGATATTATGATGGGAAGATCTCACACAGGTGAAGGGAAGCAGTGGGCAGGAGGGGAGGGTTAGGTTGAATTTGGGAAATAAAATGCCGTATTTTTTGCTCTATAAGACTCACTTTTTCTCTCCTAAAAAGTAAGGGGAAATATGTGTGTGTCTTATGGAGCGAATGCGGGCTGCGCAGCTATCCCAGAAGCCAGAACAGCAAGAGGGATTGCTGCTTTCACTGCACAGCGATCCCTCTTGCTGTTCTGGCTTCTGAGATTCAGAATATTTTTTTCTTGTTTTCCTTATCCAAAAACTGGGTGCGTCTTGTGGTCTGGTGCATCTTATAGAGCGAAAAATGTGGTAATATATGAGCGGTAATATAGAGCGAAAAATACGGTAATATATGGGACAGCAAAGGATATACAGTAATAGATTCTTATAGAATAGTAATATATTATAACCACAATAGAAGTTCAAATGGGAAAGTAAATGCAGTGGCATAGCATGGGGGGTGCAGGGGGGGCCGGCCGCACCGGGCGTAACATCTGGGGGTTAGGGGGCGCAAATCCACGGGTTAGGGGGCGCAAATTACTTGCCTTGCCCCGGGTGCTGACAACCTACGCTACGCCACTGAGTAAATGTATTTTTAGTATTTTCATTATTGTAATAGTTATTATTATTTCTTATCGGTAGAAGGCAATGTTAATTTAGGCTTCTTCATTTTGCTGTCTGTATAATTTTCTTAAGTCAATAAAAAAAGAAAGAAAGTGCATCTCCCATCCTGCCCTGCCCCTCGTTGTTTTTTTTAAGAATCTCCTCCCATCCCAGAACAGCAAATGGACCCCAGCAGTCCATTTTCCCAATCTCCCGCTCCCTCCTGTCTTCCACATCTCCACTGTGAGTAATTTACCACGCTCCTCAGACCAATCTGCGTTTCCAGTCAAGGGTTCAGCTAAGCATGAACGCGGGTGGCGCTGTGGTCCAAACCACCGAGCATCTTGGGCTTGCCAGTCGTAAGGTTGGCGGTTCGAATCCCCACAACGGGGTGAGCTCCCGTCGCTCTGTCCCTGCTCCTGCCAGCCTGGCAGTTCGAAAGCACACCAGGGCAAGTAGATAAATAGGTACCACTGCAGCAGGAAGGTAAACGGCGTTTCCGTGCGCTCTGGTTTCCGTCACGGTGTTCCGTTGTGCCAGAAATGGTTTAGTCATGACCCGGAAAAGCTACCTGTGGACAAACGCCGGCTCCTTCGGCCTGAAAGTGGAGATGAGTTCTGCACCCCATGATCAAATTCTACTAGATTTAACTGTCCAGGGGTCCTTTACCTTTACTACCTCTAAGCATGCAAGGTATTCAGCATCTAACTTGGAGTTCTGGCCTTGCTTCCTTCTCCAGGATGACCCGGACGTGGACTCGATCCCTCAGCTGCCAAAGCAGCCCCGGCTGCGGCAAGAAGAGGAAAGTGTCCCTGCTTTTTGATCACCTTGACGCAGGAGAGTTGGCCAACCACCTCAGTTACCTGGAGTTCAAGGCATTCTGCCGTCTCTCGGTAGGGATCAGCCGACACTCAGATTCTGCAATGGTGGAAGATTAGAAATTCAGTCAGTTTTACAGCATATAGCCAAAGGCTGCCGCAAAGTACACAGAATCATTCAACAATTAAAAGAAAGTATACTGGATTGATAGGGACGCAGGTGGCGCTGTGGGTTAAAGCACAGAGCCTAGGACTTGCCAATCAGAAGGTTGGCAGTTCGAATCCCCGCAATGGGGTGAGCTCCCGTTGCTCGGTCCCTGCTCCTGCCAACCTAGCAGTTTGAAAGCACGTCAAAGTGCAATTAGCTAAATAGGTACCGCTCCGGCGGGAAGGCAAATGGCATTTTCGTGCGCTGCTCTGGTTCGCCAGAAGCAGCTTAGTCATGCTGGCCACATGACCCGGAAGCTGTACGCCGGCTCCCTCGGCCAATAAAGTGAGAAGAGCACCGCAACCCCAGAGTCGGTCACGACTGGACCTAATGGTCAGGGGTCCCTTTACCTTTACCTTATACTGGATTAATACAAAAAACTTAAAACATTTATATTATCAAGACATTACCTACTCTAAACAGAGCTATAAAAGTACCTTAATATACAAGTTAAGACATTAAACAATAAAAATTATAAGCTAAAATTATCACATGGCCACCTGATATATTAAAAAATGTTAATTAATACAATGTGCAATTATATACGGAGTTTGGTGATAAAGATAGAATATAGCTTGATGTAGGTAGGGTCAAATAAATTCATCTCCTTCACAGTTGGTGGCTACCTTGGCTATATAATTTGCTCTAATGTTCCTAGCGGCAGTTGCAAAGAGTGCTACACGCCAGGTCAAATACTTATCTGTGTCTGTGAGGAGATATAAAATCATGTCAGAGGGGTTCTGGTCAGGGGACCTTGTCATTATAGGTGCTAAAAATCTGGTTTAGAGTTCAACAGATGGACAACACTAGGCTACCAAAAAAAATGCCTGATTGAGCTCTCAAATGGATTACCCCTTAAAAACTGGGTACATTACGCTGCCCAACTGATGGGCAAATATGACCTCTCAGTGACCGAGATCAAATAATTTCCCTTATATTCACAGATTAGAAATTGTTGCAGAGATGGGTCGTGTCAAGGGCTGGAGGAAGAATGGTGCCCCCCCTCTCCTGAACCTTCCCAAGAACAGAAGGGACAGTATAGACTTAGAACAGCGGTTTGCAGAAGGTCATAGTTCAGAGGGTGCAGAGGGGAGAAGCTGGGAAATATTGGGAGAGGAAGAAGAAGAAACCCCAGGGGAGAGACAGCTGACAGATCCGGTGTCTTTGGAAAGCATTCCTGACCCCCCCTCCCAGGACCAGGTGGGCATTGAGAGTAGGAGAACAGAAGGCTCAGAGGCAGAAAGCTGAGATCAGTCAGTGCAAGGGTGACGTACAATAGGCGAGATGGAGGGGGTTGGACTTTATTCTGAGCAACGTCATTATTTTAGGGAGGCTGCCTTTCTTTGTCTCTCTCTCTGTGATCTATGGAATAAATTACCTGGTAAGAACTCCTCTTGTTTATCTGTTTACTGGCTGCCACCGGGGGAGGGATCAGATTCCCAGGAGCCTGACAGGCAGCTGCATAGACCTTTAGAAAGAGCCTTCGCCTTCCCCAAGCAGCTGCCCTCCAGATATTGTGGACTCCCGTCGCCCCCAACCCTGGGACCAGTAGGGTAGTAGCAGATGCAGATGCAGGGTCCCCTTCAAAATAGTCACACAGCCACACCTCCTCCTAAGATGAAACACTAATTTCACTTCTCGCAGGGAGGGAACCGCCAGAAGGCCCTCGGGGCAATTACATCATTCTGCCTGGACACTGAGGTCAAGCTCCGTGGGCCTTCTGGCGGTTCCCTAGCTGCGAGAAGCCAAGTTACAGGGAGCCAGGCAGAGGGCCTTCTCGGTGGTGGCACCCGCCCTGTGGAACGCCCTCCCATCAGATGACAAAGAGAAAAATAACTACCAAACTTTTAGAAGACATCTGAAGGCAGCCCTGTTTCGGGAAGCTTTTAATGTTTAATAGGTTATTGTATTTTAGTGTTCTGTTGGAAGCTGCCCAGAGTGACTGGGGAAACCCAGCCAGATGGGCAGGGTGTAAATAATAAATTATTATTATTATTATTATTATTATTATTATTATTATTATTATTATTATTACAATGATCAGTGCAGATCACCATGAGTTAAGTGCCCTTAAGAAACTACAGCTCCCAGAATCCTTTGGCAGCAGCCACGACTCTTTAAAGTGGTATCACAGTGCTTTAAATGCAACGTGTGAATGTGGCTGTACGGCTGTCTTTATACAGTCATACCTCGGGTTACAGATGCTTCAGGTTGCGTTTTTTCGGGTTGCAGACCGCCAAAACCCGGAAGTACCGGAACGGGTTAGTTCTGGGTTTCGGCAGTCGCACATGTGCAGAAGCACTGATTTGCAACCTGTGCATGCGCAGACATGGGTTGCGAATGTTGCGACCAGAAAGAATAGGACTACCAAGAAGACTGGAAGAAATTCAAAGACTATTTGAACACATATTCTAATATTAAAGATATGTAACCACTTGAAAGAACCAATCAGGCCTAGGATTAAATTAGACTTAAATATATAAATAAATAAATGTACTATGAGAAAGGTAAAGAAATTGGAATACGACTGTAATATTGTTTCACGAAATAATGATATCGGAAACTGCTACATTCAAATTAAGAGGAAATTCAGATGGAGGAGATTAGAGGAAGTTAAGCAAAATGTTTATGAAAATGGATTTTAATTAATTAACTGTTTCTTTTTTCCTGTTTATGTATTTTAAGTTATTCTTTCCCCCCCTTCTTTTTCACCTTTCTATTGTGTTGTCGTATTTTTTTTTCTTTTCTTTTGTTATGTCTATTGATGAAAACTAATAAATATTATTTGCAAAAAAAAAAAAGACATGGGTTGCGAATGTGCATCCTGCACGGATCAGGTTCGCAACCCGACCGTCCACTGTATTGGCAACTGCAGGCCGCCAGGGCTATTAAAACAGAAATTAAAATGCTACAGTGGATGTTTCAGTGAAGTTCCCTTCCTCCACCCACCCCTGTCCATCCTTGCTTGGCCACCTTTCTGTTAGTGGCCTTTTGGGGTTTCTGCAACAGAGATCCCACACCAAATTACACATCTCCGATTGCAGCGAAGTCAAACCTCGTGAAATGGCCGTCCCCGTCACTCCCCTCTGTCCCAGGCTTGTCTGCAAAGGCATTGAACTCCTGATGGGCTGTGCTTTGCTCACATGCAGACAGACACGTAGAGATCTCCAGCAAGAGATTGTGCGAGATCAGACCAGAAGCTGGGGCTTGCCTTACTCTAATCTTTCTACCTCTTTGGGTGTTGGGGGTTGAATTCCGCCACTGGGGAAGATAAAATAATGACATCTTTCTTTGTTCCGTTTCTGCCCCCATCCCTCCTCCCAAATGGAACCCAGCGTGGCAGACGTATCCCTAGCATGAAAAAAAACCCCACATTTTAAAAAGCATTCTAAAACATTTTCCTAAACAGTTATTTTAAGTTACAGATAGGTAGCCGTGTTGGTCTGCCATAGTCAAAATAAAAAAAATCCTTCCAGTAGCACCTTAAAGACCAACTAAGTTAGTTCTTGGTATGAGCTTTCGTGTGCATGCACACTTCTTCAGATACACTGAAACAGAAGTTGCCAGATCCTTCTATATAGTGAGAAGGTGGGGAGGGGTATTACTCAGAAGGGTGGTGGGAATGGGAGATTGGCAGGTAGCTGAGATGAGCCTGTTGACGACTCTTAACGACTGTAATAGGTCTTACAGGAAAAGGCAAGGGGTGAGAAGGTGAAGAATGGCTTAGTCATGTATAATGAGATAAGAATCCAATGTCTTTGTTCAAACCAGGTCTCTCCATGGAGTAGCCGTTTTACTACAAAGGAATTTCACAAATAGACTGGAAAGAGAAGCTGCTGAATTGCAACTCATTACCAAACTTAGAACTGTTAAGGCAGCAGGTCATGCTTGTGTAAAAGATCTACACTGGCTTCCAGCATGTTTCTGAGCACAATTTTAAAGTGTTGGTGTTGACCTTTAAAGCCCTAAGCGGCCTTGGCCCTGTATACCTGAAGGAGCATCTCCACCCCTATTGTTCAGCCCGGACTGAGGTCCAGCTCCGAAGGCCTTCTGGCAGTTCCCTCCCTAAGGGAAGTGAGGTTACAGGTAACCAGGCAGAGGGTCTTCTCGGTGGTGGTGCCCGCCCTGTGGAACGCCCTCCCGTCAGATGTCAAGGAAATAAACAACTACAGTGGTACCTCGGTTTACAGACGCTTCAGGTTACAGACTCCGCTAACCCAGAAATAGTACCTTGGGTTAAGAACTTTGCTTCAGGATGAGAACACAAATTGTGCGGCGGCAGTGGGAGGCCCCATGAGCTAAAGTGGTACCTCAGGTTAAGAACAGTTTCAGGTTAAGAACAGACCTCTGGAACAAATTAAGTTCTTAACCCGAGGTACCAATGTATCTGACTTTTAGAAGGCATAAGAAGGCAGGGAGGTTTTTAATGTTTGATGTTTTACTGTGGTTTTATAATTTGTTGGAAGCTGCCCAGAGTGGCTGGGGCAGTCCAGTCAGATGGGCAGCAAAATAAATAATAATAATAATAATAATAATAATAATAATAATAATAATAATACCACAAATATTATTTCCCCAGATGATCTCATTGATCTCGCATATCTCTAAGGAGGGAATTGTGGTCTGTAGATCTAATCCGTTCCCAGAAGTGGAATTTGAGGGCGCTGCTCTCAGGTCCCTGCAGTTAGGAAAGCTGTCTGGTCGAGGGTCTTGTACAGAGAGGCCACCAACCCAGGTGCGTTAGAAAGAGAAGCTGCACGAGCTAGTAAGCCCCCCTTGAAACCCCTAAGAGGGTCTGCCCTGTGGCAGATCGCTAACAACGTGCTTCTGAGAAGACATCTCTTTCCCCCACTTGATTTCGCTTACCGGGGAAAACCAAAGGAAGTACATCATGTATCATTAGCTAAGAGAATTCGCTACCCACAAGATGTAGCGATGGCTTATTAGACAAATTCGCAGAAGCCTCTGAGACGGTCTATCTCACAGGGTGGTGTGCCCATCCCCTTTGCATCCCTTTTTGCCTAATTCCCCGATGCGCCACTGATGAAAAGGGATCCCTGCATTTAGACGAGAGATGGGGAGAATTTGCCTGAGTTCTCATTGGAAGGCAAACCAAACATAGGAAGAAATTTCTGGCAGTAAGAGCAGTCTGAAAGTGGACCCGATTCCCTCGGGAGGTGGTGGACTCCCCTTCCTTGGAGGCTGCCATGGATGCTTTGGGGAGATTCCTGCATTGCAAGAGTTTAGACTAGATGACCCTTGGGAGTACCTTTCTTTTGCAATTTGCGCTTCTCTGAATTTCTGCAGTCAAGTAACACGTACAGCAATGCATAGACTGCATTTAGGGTTAAGCATCCCTAAAAATGCTCTGAAACAATGAATTATTTTAGGGAAATCACATTGGAAAAATGCACACATTTTCTAGGCGCTATTGCATGCAAACATTTGCACATTAGATCTTCACGCTAAAATGCTGGTGAGTTTTCGGCATTTAAAAAAGAAATGTCAAACTGATGTGGAAATGCAGATAACGGAAGACTGGAAAATCGGGGCACAGAACAGATTTGGCCATTCCTAATTTAGATAGACAATTTTTCTTCTAGTAAGATTTTATTTATTATTATTTTAAAAAAATCTTTCTCCCTGTTATGTGTTGGGCAGTACTTGGATTTCCAGAATTACGTGCTGCGGGGGTCAGTGCGGGGCAGTCCAGCCCTGGAGCGAGCCATCGCCTTGTGCAACAGCATCTCCCAGTGGGTGCAAGTCATGGTCCTCAACCGACCCACGCCCCAGCAGAGGGCGGAAGTATTCACCAAATTCATCCGTGTGACTCTGGTAAGCAAGTTCGCCGCCTGCTTTGCTGGAAGAAGGGGGTGACAGCAGAAAGGGGAGCTGAAGGGGTGCAAAACCCTGTGCAGAGCTCACGTTCCTTATGCTGTGCATCGGAGGAGACCATCTCTACCCATGTACTTGCTGGCTAGAGGAGAGAGTTCCTCTGAGCATGTTCAGAGCACAGCCTCCCTCTGCGATCATCGCAGCGAGTGATCCAACGTGGCTTAGTTTTAAAGGTAAAGGTAAAGTGACCCCTGACCACTAAGGTCCAGTTGTGGCCGACTCTGGGGTTGGGGCGCTCATCTCGCTTTATTGGCCGAGGGAGCCGGCGTACAGCTTCCGGGTCATGTGGCCAGCATGACTAAGCCGCTTCTGGCGAACCAGAGCAGCGCATGGAAACGCCATTTACCTTCCCGCCGGAGCGGTACCTATTTATCTACTTGCACTTTGACGTGCTTTCAAACTGCTAGGTTGGCAGGAGCAGGGACCGAGCAACGGGATCTCACCCCGTCACAGGGATTCGAACCACCGACCTTCTGATCGGCAAGTCCTAGGCTCTGTGGTTTAACCCACAGCACCACCCGTGTCCCTGGGAGAGTTTTAAATCCTGACAAATGAAGGTTGGGGGACGAGGAGATGTGCGTTTGTATTTTTAAAAGATGGCTCCCATGACATGCTGGTGATTCTTCCTGCCCCTCCTCTCACCCCTCTGTTTTTTCCTCCACTACTTGCAGAAGTTAAGACAACTGCAGAACTTCAGCACCCTCATGGCCATTGTGGGGGGGCTGTGTCACAGCGCCATTGCCCGCCTCAAAGACACCCACGCGCTTCTGCCTTCTGAGATCACTAAGGTAGGAACTTTGTTGGGGGGGGTGTGGAGAAGAGAGGGAAGAATTTAGCCTTGGGAACAGGAGTGGGGAGGTATGTTAGAGAGGGCGTCAGGCGCTGTTTCCTTCCTAGTGTGGAAGCCCTCGGGTTCGGCAGGCAAAATAGCACTTTCAAAATCTACCAGAAGAGGCACGTGTCCAGGAACTGGAACGTGTCCAGAGGAGGGCAACCAAAATGGTCAAAGGCCTGGAAACGATGAGGAACGGCTAAGGGAGCTGGGCATGTTTAGCCTGGAGAAGAGGAGGTTAAGGGGTGATATGATAGCCATGTTCAAATATATAAAAGGATGTCACATAGAGGAGGGAGAAAGGTTGTTTTCTGCTGCTCCAGAGAAGCGGACACGGAGCAATGGATCCAAACTACAAGAAAGAAGATTCCACCTAAACATTAGGAAGAACTTCCTGACAGTAAGAGCTGTTCAACAGTGGAATTTGCTGCCAAGGAGTGTGGTGGAGTCTCCTCCTTTGGAGGTCTTTAAGCAGAGGCTTGACAACCATATGCCAGGAGTGCTCTGATGGTGTTTCCTGCTTGGCAGGGGGTTGGACTTGATGGCCCTTGTGGTCTCTTCCAACTCTAGGATTCTATGATTCTATTCTATGATTCTAGGCAGGAGGAAATGGGAGCAGTTCTCTCAGCAAGGGCCGGCTCTACCATTAGGCAGAGCAAAGTATCCACCTCTGGCAGCACAAGGGAAGAAGAGTGCCGCACTGGCCCAAGGTGTTTTGCTGCCCGAGGCGAAGCAGCGAATGGTGTGTTATCCGCCCCCACAGCCCAGTTATTTTGTCACACGCGGCAGGAAATTCCGAAAACACCTCTTCCCTTCTCTGACACTGAAATAAAAGAATTGCAAACTAAACGTCCACTAGATAATTGAAAAATGTTCACACCAAACGTTTTAAGCACCCTGAAACCACTTTTAACAGACATGGCTTCTCCACAAAGAGTCCTGGGGACTATAGTTTGTTTAGGGTGCTGAGAGTTGTTGAGTGTTCCCAGGACTCTTTTGGGTGAAGCCACGACAGGTAAAGTGGTATTGTAGCCCTTTAAAGGTATGGTGTGGTTGTGGCCTATTTGCTTTCCTTTCGTGTTACCCGAAATCTTCTGCCTGGCGTGACTGCCTGTGCTGGCCCTGGGGAGGGGGGGTTACCGTGAGGCGTGGTCGGAGTCCGGTCCTGGGTCGAGGGTCTGGAGTCTGTCCACCAAGGGTGAAGCGGGGTCCAAAGCAAGAAGCCGGGCATGGTCGGGAACTCCGGAAGAACAGGTCTGGGTTCTGGCAGAAACAGGTTTCCAACGACGTTGCTCCCACAACCTGGGACCGGGCTGACTGACCTTTATCTTCTCTGAGGCCAGGGGCGGCCCCGGCCCACAGGTGACCCGCCTCTCCTGGCCTTAAGGTGAGCACTCCTCCTGAGAGAACCCAGTTCCCTCCGCCTCTCTGCCCTGAGCCTCTGCAGCTCAGGAGAGGCTGGAGGGTTACTGGACCCAGAGGCAACCTCACTTTCCCCTGACAGGGCTGGGAGAGGCGCACATGCAGGCAATGGGTCCTCAACCACCTCTGGCGTCCGAGTGGATACATCTGGTGTCTGCTCCTGAGGATCCAGCACAGGTGCAGACCCTTCAGATTCAAGCCCCTGGAGGCAGGGACTCCTGTGCAGGCTGGGACTCCTCAGGTTCAGCTTCTGAATCAGATTCCCTGGCCATCACACTGCCCAATGGTAGGGCTGGCCCCGAGAGAGCAGACAGAGGTGTGTGCCATGAGATCTGCACCTGCTAAGATAGTAGGCTGTCCTCAGGTGTGGTGGCAGGCACATTGCCAGTGTTGAAGTAAGATTCCTGAAATATACTCAGAGTCGCAAAGTGATTTCATGCTCTTTATTCAGCTCATAGTGGTGAGGAGGAATGAATAAAAGTCCCCTCAAAGTATCTGCTTTATATACATTATTTACACAATGGACTGCACATGATTGGCTAATTCCGGAATTCTACTGTAAGCCAATCAGGTTGTGGATTCACTTCTATCTGGAGCAGGATTGGGTGGTTCCTGCCAACCAATCATACTGCTACATTGTTCTAGGACCAATCAGACTGCTGCATTCTGAATCCTATTGTTCTAGGACCAATCAGACTGCTGCATTTTGGATCCTATTGTTCTAGGACCAATCAGACTGCTGTAGTTTGGATCCTATTCAACTCAGTACATAACAATTCCCCTGCCGGTCTGGTTCGTTTTCGTACACTGAATGGTGAAGGCACCATTTTGCCATCCGCCTTGGGTGGAAGAGCCTTTGGGGCTAACCCTGCCCTTACCCCCTGACCACAACATCCTCTTTGATGTTGCTTCCTTCTTGCCCCCAGACGCTGTCCGAGATGACAGTATTGCTCTCCTCGTGTGGCAACTACAGAACGTACCGACGGGTTTATGCCGATTGCGATGGCTTCAAGATTCCCATCGTCGGCGTCCACCTCAAGGACCTGGTGACTTTGCACGAGGCCATGCCCGACCACGTGGATGGCGGGCGGCTCAATTTAAGCAAGCTGCAGAGTTTGTACGAGCCGGCGAGGGAACTCCGGGTTCTGCAACAAGCCAGCCCTCCGTTCGAAGCCAACAAAGATCTGGTGCACCTGCTCACGGTAAGAAACGGATAACCTAAGTCAGGAGGAGGAGGAAATAGAAACTGTGGGGTTGGGCACATATGTACGTGTGTGCCAGATGTCCAGGGATGCTCGTGCAGCCCCCGCTAGGATGGGACAAAATGCCCCCGCCGTAGCTAATGCAGCCACAGACTTGAATGGATCGGGTTGCATCCATCCTATGCATTTAAAACACTCTTGTGCCTCTTTAACAGTCGTGGCTTCCCCCAGAGAATCCTGGGAGCTGTAGTTTAAGGGTGCTGAGAGTTGTTAGGAGACGCTGCTAATTCCCCCCACCCTGAGCTATAATTCCCAAAGCGGTTCCACAATCAATCCCTATTTCCTTTTTTATATATAATATTTTTATTAGTTTTTTTAACATATATCCAACATTCATATAACATAATTTATTATCTTATACAATGTTTTTGACTTCCGTCAGCTCCTCTGGCGATTTCCCGTTTTTATCACTTATTCCGCATTTCCTAATTTTCCTATTCCTCTTATTTATCATTAACTAATATTTCTCTTCATAGTCTTTTTTTGCAATGTTTCAAATAATCCTCCTTACAAAACTTATTGCAATCCTACTAGCGCCATCTGTTCATTACAATTACTTTCCAAATAGTTCATATGTTTACTCCAGTCTTCTGAGAATCTCTGGTCCTGCAGGTTTCAAATCCTTCCTTTTGGTTTATCTAGCCCTGCATAGTCCATCAGTTTCATCCTCCATTCTTCTTTCGTCGGTAGTTCTTTTTGTTTCCATTTTTCCAATCAATCCCTATTTCCAGGGAACTCCGTGAGGTAGGATAGACAGCTCGGGACCCTTAAACTACGTCTCCCAATATTCTTTTTTTTTTGGGGGGGGGGTCCATTAGCTCAATTGGTTAGAGCGTCGTTCTGATAATGCCAAGGTTGTGAGTTTGATCCCATTGTGGTAGAATGGGCCACCATGTTGCATCAGTTAGGACGAGAAGGCAGAATGCCATGACGGCAACCGTTGCCTAGCAACCGCTGCCGGAGGCAGGAAGTGGTGCGGTTGCCTAGCGGCTTGGCTGCCACTGGTGCGTGGCCCTGTGTGACTCAGTAACCACAACCTCTGGGTTGCCTAGCAGCCATGACTGTGGGGAAATTGAGCCACAGCTTGCAGCTGTGGGGCCTAGCAGCAGGCCTCTCCGCGGCCTAGTAAACAAGCTGCCCTCACGTAGCCTCCTCTGGCTCCACATGCAATTGTGTCGCCTAGCAACCGCCGACTTCTGTGCTGCTTAGCAACCGGACCAGGGAGCAGGGCGGGGGGGGGGGCATTAGCACCTTAAATTGTTTAAATTTTATATCCTGCCCTTCCTTCCAAGGGAGACCCGGAGAGCAAGCGGTGGATCAGTGAAAGCATCCAAAATGGATGCAGACCGGGAAAGATACCTAGTTTAAAAGGCTTGTTGGAAGGAGGAGGGCTTCAGTATTGTTACTGTTACTGTTGTTGTTGTTATTATTTATTTATTTTTATTATTATTATTATTATTATTATTATTATTATTATTATTATACCGCCCTTCATCCATATATCTCAGGGCAGGTCACAGCCTAAAATTACAATATACAAAGTGACATTTCAATCAGGGCTGGAAAGACAACAGGGATGAACTAGCCAGTTGCCTGGGCCCAGATGGGATAATAGTTTATTCGGGGACTGGCCTACAAGGAGCAGGTGTAGGGCTGCCATACGTCTGGGATTTCCCAGGCATAGCCGAGATCCGTCTGTCAAAAACGGCATCCGGGCAGATATTTCACTTTAAAATGCCCATATCGGAAGTGTTGTTTCGCTTGCAAATTTCCTTCAAGCAGCTCAGCAACTCAGCCAAATAGCTCAACACCTTTTGTGTCCGGATTTTCACTTTTTGAAACATGGCAACTTAATGGGACCATTCCCTTGTATAACTTTCCTTTCCTCTCCCAGCTCTCCCTAGACCTCTACTACACGGATGAGGAGATCTACTCCCTCTCGTACGCCCGTGAGCCAAGAGGTTCCAAATCACTGGTAAGAGGGCAGAGAAGGACCAGGGAGCCAAGGAGTTCTTGGGGAGCCTTGGCTCAATCCCATCTCTCTCTCTCTCTCTGTCTGTCTATATATATATATATATACCGTATTTTTTGCTGTGTGGCTCTTTTTCCCTCCTAAAAAGTAAGGGGAAATGTGTGTGCATCTTATGAAGCGAATGCAGGCTGCGCAGCTATCCCAGAAGCCAGAACAGCAAGAGGGATTGCTGCTTTCGCTGCGCAGTGATCCCTCTTGCTGTTCTGGCTTCTGGGATTCAGAATATTTTTTTTTTCTTGTTTTCCTCCTCCAAAAACTAAGTGCGTCTTGTGGTCTGGTGCGTCTTATAGAGCGAAAAATACGGTGTGTGTGTGTGTGGTTTTTATCATTTTCAACAATTATTAAACATACTTTTATACCTTATACATTTTTTTTTACTTCCACCAATCACATCTGAAAATTTCCCAATCTTTTCACTTAATTTACATTTCTTACGTTCGCTACTACATTTAAATGTCATAACTAATGTCTCTCTTCTTTCTCTTCATTGCAATATTTCATATATTTCTCCTTACAAAACGTCTTGCGTAATTTGTTGATTACAGTTGCTCTTCAAATAGTTCGTACATTTCTTCCAATCTTCTGCAAATCTCTGGTCCCGCAGGTTGCGAATCCTTCCCATCATTTTATCCAATTCTGAGTAGTCCATTAATTTTGTCTGCCGTTCTTCTTTCGTCGGTATGGCTCAGTCCCATCTCTCACACTGTGTTTGCCGCCCCCCTCTCTCTTCACAGCCCCCTACACAGTTCAAGCCCCCCATGGTGGTGGAGTGGGCACCGGGGGTCACTCCCAAGCCTGACCGGATCACCGTCAAGAGGCACGTGCAGCAAATGATTGAGGTAAAAACAACCCAATGGCAGGGCCAAACAGGCAGCTGGCTACTGGTGTGGTACCCGTTTTTGCTTTTGGCTTTAAATGGCAGTAAAACTGCGGAAACTGCTTTTTCCAATGCTCCCACCAAAAAAGATTGGAAATATGAGATAACGGACTATGCCGAAATGATCAACTAATTGGAAACCTTAGAAATTAAGATAATGAGTTTAGGGTTATAAAGACCAGGACTAGCCGCCTGAGAAACAGTTTCTACGCAAATGCAATTCTGGTTCTAAACGCAGCATAAGGAGTCTCTATAGTATATTGTATTTTAAAATGGGATTTCAGAGTTTTTAGGGGTTTCTGAATGTTTTATATAGATTTCCAATTTCATTGTTCTGTATGGGACGATGACGATAAAGATATTGTATAAAAAGAAAATAGGAGTGTTTACTGCATATTTATAAAAGCAATGTACATACATTGGCAGGATTTCAGGGAGCACTTGTAATTTTATGAAGAAAGTATAAAATGGGAAGTTAAGAGAGTTAAGAAGTAATATGGACATACATAAAATAAAATAAAATAAAATAAAATAAAATAAAATATTGTAAAGGAATCGGGGTGGGAGTAGAGGGAAGTCCGCAGGATCTAAGCAATCCAATTTTTTGGAATTTTCGGTGATTCATTATATAGATTTAATATGTTATGTTGTTGTTTTTTGTTAAAAGACTAATTTTTCTCTGTGAAAACTAATAAAAATATTGAGGGAGAGTGCAAATGGCAGTAAAACTCATGCAGCCAACTAGACCTGAACGCTTTCCTTTCAGTCACAGTGTCCTTTCTAAGGACAGCTCTACACCATGAATTTTAAAAAGCACATCAAAAGCATATTTAAAACACAATTCCCCTGCCTCAAAGAATCCTGGGAACTGTAGTTCCCTCCTCACAGAGTGATAGTTTCTATAACCCAGGCATAGGCAAACTTGGCCCTCCAGATATTTTGGGACTACTATTCCCATCATCCCTGACTACTGGTCCTGTTAGCTAGGGATCATGGGAGTTGTAGGCCAAAAAAAACATCTGGAGGGCCGAGTTTGCTTATGCCTGCTATAACCTGTAACAAACTACAGTTCCCAGAATTCCTTGAGGAAAGCCATGTGCTGTTAATGTGCCTCAGAAGAGCTTTAAATGTACGATATGGATGCGGCCACAGACTCAACCCTTTCTGCCCATAAGCATGGATCAAAAAGTTGCTTAGAAGGATGTCGACTGGCCATAAATAGCAAATCGAAATGGCAAATAAGGCAGATGGTGTGTGCTTTTTAAAGGGGCATGTTGCGTTTTGCAGGCTGTGTTGTGCTCTGAGGCGTTGCAGTTTGAACTGCACATTATATTTCCACGGGAGTTCCAGGCCGGGTGTGAGTGTGCATGCGTGCATCACTGCCACAGCTCTCCGCTGTAGCTCTGCAACACTGGGTAAAGTTTGTTGACTTCTTGGGTTGCTTAGCTCGATTACGGCAGGAACATTTTGCATGACCTAATCGGGGAGAAAGGGTATTGCAGAATTATCTACGTGCATTTCATGGGTGCATTTGTCACCGAACAATTCCAAGATTGCATTGCATGCGTTTGTGCCCAGCACTGACATTCTCGACATTTTCAGTCCCTGCCCCACGATTGTCAATTTCTTCTGCGCCGTGTTGTTGGCCGGTGTTCGGTTGAAATTAAGCTGCCTGCCTACCACCACCTCTTGTCTGTTTTGTCCTTTGTGGCACATTGGGTGGGTGCTGTTGTGATCTGGAGTCGTGTTTTGCTGCTCTGCGACCCCGATGGGTAGAGGGCTGTCTCAGAGGTGCCTGTTCCCGCTTTACTCCACCCCCTTCCACACAGAGTGAAGGAAGAGGCTCAAATCCGGCCACTCCAACCACTTCCTTTTCTGCAAATAAAAGTTTGCTGCTGAAACAGGCTGTGCATGCCTTGGTGGGGGGAGGAGGGAGGAAAATACACCCTCCGCTCCCCCATTTGACAGATTAAAGCGTCAAGAGGCTGATAATGTCTAAGATTTCTGTCGAAAGCCCCTAATTGTGGACTGCTCAACGCTGCCCTGTGCCAGGCAGTGGGGAGGCCTGGTTGAGAGGTTCCCCACGAACCTCATTCTGTTTCCATAGCCAGCTCATAGCTGTCAACTTACAGATTTGAAAATAAGGGACCAGCAGCCAAAAGAAGGGATTTTAGTCAACCAGCTGAAATACGAAGTTAAAAGGGACCAGATAATTTGGGAGAGCAGCGCCGGTTTTTAGCCCTTCATTCCCAGAGGTTGCTGCTCAAGACACCAGCTGATGAAACACTGCAATTTAATACAGTGGTGCCCCGCAAGACGAATGCCTCGCAAGACGGAAAACTCGCTAAACGAAAGAGTTTTCCGTTTTGGAGGTGCTTCGCAAAACGAATTTCCTATGGGCTTGCTTCGCAAGACGACAATGTCTTGCGAGTTCCTGCTGGTTTTTTCCCCTTTCCCCCCTTTTTCTAAGCCGCTAAGCCGCTAATCAGCTGATCCGATCAGCAGATAAGCCGCTAAAAGCCGCTAATAGCGCTAATCCGTCAATGGGCTTGCTTCGCAAGACGAAAAAACCGCTAGACGAAGAGAATCACAGAACGGATTCTTTTCGTCTTGCAAGGCACCACTGTAACTACAAGCAGCAACCACTTTTTGGAAGACCAAGCTACGAAGATGCTGCTGCAGTTCTGTATCTTTTCTCTCGTGCTCCATCTGCAGCTCTCAGTTCCATCAGACAGGATGGGGAGGGGGAAATAGCGCCCGAAGTAAACCCACAGATCAGACCATCTATGCTAGTCTACCACTACAAATCTATGGGAGAAGCGCTTGCGGTCCTTCCTCCGCTTTCCCCCTTTATGGTTAGCCCTTGGAACACCTGCCCGAGCCTCCACCTCCTCTCTCTGAACTGCTTTCTCTATGGTTGCCCCGCTCTCCTCTCAAGGCTCCTCAGTAATTCATAGGCTGCCCATCTCATCCGGGTCCTTTGGCGGCGCAGCCGCACTACGGCCTAGCAGGAGTGGGCAGGGCGGTGACGGGCAGAGGGGAGGCCCCAGGCAGAGATGCTCAGTTTTGCAGCCCCAAGGAGGATGGTGGCGGAAGGGCCCGAGGCTCCCGCCAGTCCCAGTGGGGAGGGGCTCCCAGGGGCCGAGGCTGGTGAGAGGAGGCCGGAGGGGGGCGGGCCGGGCAGCCAAGCAACACAGCTGGAGCTTCCCTCCTCCCTGGCCAGCAGGGAGGGAGGGAGAGGAGCTGCTTCCTTTGAAACCCGGGAAATTTAAGGGACATCATCAATAAGGGACAGCAGCGGGACACGGCGCTGGGATAAGGGACTTTCCCACCAAATAAGCGACGGTTGACAGCTATGAGCCAGCTCTGCTGCCCTCTCACCACCCCACCCCACCCCACCCCCCTGGAACACCAGTCCAGGTTGTAAAGCATCCCAGCTTCCTTAAGTCTCAGCGCTGCCCTTGCAGAACGCAGCAGGAAGAAGATAGGATGAAAAACTAGAATGAGGGCGGCGTTCACATTAGGAAAGTGTAATTTGGTGCAGGAAACAGGACATGCGCGACTCCAGCATTGTGACCCTCTACTACTACTACTACTACTACTACTACTACTACTAAATTTTATTTATACCCCACCCTCCCCAGCCAAGACCGGGTTCAGGGCGGCTAACACCAAATATAAAAACAATTGATTGAAATACAGCTTTTTTAAAGATTAAAATACAACATGAAAACATTAAAATACAGCCTCATTTCAGCGGAAACTCAATCAAAAACTTTTTTGGGGGATAAAAACGTCAAGTCTTCACCAAGGCTAACTATCCAGACTAGTCCTATGTGGGCCAGAAAAAAGCCAGGGAAGTCCCCAAATAGGAGTTCCAACACAGGAGGAGAAAGGAAAAAAGACAGATGTACTACTACAACAACAAAGGTGGCTGCCATGACTTTAACAACTACCGTGCCCGGAGACAGACAGGCTGTGCATCCGTAGCGGTGACCAGAGGAAGAAGGACTGCTGGGAGGGGTGCGGAGAGAAAAAACACCATGGTACATCTGCAACGTGGGATGCAGGTGGCGCTGTGGGTTAAACCACAGAGCCTAGGGCTTGCCGATCAGAAGGTCAGCGGTTCGAATCCCCACAACAGGGTGAGCTCCCGTTGCTCGGTCCCTGCTCCTGCCAACCTAGCAGTTCGAAAACACGTCAAAGTGCAAGTAGATAAATAGGTACCGCTCCGGCGGGAAGGTAAACAGCGTTTCCGTGCGCTGCTCTGGTTCACCAGAAGCGGCTTAGTCATGCTGGCCACATGACCCAGAAGCTGTACGCTGTCTCCCTCGGCCAATAAAGCAAGATGAGCGCCGCAACCCCAGAGTCGTCCACGACTGGACCTAATGGTCAGGGGTCCCTTTACCTTTACATCTGCGACAGCACAACCGGATGCCTTCCTCTGCCCCAGCTGCAACAAAACATGTCTCTCCTATATTGGTCGCTGCAGCTTTCCAACATTTGACTCCACTCCCAAAGGCGCATTCCTCCACTGTCTCCCCGAGACAGACAGATGCCAACAGTAATGTCAGGAGACCCTACACATGCCCCTTCCAGAGCCATGATTCATAGAGTGGTCAACCCCCCCCCCCAAGTTCCTGAGAAACTCTGGGAATTAAAGTTCTTCTGAGGGAAGAATAGGGATTCCCTAACAGCTCTCAACAGCCTGAACAAACTACAGTTCCCAGGATCCTCTGGAGGACGCCATTACTATTTAAAGTGATATGATAGCGCTTTGAACACGTAGTGCAGCTGGGAGCGAAGTATGTTCAACTTCTACAGTGGTACCTCGGGTTACAGACGCTTCAGGTTACAGACTCCGCTAACCCAGAAATAGTACCTCAGGTTAAGAACTTTGCTTCAGGATAAGAACAGAAATCACATGGCAGCGGCGCAGCAGCGGGAGGCCCCATTAGCTAAAGTGGTACCTCAGGTTAAGAACAGTTTCAGGTTAAGAACGGACCTCCGGAACGAATTAAGTTCTTAACCTGAGGTACCTCTGTATAATTGCTCGTTCTTCTTGCTTACCCCAGCCTCCTCCTCCTCCCCACCCCGCTCCACTTGCTGCCTTGTCTTCCTTGTCTCGGTATCTGGATTTCAACCCTCTTGGGGCAGGGACCTGCCATCTCGTCCTTTGGGAAGAGGTGTTAAATATGTTGTTTAGTTAAAGAATCATAGAATCATAGAATCATAGAGTTGGAAGAGACCACAAGGGCCATCGAGTCCAACCCCCTGCCAAGCAGGAAACACCATCAGAGCACTCCTGACATGGTTGTCAAGCCTCTGCTTAAAGACCTCCAAAGTAGGAGACTCCACCACACTCCTTGGCAGCAAATTCCACTGTCAAACAGCTCTTACTGTCAGGAAGTTCTTCCTAATGTTTAGGTGGAATCTTCTTTCTTGTAGTTTGGATCCATTGCTCCGTGTCCGCTTCTCTGGTCGTTTAGTCGTGTCCGCCTCTTCGTGACCCCCTGGACCAGAGCACGCCAGGCACTCCTGTCTTCCACTGCCTCCCGCAGTTTGGTCAAGCTCATGCTGGTAGCTTCAAGAACACTGTCCATCCATCTCATCCTCTGTCATCCCCTTCTCCTTGTGCCCTCCATCTTTCCCAACATCAGGGTCTTTTCCAGGGAGTCTTCTCTTCTCATGAGGTGGCCAAAGTCTTGGAGCCGCAGCTTCAGGATCTGTCCTTCCAGTGAGCACTCAGGGCTGATTTCCTTCAGAATGGATATGTTTTAAATGTTAAATATACAGCAGGTGTATGTTTAGAGGCCAATGCCCACGTTCGCTGCCTTCTCATCTTCCAATGGGTTTTGACAAGACTCCTTCCCCAACAGACAGTGTTCAAGAATTACGATCCTGAGCAGCGGGGTTACATCTCGGAGGAGGATTTCGAGATCATCTCCACGAGTTTCCCCTTCTCCTTTTACGGGCTGGAAAGAGAGCGGTGAGTGAACAGGATTTCAGGAGAAGACTCTTTATGGATGTGACAACAGCTGCCCGAATGCCGTTAGCCCAGAGATAGAAAGTCCCTACCAGAGAGGAATGGCAAGCTAAATTGATGGGACTATGCCAGGGGTCAGCAAACTTTTTCAGCAGGGGGCCGGTCCACTGTCCCTCAGACCTTGTAGGGGGCCGGACTATATATTTTTTTGGGGGGGGATGAACGAATTCCTATGCCCCACAAATAACCCAGAGATGCATTTTAAATAAAAGCACACATTCTGCTCGTGTAAAAACACCAGGCAGGCCCCACAAATAACCCAGAGATGCATTTTAAATAAAAACACGCTGATTCCCGGATTTAGAAGGCTGGATTTAGAAGGCGATTGGGCCAGATCTGGCTCCCAGGCCTTAGTTTGCCTACCCATGGACTATGCTCACTGGAAAGCTCAGGAAAAGTTTTATTCGTTTTTTTGAAATCGTTTTATTTGATTTTACCAATACAAAGTTATTTAAAACCCCCAAATATATTTCCATATACAGAGATTTCTCCAAATCTCAGGACTTCCCCCCCCCCACCCACTCCATGGAGTCGCATTTTAAACATTTAAAACTTTAAACAGTAATGCGGGGGAATTATAATTTATTTAAGAGACCACCGCAAGCAGATGAAAACATTAGCAGGATTCTAATTTCACTTGTAATGTAACAAAGAATATGGAAAATATGGATGGATATAAAATATTGATTATAGAATAATACGCTGTTGTAAATGTTCACAATAGGACCCACGGAGGGGATGGGGAGGAAAGTCTTGAGATGCAGAGTAATCTCTATATATGGGTATATATTTGGATTGTTATAAATTTTTACTTGTAAAGCCAAATAAAAGACATTTGTAAATCACGCGCTCATAGAAAATATCACAAGGTGGTTGGCAACTTGGAAACGCAACACCGTAATAGAAGCAGTAGGAACGCGAGGCCCATCCTCTCTGGCTGACAGAGAAACTCGGGTCCGAAAGGCCTGAACAACAGAATTTCCAGGAGGCATCTGAAAGTGAGCAAGGGTGACCTCAATTGGCAAGGAGCATCTCCACCCCCATCGTTCTGCCCAGACACTGAGGCCCAGCGCCGAGGGCCTTCTGGCAGTTCCCTCACTGTGAGAAGCCAAGTTACAGGGAACCAGGCAGAGGGCCTTCTCGGCGGTGGCACCCACCCTGTGGAATGCCCCCCCATCAGATGTCAAAGAGAAAAACAGCTACCAGTCTTTTAGACGACATCTGAAGGCAGCCCTGTTTAGGGAAGCTTTTAATGTTTAATATTGTAATTTAATATTCTGTTGGAAGCCGCCCAGAGTGGGCGGGGTATAAATAATAAATTATTGTTATTGTTATTATTATTATTAGGCGTTCCACAGAGCAAGGGCTGCCACATTGAAGTCTCAGTCCCTGGTAAAGGGCAGCTGCGGCTCAGGGGTGTGTGAACTGACCAAAAGTGCCCCATCAGAATACATACCCCCAACTTAAGGTTTATTTAAGTGTCAGGTGGGGCAGGAATTCACTAGGTGCCAATGACCCAAGCGAGGAAGGCCAAAGCCTCACACTGTGTGATTGTTTTTCTCCTCTTCTCCTCAACTGCAGGGAAGGCGTTTGGAGCCGGGAAGAACTGTCCGAGTATTTAATGCGAGCCTGTGCCATTTTCTCCAAACTAGGCCTTGGATTCCTGCACAACTTCCAAGAGGCCACCTTTAAGAAGCCCTCTTTTTGTGACAGCTGCAATGGCTTTGTGAGCTTAATTTATTTAAAATGGATTTATACCCCACCCTTCCTTCCCCACGTAGCCCAGGGCAGCAGACACGCTAAAAGCAAAAAAATCCCCAAAACCTTTGGTCAAAGTATTCTAAAGCCAATTGCAATTAAAAACATCTCACAGTAGCTGCCGCCGAAAACACCCTAAAAGCAGTCAACAGCGGAGGACATTCCTCTATCCAAGGATCTCTGGGTTGTCAGTATCTTTCGGCCACCAAATGCCATGTAATCAAATTTCTCCTGCAAGTTAATAACGGTGGAAGCAGGCATAACTCACTAGGGAAGGCATTCCGCAACTGGGGGGACCTATGTGACGTTAACATGAGAGTGCTGGAGGTGAAATAGTTAAACAGGTTACCCAATCAGAACCCAGGGGGTGGAGTCAGAGGCACTATAAAACCAGCTCTGGGAGGGGCGAAAGGGGAGTTCGTTGGGAGTTGGGTGGTTGGTTGGAGTGGGAGTGAATTGGGATAGTCTGTGGGTAGGTTGAGTTAGTAAAGGTAACTTTACTAACCATTAGGTCTAGTCGTGGCCGACTCTGGGGTTGCGGCGCTCATCTCGCTTTATTGGCCGAGGGAGCCGGCGTACAGCTTCCGGGTCTTGTGGCCAGCAGGACTAAGCCGCTTCTGGCGAACCAGAGCAGCGCATGGAAATACCATTTACCTTCCTGCCAGAGTGGTACCTATTTATCTACTTGCACTTGGACGTGCTTTCGAACTGCTAGGTTGGCAGGAGCAGGGACCGAGCAACGGGAGCTCACCCCGTCGCGGGGATTCGAACCGCCGACCTTCTGATCGGCAAGTCCTGGGCTCTGTGGTTTAACCCACAGCGCCACCCGTGTCCCAGGTTGAGTTAGTGTAGTGAAATAAGCTGAGTCAGGAACAGTTAGGGGCTAGGAAGACAAGTCAATATCTGAGAGGTGATTTAGTAAGTGAGAGCAGGTAGCAGAAGTTATAGGTCTGGATAGGCACCCCATGAATGTAATTGACCGATACTGTTTATGAAACCACACGCTTGTTAAACTGCAATGAAGTTTATGTTCCAATTTAACCCTGACTGGACTCAGCATTGTACAGTGGTGCCCCGCAAGACGAATGCCTCGCAAGACGGAAAACTCGCTAGACGAAAGAGTTTTCCATTTTGGAGGTGCTTCGCAAAACGAATCTCCTATGGGCTTGCTTCGCAAGACGACAATGTCTTGCGAGTTCCTGCTGGTTTTTTTTTCTTTCCCCCCTTTTTCTAAGCCGCTAAGCCACTTATCAGCTGATCCGATCAGCAGATAAGCCGCTAAAAGCCGCTAATAGCGCTAAGCCGCTTATCAGCTGATCTGATCAGCAGATAAGCCTCTAAAAGCCTCTAATAGCGCTAATCCGCTAATCCTTCAATGGGCTTGCTTGCTTCGCAAGACGAAAAAAAACGCTAGACGAAGAGAATCACAGAACGGATTCTTTTTGTCTTGCAAGGCACCACTGTACCAGGTAGGGCCTGGGTGGTGGCAGCGAGAAATAAAAGTGGTGGCACAGGGATCAATAGACGGCAAAACGTCCGGGGACCCTGCGTGATCGCCACAGCCACCACTGAAAAGGCCCTGCCACAGGTCTGCGCCACTTGGTCAGCCCCTGGTGGTGGCAACACCAATACACGTCATTCATCCCCACCCCCTCAAAAAAAGAAAACCCGCCAGCCACCCAAACAGTCGCTATTACTGGCAGAAACAGTAGCTGCTGAGCTGAGCTGCCAAACTGGAGAATCCGCTTTTCTTTAATAGTTAGCAGTAGTGCAAACGATGGGCTGGAATACCTAGTGGTGGCAGTAATCAGCAACCGGTGGGATGGAGGGTGAAAGGGCTAGAGAAGTAGGAGGGATTGTAGACAAGCTCCCTTCAGAACAGCCTTCCAGATATTTTGCACTAGAAGCTTGCTAAGTTTCAAAACCCCAAAATTGAAATTCCCAGAACTCTGCCGCCACTTTTGAAGCGGGCAATAAAGCTTCGGTCCCTGGAACAGGTTAGAGCAAGTCCCCCACCTTTCATCCACCTATGTATGTTGCCTTCGCAAAGAAGTGGTGTCTGGTTTAACTTAACACGTCTCTTGTTGTTTTGTTCTTCTCCTGTTCTAGCTCTGGGGAGTCTCGAAGCAAGGATACAGATGTCGGGGTAAGCACGCCCCCTAGTGGGCACTAAAGGAGAGGGGATCCTATTAACCAGGGTCAGCAAACTTTTTCAGCAGGGGGCTGGTCCAGTGTCTCTCAGACCTTGTGGGGGGCCGGACTATATATTTGGGGGGGGGGGGGAATGAACGCATTCCTATGCCCCACAAATAACCCAGAGATGCATTTTCAATAAAAGGACACATTCTACTCATGTAAAAATACGCTAATTCCTGGACCGTCCGTGGGCCGGATTGGGAAGGTGATTGGGCTGGATCTGACCCCCAGGCCTTAGGTTGCCTACCCTACCCCTGCTATTAACATTCCCATCGCTGATGATGGTCTTTCTCTTTTCTCCTGCAGACTGTGGGATGATCTGTCACAAGCAGTGCAAGGACCAAGTGGAGGTGGAGTGCCAGCGGCGCTTCCATTCCTGCAGCTCCGAAAGCACCCTGTCTCGGACTGCCACACCGGCTGCCACCTATCACCCTAGCTCAGGTAAGGGGGTGCCCAGACTGGGGTTCCAATGGGACCAGCTCCAGCGACACGCAGTGGCAAGGAGGCTATTCACTTCCCAGCCTTGCGAACCGTGGTACGGCTTCTATAGAAGAGTAGGAACACAGAGCAAATTCCACTTGACACCATAAACTGTGGTTTGAAGCACCAGTTCAAAAACAGCACGAGAAAGTACGGTGGTGCCTCGCAAGACGAAAAGAATCCGTTCTGTGATTCTCTTCGTCTAGCGGTTTTTTCGTCTTGCGAAGCAAGCCCTGCTGATCGGATCAGCTGATAAGTGGCTTAGAAAAAGGGGGGGGGAGGGAAAAAAACCAGCAGGAACTCGCAAGACATTGTTGTCTTGCAAAGCAAGCCCATAGGAAATTCGTTTTGCGAAGCACCTCCAAAACGGAAAACTCTTTCGTCTAGCGAGTTTTCCGTCTTGCGAGGCATTCGTCTTGCGGGGCACCACTGTACAGGTTTTGCCCACAAAGGTCACCCTGTGCATTTCATGGCTGTGTGGGGATTTGAACCCAGGTCTCCCAGGTCCTAGCCCAGCACTGTAGAACTACTGCACCACACCGCTTGCAGGAACAAATCTCCAGATACGATGGCCACGTTTCTAACCACACTTCCCTTATTCCACGCGGCAGGCTCGGAGGAAGAAGCTTTCCTCTTCCCGCCGAGACGGGAGCACAGCAAAAGCCCCAACGTGGTGCAGTCGAGCCCAGCAGGCAGGCGGCGAATGAAACATGCGAGCACCCAGACAGACGCAGACAGTCCGCAGGAGCCACGGGGACACAGCAAGAGTCTAAAGCAGCTTCTGGAAGAACTGAAGGAGGTGGAAAAGGTGAGGATTTTCGGGAGGCCAGGATTCCACATCTGGGACTTCTGTGGAACAATAATGGGAAGCTACTTATGACGTGGGTGGCGCTGTGGGTTAAACCACAGAGCCTAGGACTTGCCACTTAGAAGGTCGGTGGTTTGAATCCCTGTGACGGGGTGAGCTCCCGTTGCTCAATCCCTGCTCCTGCCAACTTGCAGTTCGAAAGCACGTCAGAAGTGCAAGTAGATAAATAGGTACCACTCCGGCGGAAAGGTAAACATCGTTTCTGTGCGCTGCTCTGGTTCGCCAGAAGCGGCTTAGACATGCTGGCCACATGACCCGGAAGCTGGACGCCGGCTCCCTCGGCCAGTAAAGTGAGATCAGCGCCGCAACCCCAGAGTCGGCCATGGCTGGACCTAATGGTCAGGGGTCCCTTTACCTTTACTTTGGTCTGGACAGGCCCAAAGTTACTGGGGGAACAGGCAACCTCCACTTTAGGCTGGAAGCATCTCGCTCTCCTTTGCAGGAACGGGACAGGCTTCTGCTGGTCAACCAGAGCCTTCAGAGCTGCAACTCACAGCTGGAGGCTGAGAACAGCTGGCTGCTGAAGGCAGATTCATCGAGCCTGCCCCCCTTCTCCTGCTGGAAGGCCTTGGCTGCCTACAACTCGCACTTGCCTCCCAAGCCCAACTGAGCCAAGGGCACAGGAACGGTGAGCTCTCAAGGAAAGTGGAACCTCTCAAGGAAAGGAACAGAGAGAAGGGAGACGGCGCTCAATGGTAGAGAATATGGATGCTCTGCATACAAACGCCTCGGGTTTGGTCCATGGCTTGAAATGGACGCTGCTGCCCTGAAGCCACTGCCATTCCTTGCCAATAATACAGAGCTGGATGGACAAGCAGCCGGACTCAAGCTAAGGGGCTTCCTTTTGTTCCTAATAAAAGGACTATTTCTTGAACGGAGGCTTCACCAGATAGCTTACTTCTTTTTTTGGTGTTGCTGCAGATGCATGTTTTGGGTTCTGCTGCTATTGGCCACAATGGCCCTGTTCCACCTCCGCTGTCCAAGGCAGCAGACTGCGGAAGGCCAGCTGCCGGGGCATTGGAAATGGGGAGAGTGCTGCTGCACTCAGGTCCCACTACGGGGGCTTCCCATTGGCGCACTGGGTTGGCCTCCCTGAGAGGAGGGTGCTGGACGAGGAGGGCACTGGACTGCTTCAGCAGAGCTCTTCTTAGCTGAACAGTCCCGGATGGCTCAAGAACCTAAGCAGCTCCTTGGCTTGTGTGCATGTGGTGGCTTGCCAATAGCTCTCTGCAGCAAGCTATATTTAACCACTGAGCGAGTGCGTAAACAGGGACCCTGCCTTGCTACCTGGGGCGAAGTGGGTGACCTTCTGGTTGGGATTCCAATGTCAAGAGTAGAGACTGGGAGAAAGGAATCCTCAGAAGGTGGAAACTGGGGGTTCAGCGGCAGGTAAAGGGGGATGAGGGGCGAGGCAGAAGCGCTTACTGACTGCGACCTCTTCCACTGACCCCCTTTGGCCTTGCTTTCAACCCTCCCACCTGCATCTTTTATTCACTTCCCTAACCCTCTGTTCAAGGGACACGGGTGGCGCTGTGGGTTAAACCAGAGCCTAGGACTTGCCGGTCAGAAGGTTGGTGGTTCAAATCCCCGCAATGGGGTGAGCTCCTGTTGCTCGGTCCCTGCTCCTGCCAACCTAGCAGTTCGAAAGCACGTCAAAGTGCAAGTAGATCAATAGGTACCACTCCGGTGGGAAGGTAAACGGCGTTTCCGTGCGCTGCTCTGGTTCGCCAGAAGTGGCTTAGTCCTGCTGGCCACATGACCTGGAAGCTGAACGCCGGCTCCTTCAGCCAGTAAAGCGAGATGAGCGCCGCAACCCTAGAGTCGATCACGACTGGACCTAATGGTCAGGGGTCCCTTTATCTTTAACCCTCTGTTCATTTGGGGAATGTGGGGTGGAATACATTCACTGCTGGAAATAGATGCAATGCGTTATACCGAATACAGGAATTATATTGTTTAAATCTAGCTCTCTCCCCATACAGATCACATTCAGCTATACACCCCACAAACTGTGTAACCGCTCCCCCTTTTTGGGCAGGGGTAAGGAATGTGATTTCCCCTTAAAAGAAAAAGATAAAAAAATGTCCTTCAAATGGCAAACTGTCCCTGACTTTTAAAGTATTCTGCTCTCTTAACTCTCCTGGCACAATAATAAAAGAAAGAGAGGTAGAAGGCGACGACTAGAGTTTTTAAAACACACACATACTCCCTCGCACAATGAGTTTGAATGGCAAGGAAAATGTTTAATCTCTTAGTGTTACACTGAACCCACCCTGGCCATTTTCAATCCTGTCCCTTCAGAACAAGGACAAAAATTAACTTGCACCATTCAAACAAAACCCCATACTCATTGGCTGTTGCAATTGAGCCGCCCTGTAGATCAGCCTTTCTCAACTTGTGGGTCCCCAGATGTTGTTGGACTACAACTCCCATCACCCCTAGCTAGCAAGGCCAGCGCTCAGGGATGATGGGAGTTGTAGTCCAACAACATCTGGGGACCCACAGGTTGAGAACCGCTGCATAATCCAGAGGAGGAAAAGGTACAAAGAAGTTTGGGTTTGTGCTTAAAAATCCCAAATTAATATCTTCCCTCTTCCTACATTCTCCGGTTAAATCTAATGGGACATTTCTAAAGCTGGGTTTCTCATAAATGCTGCCCACCCAGCCCCAAAAGGAAGGTTGCTTCCTACCCACATTCGGCATCTAAAGCCCAAAAAGAAACCTTGAGAAATCCAGACGTTTGCCAGCACCTCTTGTGCCTTCATCCTTGCAAGCTGTGTATTAACTAGATCAGGGACGGGGAATATTGGCCCCCAACTCCCTTCACACCCGATCACTGGCCCCAGTAACTGGTGGTGCTGGGAGATGAAGTCCAATGACATCTGAAGGAACCACAGACTCCCATCTCGAAAGGTGCAATTCATCTGACACCAAGCTATAATGCAGACAACCACAAACGTCTGTGTCCAACAACTTTAAAGCAAGTGAAAGGGGGGTGGGGAAGGGGGGAGAGATGTCTGATGTTAGCACACATGCCCCTGCCCACTGTCTCAAGTTCAATGTAATGGGCACCTTTCTTGTAAACTGCATTTCCTCGCATTCTAGGGAAAAGCAACACTGAAACCACCTTTGGCGAAAGCTGGGCTTTGGGTCTGTATCCACCGCTCATCCTTTCTGCGGTTAACTTCCTGAAGCCTCTTCCCTGCCCTAAAGTTAAGGGTGGTTTTGACCATACCCCACGCCGGAGGAGGTCAGGATCCAGCCCCTTGCTATTTTTTCTTCTTCCTGCTCCGCTTGCCCCATCGCTGGTGGCCGCCTCCTCCTCCTTCTCGCCTCTTCTCCCACGTGGGCATAGGGGGTTCGATCTCATTCGGACGCCCACCGCGATCCGGGACGTCACCAACCATCAGCACCTGAGAGGAAGGGAGGAAGAAATGGACGCGAGAGTGAACAGGAAGTGCTGTTACTAATGATCGCCATCAACAATTTATTCAACGCCTTCTAAACTACTGGAGCAAGGTGGTTTATGCATAAGAAGAAGAAGAAGAAGAAGAAGAAGAAGAGTTTGGATTTGATATCCCGCCTTTCACTCCCCTTCAGGAGTCTCAAAGCGGCTAACATTCTCCTTTCCCTTCCTCCCCCACAACAAACACTCTGTGAGGTGAGTGGGGCTGAGAGACTTCACAGAAGTGTGACTGGCCCAAGGTCACCCAGCAGCTGCATGTGGAGGAGCGGAGACGCGAACCCGGTTACCCAGATTACGTGACTACCGCTCTTAACCACTACACCACACTGGCTCTTAAGATAAACAGAGGCTAGAAGTACATTCTAAACAAGGGGGGGGGGGGAGAATAAGAAGCTAATGCTTCTAAACGCTAAGGGATATCATATAGTTAAAGATATGTATAGAGGAGAGTCCATTGCAGGAAGTAACAGAGAACATAGGTAACCAATATTGGTTAAAAATTGGAGGACTATACAACAAACTCTCTAAAGTCCAAGAGATAGGAAACTTGAGTTTAGAAGAGTCAATAGAGGAACTATACAAACAAATGGAAAAAAGAAACAAGGAATGATAGGTAAAACCTATAAGAGAATAAGAAACAGACAACCCAACTTATTCAAAAGATGTGAAGAACAAGTTAGCGAATCAACGGCTGAAAGGATAATGAAAGGAATAGATGAGATTAAACTAAGCAAATTTAGAGAGCTGGAATTAAAATTCTTTCTAAAATGGTACAGAACTCCGGCCTAGCTAGCTAATATGGTAGCAGGATTGAATTCTAACTGTTGGCACTGTAAACAAGCCAAGGGATGGTTTCCCCATATGTACTGGGAATGCCCAGAGGTAAAGGAATTTTGGAATAAAATCCTAAAGGTTATTAATGATTTTTTTTAAGTGAAGCTTTTGATAGACTTTGATTTCATGACAATGGGTATACTTGGGAACACGGCTATAGAGAAAGGTGACCAGTTTACCTTCAAAGCTATGATATTAGCGGGAAAGGCAACGATAGCTTTAGGTTGGGAAGACAGAGAAAAATGGACAGTAGAGGAACGGAATAGTTATTTGTTTGAACTTATTCAGTCGGACATTGTCACAGGAAACAACATGGAAGGTCAAGTCCACCACGATAAGGAACAGATGGAACCCCCTATCTTCAATGCATAAAAACTACTGGAACAAAAGGCATTCGGTGGAAACTAAAGACACTATGTCCGTGGCTGAGGATAATAGTTTGAACCCTTCCAATGGATATTGGGGGGGGGGGAGGAAAGGAAAAAATTGTATGGGAAATTTGAAAATTGGGAGGAGATAATATAATGTATGGTGGGACGTGGGTGGAGCTGTGGGTTAAACCACAGAGCCTAGGACTTGCTGATCAGAAGGTCGGCGGTTCAAATCCCCACAACGGGGTGAGCTCCCGTTGCTCGGTCCCTGCTCCTGCCAACCTAGCAGTTCAAAAGGACATCAAAGTGCAAGTAGATAAATAGGTACCACTCCGGCAGGAAGGTAAACGGCGTTTCCGTGCGCTGCTCTGGTTCGCCAGAAGCGGCTTAGTCATGCTGGCCATATGACCCGGAAGCTGTACGCCGGCTCCCTCGGCCAATAAAGCAAGATGAGCACCGCAACCCCAGAGCCGGTCACAACTGGACCTAATGGTCAGTGGTCCCTATACCTTTTAATATAATGTATGTAAAAATCCCGAACTCAAATAAAACTTCAGAAAAAGAAAAAAGAAGAAGCAGCAGCAGCTGATGCTTGTGGTAAAGACCCATTTATCAAAAAGCTGTTAGAACAAAAATACCTTCAATTGTTTCTAGCCAGTGAGGATGGTGGGCACCTGTTGTATCTCGACAGGAAGTGAGATAGAATTTCCTGTTCGCTCCCTCCCTCCTCTATCAATAACTGGTGCTCTGGCATTTTATTTCTGGGGTGGAGAAATCAGCAACCAGCGCACTTAAGGGATAAAAAACAGGGAGGCTGCGCAGGTAACAGCTCAGGTCCCCATTGCCCAGAGATGGGATAAATGGGTAGTTTGGTTCATTTATTCAAGTCATCTGGAATCAGCCTTGCTGAGCACCCGTGCACAGCTGCGCAGGCCTGCTATAGGGCTTTCCTGTACCCCGTTCCCAACATCTGGGGAACAGCACCCCTCTCCAGCCCTGTACCTTGTTGACGGCACAGCTTGTCTTGTCCCGCGAAGCTCCGCTGCTGGTCTTCACGATGCGGGAGAAGTCCTCCCGCGCTGCCAGGAGGTGAGGAACGGTGACCTGGGACTCTTCCAGCAAAGAATGACGCAAGGGTTTGAAGGCCTCTGACATAGCTCCGCTGCGGTCCTAAGTTGCGGGGGGCAAAATTTGAGGGAAGAAGCCCATTTTTCATTCAATACCTGCTCCCCAAATTCTATTCAGGGCGGGTCAATGCTGCTGAACTATTATTAAAGCTATTATTTATATGTTATTTCTTTTATTTATATCCTGCCTTCCCCCACCAGGAAGGACCCAGGTTGGCCCACAGCATAAATTAAAACAAATACGACTTTAAAAAGCTCAAAATATATATATATATTTTTTAAAAATTAATCATTTATTAAAATTTACACACTGCTTGGCTGCAAAGAAACAACCAGCTCAAAGCGGTTCACAAAAAGATAAAACTGTAGAATTGTCAATAGGAAACATCAGCATCATTTAAGGCTTTCAAAACATTGAAATACCCACAGACACTATACACACATTAGAACTCGTATCAGCTTTCTAAATGTCTGGGTAGGCTCATCCAAACCAAAAGGTTGTTAGCAGGCGCTGGAAAAAAGAGTACAGTAAAAGCGTCTGCCTGGTGTCAATTGGCAGAGAGTTCCCAAGGGCACATGCTGCCACGCTAAAACATCAAGGGGTATTATGTGGCTCCTGTATCAGGGCCAGTTCCGTCAATTGAAGCCGTCAAGTGGGCGTAAATGGAGTAAGGAAGTGTCACAGATAAACTGGTCCCAAGTGTAGTGAAGTTGTCATTGTTAGAAAAATCATTCCTTGGTCAAGAAGACGAGTATGGCCTTGTGGGTATTCTGTCAGCCGCAAGGACCCTGGGAAAGTGAGTTGTGTATCTTTAAAACCCAGACTTTCTGGCTCCTTGCCATGAGAGGTTTATGGGAGGAAAGGGGTATGATTCTCAAAGTTTGCAGCAACAGCAGCAAGAGGTGACGGAGAGAGGCTACAGCCGAGGGGCATATGCGCCGGATGTACGCAGGAAGGTGGGACAGCCTTCGTTTAGCCCGGGAAAGACCTACTCGCCCGTCAATGCTCAACCGCTTCATGTGCCGGTGCGTCGGTATGTGGTCGAGGAGGAGGAGTTCTACCAGAGACCTCAGCGTGAATATGCAACAGCAGCGGAACCGCGACGCCCGGATGGGTGGTTGCCGCCTAGCAGAGTTCTAAGGTATGAACCGGTCCCTGTGCAGGGGGGAAACCAGCAACAACCGTCCCCTCCAGGACTGACTTTAAATAACCTAAATTGGAGGGTGTTTCAGAAATACCAACCTCCCACTGATGTACTGTGTTACTTAAATCTTTTTGAGAAAACTTGCAAGGACATGGGGGTTGCACCAGAACTGTACATGTTGGTTTTGCGTTCCCTGGTTTGTGGGGATTTGTCCGAACTAATGGGAACTCTTCCCCAAGATGACCAAAATGACTATGAGAAATTTAAAAGACTAGTTATGCGACGGCTTGGATTACACCCTGAGCAATACAGAAAAGCTTTTCGGAAGGTGGAGAAAGGTGGGCTCACTGATAACATAGCCGTTTTCTCTGCAAAGATGGCTCAGAATTTTGAACTGTGGCTTGCAGCCGAGGGGGCTCAGGACGCGAAGGATATCAAGCAGCTCCTGCTAATTGAGCAGTTGATGAGGTCCCTGTCCCCTGAAATTGCTAGCTTGGTTGCAGACCAAAAGCCGCGAACTTTGGAGGAAGCTACCTCCTTTGCTGAGTCCTTTAGGATTAATCGTCCCCATTGGGCTGCTAAAGGGGGGAACAATGCTAATAGACCTATGATTGGGTCTGGAAGATCTGCCCCCCCCATCAAAGAACCTAGCCCAGGTATTCCAACCCCTGCTAAAAACTCTGCTGCAACAGGGGGAGAGCGTCCGAGGTTGTCCCCGGCATCTGGACTGTGTTTCTTGTGCAAAAAGCCGGGACACGTGAAAGCCGCTTGTCCCCAGTTGGGGGATAAAAAGCCCCCCATCCTCACATCCACTCCCGCCGTGCGAATGATCCAGCGGCCGGAGGAAGATTGGGAGGAGGAGCAATTAAAATCCGGAGTGGAGCAGAGTTTGGCTTTGAAGGAGGGTGGGGCAACGCCTAAAGCGGAAACACCTGCTGTCCCAATAACTGCTGTTAATGTGGGTCCGGTGAGTGCGGGGAGTAAATTCAAAACCCCCCATGTGAACTGGGCAAAGTTGGAGTTTTCTGCCCCTATTGAAGTCAATAAAACTGTTGTGGAATCGTATCGGGACTCTGGCTCAGACATTACAAGTGTATCTAGAGATCTGGTCCTGCCTAGTCAAATGCAGACAAAGCCTCTGAAAATTAGTCCATATGGGGTGGAGGAGATTTATCAGCCAACAGCAATAGTCCCCCTTAAATACAAAGGCTATAGTGGGGACCATTTGGTGATTGTTCACGACCCACAAGTTTGCAAAAGCCCAGTCTTGGTTGGAAACGACCTTGGGTTTCAAGTTTACCTGCACTTCCGGTGTAGCGCGTTCCCGTTACAAGCGGGGGTTTGACCGTGAGGGAAACCCCGGGCTATTTTGGGGGACTGGGGGCGTCTCAGGGCGCGGAGACCCCCCGAAAAAACCTCTGGAGGGTGTCCAGAGGATCCGGTTCCCGCTCTGACCAGAAGCGAGCAACTGCGCCGTCAGGTAGCCTCAGTAGAGGCGAAGAGAGCGGCGGTGTTGCTTAGCGGGTTGAGGGAAGCCATTACCGACCTCCTAATAGCGAAGCCCCGAGCTTGTGGTGAGAGCGCTACATTCCTAAAACAAGAAACCCCGACCTTGGACCAACGTGAATCTTTATGAAACTAACAGCGAAAAAGTCGGGGAGTAATAAGAAGAAGCAAATGAGGTTCAGCCTGGTGCCGAAATCAAGTTTGACACAGCGCGACTGCAGTGCAGGCGGAAAGTGAAAGTGAGTCGCCTTAACGGATACTAAGTTTTCCTTTTATGTATCTTCCTAAAATTAACCTTTCGGTGTAGAAACTGTGTATCAACTGAGCGGTGGGAAGAACAGGGAAATCAGGGCGAATTGTTTAAGCTGAAAGCCCTTGAGGAAACGGAGGGTTTGAATAGAGGAAGGAGCGCTTCTCCATTTTTGTGTTTAAACCGCAACGGAGAGTAAAACCGGAAGAGAAGGCTCCGTCGCCATTGCAAAGACTCTGAGCGTAACAGATCGAGGAAAGTACAAAGGACTGGAAAAAAGCAAAGGAAAAAGGAAAAAAAAAAAGGAATAAAATTAAATATTAATTGCTACAACTCCGGTAGCGGGAAAGTATACATATGAAGGGGCATCTGTAAATATCGCTTCCCGTCTATGCGATTTCGGAGTTTATGGACTTGCACGACCATACCTCGGGAAACAACGCTACTTTAAAGGGCCCCGGAGCCCCCTGGCGGTGAGAAAAGGACTAACTGGTTCCCAATTCCTTCTATGCCCTCCTTTTTTCTCTCTCCCTTCACTTTATATTACTGTATATTAATTTTGAACTGCCAAGAGAGACGGACCTATTGGAGAAACAGGACATTGCTATACCTCCGGATACAGCGTACCTTCTCTCTCTTTTTTTTTGTTCACTCTGTTTTTTTTTCCTATTCTCTTCTTCTCCCCCTTCCTTTCTTTTTGAAGAGTCTCAGAGATTTTTAGCGACAAGACTAAGACCAGCAGGAGCCAAACCTTCTCCCTCGACATCTTTCCCTTCAATTGACTTTTCTTCGTACTAATTTTTGGACTGGTAGGAGAGACTGAGCTATTGGAGAAACAGGTCATTGCGACATATTTGCAAACACTGCTACTCCTAAGAGACCTTTAGGGTCGAGATTAAGACCAACAGGACTAATTGACTCAGAAACCTCCCCCTATTTGCCTCTCTTCTTTTTATTACCCCACTTTTCTTTATACCAATCCCTTCCAGTGTGACCAACGGAGTATTTGGACTAATTTGAGTGGAGATAGTAAGGATCACGAGAACAACCGTATCCCCAATATTGTAAATATTAATGTGGGGGAAAAATAATTGTGTTTATCAATATCTGTAAAAAGGAAAGCCTGGTTGGGAAGCGCAAACGAAGGAAAGCTTACGGAGTGGGGAAAATTTAAGAACTTAAGATGTCACACACGGTGAAGAAAGGTACAAATGGGGGGACTCCAGGAGACAGGAGAGGGTCTAAACAAGAGACGGACTCAAAGACAGATATTGTGAAGATGTTAATGGAAATCAAACAGAGTCAAAATAACTTAGAGAATAAATTAGAGCAAGTGGATAACAAAATTGGAATATTAGATAAAAAAATGGACGAAACAGTTAGTGAACTTAAAGGCCAAATAAAAGAAATATCTAGGAGAACACAAAATGTAGAGGAAGGATTAAAGAAGACAAGATTAGAAGTAAAAGATTTTAAAAGGGATAAAGAAAAGGTTAAGATGGAAATGATGGAATTAAATAGAGTACAGGAGGAGATGAAGGATGCGATAGCGATGAATGAGCTGCGACAGAGAGAAGGGAACCTTAGGTTGAGAGCTGTACCGGAGACACAGGGTGAGAATATTAAGGAAAAACTGATAACAGTACTGGCAGAATGGTTGGATATAACAACAGAGGAAATGGCCCAAAATGTGCAAAATGCATTCAGGATGTGGATCAAAACAACAAAAGTAAAGAAATTTACAGGGGACTGCCTGATTACATTTAAGAATAAGGAAATGAGAAACAGGATTTTGCAAAAGAATAGGGGAAAGAGGTTGAATATTGAAGGAAATTATATAATTTTCTTTAAAGATATTCCAATCAGGCTACTTAAACGAAGAGACCCTTATAAATCATTGGCACAGACGTTAAAGAAAAACAAAATAGAATTTAGATGGGAGTTCCCTGAGGGGATATCATTTGTGTATAGAGGCAAAAGACATAGACTATCCAACTTAGAGGAAACTGGAAAATTTTTGAGGAAATATAAGGAGTTGAGATTGGAGGAGAGCGGAACAAAGGGAGCAGAGGGAGGATTGTCAAGAGATTCTAAGACAGAGGAGGGAGAGGAAGGGAGTAGAAGCAGCTCGGGCGAAGAGGAAGAGGGGGAAGAAGAAGAACCAGCGAATTTAGAAAAGTAAAGAAAGTTTAGGTACATATCAGTTAATATGGGGTTAAAAATCTGGAATTGGAATGTTAATGGAATGAATGAGAAAAGAAAGAGGAATAAAATTGAGCAATTCTTAAAGAGGAAAAATCTGGACATTATCTGTCTTCAAGAGACCCACGTAGCTAGGAAGCACAAAAAAATATTAATCAATAAAAGACTGGGAAATGAATTTGAATCCTCGGATAAAGAAAAGAAAAGAGGGGTGGTACTGTACGTTAAAAATAAAATTGAGGCTAAACAGATTTTTAAGGATGAAGAGGGGAGGATGGTAGCGGTTAGACTAAATTGGCAAGGAGAAAAGGTGGTTGTGATCGGGGTATATGCACCAAATGGCAACAAGACTGATTTCTTTAGAAACTTAGAAGAGAAAATACTAGAACATATGGATCAAAAGATTATTCTAATGGGAGACATGAATGGTGTGGTTTCGTTAGAGGCAGATAGACTAAGGGAGGGTGTAAGTAAAGAAGGGAAACTACCAAAATCCTTTTTTTCGATGGCTAAAAATTGCAACTTGGTGGACATTTGGCGTTTGAGACATCCACTGGATAAGCAGTTTACCTTTTATTCCGAACCACACCAATCGATGTCACGAATAGATCAGGTTTGGATCTCGAGTGAACTCTGTCCAAGAGTTAAACAAATAGAAATAAGACCAAAAGTAATCTCAGATCATAGTCCGATAGAACTAGAATTGGAGAGTCTTGAGAGAAGAACTTTTAGATGGAGGTTAAGAGAATACCTCCTAGACGACCAAAATATTGTAGAAACAGCACAAAAACAGCTAAAAGATTACTTTGCAGATAATTGCGACAAAGGGACAAAGATCAATGTGATATGGGATGCAAGCAAAGCAGTAATAAGAGGATATTTCATTCAGCAGAATGCGATCAAAAACAAAAATAGAGAGAAAGGGAAAAAAGAAATCTTAGAACAAATAATGGATAACGAACAAAAATTAATCCAGAAACCCAATTGCCAGAAAATAAAGGAAAATATCAAAATCTTACAAGCGCAATTTGCCACTATAATAAATAGAGAGGTAGAGTGGAATATAAAGAAACTAAGGCAAAAGAACTTTGAATTCTCAAATAAATCAGGTAAATGGCTTGCATGGCAAATTAAAAAAAGGAAAGAACAAGGTACAATAAACAAAATTATTGCAGATGGAGAAGAGATAACAGATCCAAAAGGAATTAGAAAAGAGTTTCTGGATTATTATAAAAACCTCTACAAGGATAAAGAGAGAAATAACTTAAGGAAAATAGAGAGGTTCTTGAGAGACAAAAAGGTGCAGAAAATCCCAACAGATAAGAAACAACGATTGAATACTCCAATTGAAACAGAGGAGATAGAGGAAGCCATAAAAGATTTAAAGAGAGGAAAGGCCCCGGGCCCGGATGGCTTCACAGCGGGTTATTATAAAGAGATGAAATCTATCCTGGTGAATCCTCTGAAGGTGACTATGAATAACATTCTGAAAAAAGGAGAAATTCCGGAAACCTGGAAAGAAGCATTTATTACATTTATCCCCAAACAAGATGCGGACTTAACTCAAGTTAAAAATTATAGGCCGATTTCTCTTCTAAATACAGATTATAAAATCTTTGCTGGTATCCTCGCGAGAAGATTGAAGTCGATATTATCAGAAACTATCCACAAGGATCAGGCTGGCTTTCTTCCTGGCAGGCATATGAGGGACAATACAAGAAATATAATTAATATGTTAGAATATCTGTCTGCCAGGATTGATAAGCAAGCCATAATGATGTTTGTGGACGCAGAGAAAGCATTTGATAATGTGATATGGGACTTCATGTTGAAAAATTTGGAGCATATGGAAGTGGGCAAGGACTTTTTTAAGGGGGTAAAAGCAATATATACGGAACAGAAAGCCAAACTGATTGTAAACAATATGGTAACAGAGGAGATAAAGATACAGAGGGGAACAAGACAGGGGTGTCCACTCTCCCCGCTACTATTTATAACAGTCTTAGAAGTTCTCCTAAACTCAATTAGGCAAAACAAAAAGATAAAAGGAGTGACAATTGGAGAAAACGTGTATAAGACCAAAGCATTTGCAGATGATTTAGTAATAATGACTGAAGATCCAGTGATTACAATAGAAGAAGTACTAAAGGAAATTGATCAGTTTGGGAAACTGGCAGGTTTCCAACTAAACAAGAGAAAAACGAAAATGTTAGTCAAAAATGTGGACCAAAGTGTGATAGACATAATCCAACACCAATACCAGATAGAGGTGGTTAAGAAAGTGAAGTACCTTGGAATCTGGATAACACCCAAGAATATAGACTTGTTTAAGAACAACTACGAGTCGGTATGGAGAGAAATAAGGAAAGATTTGGAAGTGTGGGGAAGATTAAAAATGTCATTCTGGGGAAGGATAAACACGATCAAAATGAATATACTACCGAGGGTACTGTTTCTGTTTCAGACTATTCCCATAATTAAGGGGAGTCGTATTTTTAAAGAATGGCAGAAAATGCTCTCAAGATACATCTGGCAGGGCAAGAAACCCAGGATCCAATTTAAACTTTTAACAGACATAAAAGAAAGGGGTGGGTTTGCTCTGCCAGACCTGAAACTGTACTACGAGGCATCATGCCTCTGCTGGTTAAAAGACTGGATAAAACTAGAGAACAGGGAGCTGCTCGATTTAGAGGGCTTCGATAACAGATATGGCTGGCATGCCTACTTAGGACATGAGAAAAGGAAAGTACATAAGGGGTTTGGAAACCATGTTTTCAGAGGTCCAATTATTGAAATATGGGAAGGATACAGAAATTTATTAGAACCTAAGGTCCCACATTGGTTTTCACCTCTCGAAGCGTTGAGTGTGAAGAAAATCAATATGAGGAGTAACTGGGCGACATACAGTCAACTATCAGTTAAAGAAGACGGGAAGTGGAAAATAAAGCCCTATGAGCAAGTTAAGGAGCATGTGTATGATTGGCTACATCATCGTCAAGTTAACGAGATGTTCAGGAAAGATACTAAAGAAAGAGGGTATGCGGACAAAGACTCCAAATTTCAGATGGAAATTATAAATAATGATGTAAAAATAATATCTAAAATGTACCGGATGTTGCTGGATTGGAATCTAGGAGATGAAGAAGTGAAATCAGTAATGATCCGCTGGGCTATAGATGTAGGCCATAGTATACAATTTGAGGAATGGGAGAAATTATGGAAAGAGGGTCTAAATTTCACAGCATGTATAACAGTAAAGGAAAATGTCATGAAGATGTTCTACAGGTGGTACATAACACCTGTAAAACTATCAAAAATGTATAAGATATCCAACAAATGCTGGAAGTGTAAAGATAGGGAGGGCTGCTTCTACCACATGTGGTGGGAGTGCCGGAAAGTTAAAGAATTTTGGGAAAGAATATATGTTGAGTTAAAGAAAATCTTGAAATATACGTTTAAAAAGAGGCCTGAAATCTTTCTGTTAGGGTTATTAGGGGAGGATATCGAAAAGAAAGATTGTAAATTTGTATACTATGCGATTACGGCAGCAAGGATAATTCTTGCCCAGAAGTGGAAAAAACAGGAGATGCCAACGTTAGAGGAGTGGAGATCAAAGTTACTAGATTACGCAGAGTTAGACAGACTGACAGGAAAGATCAGATACCAAAGAGACCAAAAGTTTATCAAGGACTGGGGAAAGTATGTGGAGTACCTGGAAAGTATTAGTGAGGGAAAAACGACGTTAAAGGGATTTAGAGAAGCACTGTGAAAAGATTAAGAGTTATTGTTTTAAGCAAACAGAAGCTAACAAAGAAGACCAATGACAATACAAACTAAGAAATGTGGGATTAGGGGTACTGCTACGAAAGATTTACGGACAAGTTGAAGGAAGTCTACAAAGAAATGACAATGTAAAGTTTTAAGTGAAAAATATATTTAATGTATGTATATTGCGCGCGGGGTGTTTGGATTTTTTTTTCTTTGATATGCTTTTTTCTTTTCTATTTTTCTTTTTGTTTCTTTTTTGGAAAATCAATAAAAATCAATTTAAAAAAAAAAAAAAGTTTACCTGCAACAACAAACCAAGGTGAATCCGGTAACTGTAGCACCTGCCCCCACCTCAATTCAGGCAGGGACAGACTCTGTTGAGCCTGAGATAGGGTTGGATGGAAAACCCGGAGAGGAGGGAGAGTTACCAATCCTGGATATGGAACACACAAAGAACTTTGATGCCCCTGGTGAACTGGGGGATTTGGGTGAGTTTGCTGCGGAACAACAAGCAGACCCCTCCTTGCAGGTTTGCCGGGAGGCGGTTGGGGCCCCCCTGCGGGGAGAGAAACGGGCCCAATTTGTGTATAAAAAAGGCCTTTTGTATCGGCAGTTCATTCCAAAAAAGGTGAAGGACAAAGACTTTGTTTTACAACTAGTGGTTCCAGCAAAGAAGCGGTCTACTGTTCTCAGTTTGGCACATGAGGATGGCTTAGCTGGCCATATGGGACTACAAAAAACTGTAGAAAAACTGACTCGATATTTCTACTGGCCTGATGTATATCAAACAACTAAAGCATACGTACGCTCTTGTGTAGTATGTCAAAAGGTGGGGCATGATTGTGATAATCTCCCCAGTGAGTTACAGAGTGTCCCCTTGGAAGCAAATGTTCTGGAGAAGTGGGGTATTGATTTAGTGGGACCTTTACCAAAAACCCGCTCAGGAAAGCAATATTTGTGTATAATCATTGATTATGCCTCTCGTTATGTCTGGGGGACGAGTTTAGCTAACACTTCTGCTAACAACCTGGTGAAAGCTTTACTCTCTGCCTTTTGCTCTTTAGGAATTCCTAAAGTTTTGGTGAGCGACTTGGGAACTAATTTCATGGCTAAGGTAACTCAGGAGGTTTTGCGAATGTCTGAGGTGCGCCACCATACCTCTATTGCTTATCAGCATCAAGGAAATGGGTTGGTGGAGAGAGTGCAAAAGACCTTAGTCCAGATGTTACGTAAATATGCTTTGGCTCACGGTTCCAGTTGGGATCAGGATTTGCCTTTGGTGGTGGCTGCTTATAACGACTCCCATCAAAGGAGTTTGGGCTTTGCACCAAATCAGTTAATTTTTGGAAGGTTTCTGAATACCCCTCTCTCAATGCTGCGCAAGGAGTGGGAAGGGTCTGAGGAGGAGATAAAGTTACCTTCCGTCAGTGAATATTTTGCCCAACTTAAAGGAACCTTAGCAGATGTATGGAAATTGGCCAAAGAGAATTTAGAGAATGCCCGATTAGATCAAAAGAAGGTACATGATACCAGAGCGGTGTGCAAACAGTTCGAGGTGGGAGACCAGGTGTGGATTTTGCGTCCGTCCCGTCCTCACAAATTGGATGTGAAATGGCAAGGTCCGGGTGTTGTAGAAGCAAAACTAAGCTCTGTGCGTTATCTGGTGAGCTGCAAGGAATTGCACCCCACTGCTCGGGAGTATCATGCAAATTCTTTAAAGAGGTATGTAGAACAAAAGATCTCTGTGCTGGCCATTTCGCAGAGTCAGGAGGAGGTGCCCTCCTCGCCTGTTGATCTTTTAACTGAGTATAAACAGGCTGGAGCAGTTTCTGATGTGTTGCAGTTGCCGACTTTAAGTGAAACTCAGACTAAAGAGCTTTATGAGGCACTGCTACCTTACAGCAACACCTTCAGTACAAAGCCGGGTAGGACTCACCTGGCTCAGCATCATTTTGTTACGGGGGACTCCCCCCCTATTGCCTCACGTCCTTACCGAGTTGGTGAAGCTATTGCACAGAACATTGAAGCCGAAGTGAAAGAAATGTTGGAACTGGGGGTCATAGAGCCTAGTAAGAGTGCTTGGGCCTCCCCTATAGTGCTGGTTCCAAAACCTGATGGCTCCATTCGCTTCTGTGTTGATTACAGAAAGATAAACATGATTACTGTCCCTGATGTGTTCCCTCTGCCTAGGATTGACACGCTGATAGAGAAGCTGGGATGTGCGAAATTTATTACTGTTATGGATTTGACCAAAGGGTATTGGCAAATCCCTTTGTCCCCTGAAGCTTCTGAAAAGTCTGCCTTTACCACTCATGTAGGCTTGTACCAGTTTAAAGTGCTACCATTTGGATTGCGAAATGCTCCTGCAGCTTTCCAAAGGTTGATTAACTCCTTGATTCATGACATGAGTGAGTTCTGTTGTGCTTATTTGGATGATCTAGCTGTTTTTTCCGAATCATGGCCAGAACACCTTAAACACCTGCAGAGAGTTTTGGCCCGGTTGCAAGAAGCAAACTTGACTGTAAAAATGTCTAAATGCCAGTTTGCTCAAGGAGAAGTGGTGTATTTGGGATTTAGAGTTGGGTCTGGAAGCATTAAAACTCTGGAGGCTAAGATACAATGTATTCAAGAGTGGCCTCGCCCTGTGGTGAAAAAAGACGTGCAGTCCTTCATAGGGTTGGTAAATTATTACAGGCGGTTCATCAACCACTTTTCAACCCTGGCAGCTCCTCTCACCAACCTTTGCAAGAAATCCTTGCCAGTAAAGATAGAGTGGAATGAGGAGTGCCAAAGAGCTTTTGATTTGTTGAAACATGCACTGGTGAGCAATCAAGTCATGTTGGCCCCAGATCAGAGTCGGCCGTTTAAAGTACAGACGGACGCTAGTCAAACTGGATTGGGTGCCGTTTTGTTACAAGAAGATCAAGAGAAAAATTGGCGTCCCGTGGTTTATCTGAGTAAGAAATTGATAACCAGGGAACAAAATTATTCTACCATTGAAAAGGAGTGTTATGCTTTAGTCTGGGCTCTAACTAAACTGCGTCCCTATCTGTGGGGTACTTTCTTTGAAGTCCAGACTGATCACTCTCCACTGTGTTGGTTGGAAAGAGTAAAAAGTTCTAACCAGAAATTGGCCAGATGGAGTATGGCCTTGCAAGATTTCCAGTTTAAGGTCACTCACATTGCTGGAAAAGAAAATGTGGTTGCTGACACCCTTTCTAGGATGTACCAATCTGTTCCATGAAACATGAATGTGTATTCTGTCAACATCTTCTGCTGAGAAATTATCCTGAAACTGTGTAAATAGTGGATTGGGGGGGGGTGCTATTAGTGTGTGTGATTTAAAAAAAAAGCTGTTGAAAAAACCCCTGGTCCAAGAAAATCTACCTCATTGTAAAAATAGTTTTGAGAGAATAGAGGGACTTAACCCTATATTCTCTCTAGGGGGGAGCGTGTAGTGAAGTTGTCATTGTTAGAAAAATCATTCCTTGGTCAAGAAGACGAGTATGGCCTTGTGGGTATTCTGTCAGCCGCAAGGACCCTGGGAAAGTGAGTTGTGTATCTTTAAAACCCAGACTTTCTGGCTCCTTGCCATGAGAGGTTTATGGGAGGAAAGGGGTCCTTGATTAATGGAAGGTTTGGCACCTGGGTTGTGGGTGTGAATCTCTTCCTCCTTCCCGGAGGTTGTTTGTTTTCAAACTGCTGAGAATTGGGGATCTGGTTAATTTCCACAGGTGGGAGGAAGATTCTTTGATTAAGGGTTCAAGCCTAAATTGACCCAGCTGCAAAAGAATGAGCTGATCAAATTAAGACTCTTGATTGGCCAAAAGTTACGACGCAAAGTCAGAATTGTGGATAAAAGATCAAGGGATGTTTTGTTAGTTGCTCTCTGCCATTGCAAGATGCTAGATGCCATTGCTCTGCAATCCGCAAAGATGCCCGGCTGTGAGCTCCATCGTTAACAGCCGTTTCGTCCTTTTGAAATGGAAATCCTCTACCAGCTTCATTATACAACAACTTGAAAGGACTCTTGACTATTCTAATTGTGGTCTCTTTGTGAGTATGTACGAGCTAGTTATAATGTACAATGTTATTGTTTTCATGTTTGTAAGACTCTTAAGAAGTGCCTGTGGTCTTTCCACAAGTTTTCAGTTTTCTTTTTAAAATAAAAACTTTTAATTTAGAACCTGTTAGTGTGTTGGTGCCTTTTCCGGGGAACAGCTAATTCCAAGCCTTCTGCTTAGTCACGCTATACCGAGTGAACTTCTGCCTGCAAGCTTGTGGATGCAGCTTGTAAGGAGTGGGGATTGCCAGGGTAATTGGACACACTCTCCTCCCTGGGTGGTGTCTCTGGAATTCCCTGAACTAAAGGGAGTGGTGGCAGCCTTACCGGTGTGATTTCAGTCTGTGTTTGAAAAGTAACTTCCCTCGCCAACCTATTCCAGGAACCTGAATTGGCCGGAGAGCAGAGTCAGGGAGGGGGGGATAGGGTGGACGAGTGGAACCGTTACTACACCAAGTTGTTAGGTTGGAAGATGGCGCAAACTCCCCCCACCCCAGCTCTCAAACCAATGGCTTACAAGTAACAAGAAAGAAGATTCCAAACTAAATATTGGGAAGGACTTTCTGGCGGCAAAAGATGTCCAGCAGCGGAACGGACTCCCTTGGGATTGGACGGCCATATATCACGGATGTCTGAGATTCCTGCAGGGGGTTAGACTAGAAGACCCTTGGTTGTCTCTCTGAACCCCTACGATTCTAGGGATCACATTCACCCGGTGCTATACCAGCTGCACTGGCTCCCAGCAGAGTACAGGATCAGGTTTTGCTGGTTTTAACCTTCAAAGCCCTATACAGCCTAGGACCCTCGTACCTACAGGACCGCCTCTCCTGGTATGCCCCACAGAGGAACCTACGGTCTGCAAATAAAAACATCTTGGAGATCCCGGGCCACAGGGAGGTTAGGCTGACCTCAACCAGAGCCAGGGCTTTTTCGGCTGTGGCCCCGATCTGGTGGAACGCTCTGTCACAAGAGACTAGGGCCCTGCGGGACTTGACATCTTTCCGCAGGGCCTGCAAGACAGAGCTGTTCCACCAGGCCTTTGGCCAAGGCACAGTCTGACACCCTCTCTCCTTCTGTAATCTTCAGAGAAATCTAGCCCAATAGTTGCCATGACCTAAATTAATTTGATTCGGAACTGATTTTAGAATGTATTTCAATTAATTGACTATGATTTTATGTAAACTCTGCTATTTTTACTGTTAGCCACTCTGAGCCCAGCTTTGGCTGGGGAGGGCGGGATATAAATAAAATATTACTATTATTATGACTATTATGCAATAACTGTAACACCGGGGACGCGGATGGCGCTGTGGGTTAAACCACAGAGCCTAGGACTTGCTGACCAGAAGGTCGGCGGTTCGAAGCCCGCGACTGGGTTAGTTCCCGTTGCTCGGTCCCTGCTCCTGCCAACCTAGCAGTTCGAAAGCACATCAAAGTGCAAGTAGATAAATAGGTACCGCTCCGGCGGGAAGGTAAACGGCATTTCCGTGCGCTGCTCTGGTTCACCAGAAGCGGCTTAGTCATGCTGGCCACATGACCCGGAAGCTGTACGCCGGATCCCTCGGCCAATAAAGCAAGATGAGCGCCGCAACTCCAGAGTCGGCCACAACTGGACCTAATGGTCAGCGGTCCCTTTACCTATTATTATTATGTACTAATCATAACACCAGTAAGTCTACCCTATTCTTAAAAACAACCACTCACCAATACATTCAGCCCTTTAAAAGCACATGCCCCCTTCTTGTCCAGCTCACTCACCTTTGCCCTCTCGGACCAATGGAAGGACTCGATGGTGACGTCAAGACGAGTGGCCATCATGCGTCGGCGGCACTGATACTCCGTGCACAGCAAGTCCCGTATGCCCTCCAGCGCCCCCTAGTGTTTTCATTTGGGAGAGGGGCAAGAGAAAGCGGGAGACATAAGCTGTTTGCTGTCCTTCCACCCACCCTGGAACCACCCTCAACATCCCTGCGTTGTCCGTCTCGACCGAAGGGGCAAGCATCCATGTGGTGGAGAGTTAGGTGCCAATGCTACTGGCCTGTCCCTACCCATTCCTCAGAGGTCAGCGTGGCCTTTAGGAGCGGCGCCATCTGCTGGTGCTCAGGGGGTAGTGAAGAAAGCACCTCCGAAATCTAAGGATGAGATCACAAGTTTAGCTGTTTGGGGGGGGGGAAAGAAAGAAACAGACAATTTGCATATTGGGGTGCAGCCAAAGCAGCGGTGGGGGGGGGGAGAGCTTCTATTCCTTTAACTGCCCTGAACAGCGCCCCCCCCCCCCGCCTTCAACATTCAGCAAGACAGCTAGAATTAAGCTTTAGCGCCTCCCCGCTAAAGTCAAACAGCCGCCCCGTCCTGCCCCAAATGCGTCCCCACCTTGGCTTCTATGTCAGCCATGGCGTCATGGACCGGGCAGCCTGGATCGAGGTCCGGCATTCCCAGGGCTTGGCAGATGAGTTGGAGCTCGTTCACCGCTTCGCCAGATCGGTCTTCTTTTTCCGGCGGCGAACGGGGCGTCTTCCGAGCCAGCAGCCGGGCGGCCAGGAGCTCTGAGCTCAAAAAATCTTGCCAGGGAAGGAGAAAGAGCTCGATTCAGTTCCCATCCTAAATTTATACCCCATAAACCTTGGGGACCTAAGCGCTTCTAGGGTGATTTAAAAAAAGGGGGGTGTTGGGAATTAATTAAGTAAAATATATATTTCTTATTTTTTTAATGAATTTGCATTTTATTTATTTGTTAAGATTCTTAGATTGCATCGGTAAACGTTGTCATATTACGTTACAGGACTTACCATAATATAATTAATTAAGTAAAATATTATTGTTATTTATTAAATTTATTGGTCCCTTTTTTGCCATGGCAACTCAAAAGCAACTTGCAAAAGAAAACCCCACACATAAAAAACCCCACATGGAAACATCCCACCCACTCTAAAAGGCCATTGTTAAAAGCCAAAGGCCTGTTTAAAAATGAATGTTTTCCGACACATGAAAATATGTAACAATGGTGCCAGAAGTGCCGCCACCACTGAAAAGGCTCATTCTTGTGTTCCTGCCCTTTGGACCTCCCATTGATTTTTTAAAAAATAAAAATGAGCTAATACACACCCACACGACTCACTGATCCCCAGACCCCTTCTAGGGATGGGAGCAGAAGTTCTTAGCCACGTCTTTTCTGAAGCCCACCTGCACAGAATGAGCCGAGGAATAAGCCCCTTCCTGCCTGGACTTACACAGGAGCTGGAGGCACCTGTCCGGGGTGCTAAGCCTGGCTGTTACATCCCCCGCAGTCAGTGAGGAGTAGGGACAATGCAGCTCCCCAAGGAGGCCACTCACTTCGATCTGGAAGGTCTCGGCATCCTCAGGACCTGAAAGGACACAATGCCACTTGGGGATAGAAATCTAAAACACCAGCTCAATAAGGAGTAGATAATAATAATAATAATAATAATAATAATAATAATAATAATAATAATTTTTATTTATACCTTGCCCTCCCCAGCCAAGACCGGGCTCAGAGCGGCTTACAAGCAATAATAAAACCAAGTTGATTGAAATACAATTTAAAAAACAAGATTAAAATACAACATTAAACCATTAAGATGCAGCCTCTTCACAGGAGGAGAAAGGAAAAAGAAAGAGGGGGAGGGAATCAAACTGATTCTAAGCCAAAGGCCAGGCGGAACAACTCTGTCTTACAGGCCCTGCAGAAAGAAATCAGATCCCGCAGGAGCCAGTGTTGAAAAGGCCCTGGCTCTGGTTGAGGCTAATCTAAATTCCTTAGGGCCCAGGACCTCTAGGGTGTTGCTATTTATGGACCTTAAGGTCCTCCGTGGGGCATACCAGGAGAGGCGGTCCCGTAGGTATGAGGGTCCTAGGCCGTGAAGGGCTTTAAAGATCAAAAGATCAAAACCAGCACCTTAAATCTGACCCTGTACTCCACCGGGAGCCAGTGCAGCTGGAAAAGCACTGGGTGAATATGCTCCCATGGCAGAGACCCTGTGAGGAGCCTCGCTGAAGCATTCTGCACCCGCTGGAGTTTCTGGGACAGCTTCAAGGGTAGAGCGAATTACAGAAGTCAAGCCTAGAGGTGACCATCGCATGGATCACTGTGGCCAGGTCGGGGTGGGAAAGGTAAGGAACCAACTGCTTGATGCGGCGAAAAAATGTCGCCTTGGCTGTTGCTGTAACCTGCGCCTCCATGGAAAGGGAGGCGTCAAGGATTACACCCAAACTCTTAATGGAAGGCAATGGCACTAATTGGGCCCCCTCAAGAGAAGGGAGTTGGTCCCTCATCCACATACCATCCTGACCCAGCCAGATGAAAGGGTTGTCCTCGGTACTAGCCAATATGACCATCCCTCCAGGGGCATTCTCTGCCCCTCCAACCTCCCTCTCCAGTTCCAGTATGCTAGAAGCTCCCTTGATGATCTTGACGCTTTTTATCGAAGTGATGGGCTGGAGCAACAGGACCTTGCAGCAAGCAGTTCCATGGGTGAACCACCCAGAGGCCAGCTAATGAAACCCCACAGACTCTGGGGTACATTACATTTGCTTCTCAGATGTTATCAGCCCGGTGGGGTGGGGGATTCCTTGTGGGGACTAGGCTGACTCACACACTCCTCCCCCCCCCCTTGCTTCCTTTAGCTCTTGCCTGAGAAAATGTTTGCTGCATTCATATCTCCCCACAAAGCCAGGTTACCTACCACAAGTGGGATTCACGTCCTCTTCGAGCGGGCAAAGGCTGCGGAGCTCGGAAACCAGCCATGAGCAGAGAGCTGTGAACTCAGGGCTGGAGACACCGGCTTCAGCTGCCCGAGCAAAGCCGTCCATCGACAGGCACCTGAGTGCAAGAGAGAAATAATAGTAATTAATAATAATAATAATAATAATTATTATTATTATTATTATTTATACCCCGCCCTCCCCAGCCAAGACCGGGCTCAGGACAGCTAACACCAGATATAAAAACAATAGATTGAAATACAACTTAAAAACAAGATTAAAATACAACATTAAAATGCAGCCTCGTTTCAATAGGAACTCAAATCAAAAACTTTTTTGGGGATGAAAATGTCAAGTCTTCACCAAGGCCAACTATCCAGACTGGTCCTATGTGGGCCAGAAAAAAGCCAGGGAAGTCCCCAAACAGGAGTTCCATCACAGAAGGAGAAAGGAAAAAGGAAAGAGGGGGAGGAAAGAAAGGAGATTTTATTTACATGCTTGGTTCCACCCCCCTTCTTCCTATACCGTATAAGTAAAATGTAAAGTTGTCATCACGCAGTTCCCATTGGAGAATAGGTAGCGCCACGTCACAACCCTGGATTTGCACGAAGCCATGGGAGGGGATGGGAAAAGAAAGAAGGTTGTAAAAGGGTGGTTTTAAACAGCAGCATAAAGTTGAAGAAAGCAGGGATAGAAGGACACAGGAGCTGTGAGGATATGGGGCTTGAGGGTGCTGTCAGGGGGCGGGGCTTGGCAGGATTGGCAAGCAATGTGCACAGAGGTAGCAGCCCCTAGTACTGAACCCACCCTTCTTCTAAACCAGCCTTCACCAAGTGTTTTGCACGATAAATGGCAACAGGTCAGGGAAGGTTGCTGCAAGCTGCTATGTCAAGCTGCAATTTCCGCATTGGCAGAAAGGCTGTATACAACTGACCCAACGGCTCAAATCTGTATATGTTCCTAAAAGGCCTCTTAATTCGAAGAGACCCAACAACCAGCGCCACCACGTTCCTCTCCCTGATCCTCTCACAGCTGCACCCGAGTAATACTCCATTTCCACGCTCTGAAGGAGCGTCTCCACCCCCATCGTTCTACCCGGACACTGAGGTCCAGTACCGAGGGCCTTCTGGCAGTTCCCTCACTGCGAGAAGCCAAGTTACAGGGAACCAGGCAGAGGGCCTTCTCAGTAGTGGCGCCTTCCCTGTGGAACACCCTCCCAAAGATGTCAAAGAGAACAACAACTACCAGGCTTTTAGAAGACATCTGAAGGCAGCCCTGTTTCGGGAAGCTTTTAATGTTTGATGTATTATAGTATTTTAATATTCTTTTGGAAGCCACCCAGAGTGGCTGGGGAAGCCCAGCCAGATGGGCGGGGTATAAATAATAAATTATTATTATTATTATTATTATTCCGCACATCGGAAGGGGTCCAACACAGGTTTTCCAGAACAGAGAATGCAAATCCCAGCAGGACTGAGCCCCCAAAACTTCCCACTTTGGAAATTAAATAATGGACACATTGCGTGGGGGGCGACTGTGTTGGAGGAAACATCAGTGTGCCTGGCTGCTAACCATCTACTGCCGATTTGAGCAGTATGTAAAGTGGCAATATGCTAATGTTGCAACTCCTTGGTGCTGGGATAGAGATCCACTGGCTGCCTCCCCCTCACAATATCCCCCTTGACTACTGTTTCCAGGTAGGAATGGGTCTCTGAATTACGATAACTTGCCTGGGTAGCAAACAGACAGGTATGCTTGGGTGTGTCTGGAATGTAGCCACCTGGGTAAAGGTGAGAGCCGCACCCATCCACCTGCACAGCTTTTGCCTCCTGCCCTGCCCAAGACTGGCACACAGTCCGTGGAAGGCTGCCCGTCAAAGAAGGCAGCCCTCAGGTCAACAACACACCCCTAACACAACTACTGTCCTTAACCGGTAACAGAAATAGGTAGGGGAGGGGGAGAGAGGGGGAGAAAAGGAAGGAAGGAAGATGACACTGTTTTGACTTCTTACATTTGGTGCATAGACACTAAAACCAGCTTCAGGTTCCGGAAAACAGGCTCACAGGGAGGCTTGCTCCTTGCATTCCTGAATGGCTTCAGCAGCTGACCACACAGAAAACAGGCTCACAAACATGCTGCCTCCTTCCTCTTCAAACCCAATTTTGACATCCCCTTGCAGACCGGGCTCACCAACTATACAAAGCTTCACTGGCTGACACACAGAGAGCATTAACTTTTCCCTCTCTCTGCTCTCTCCCAGTGCCAAATTCTGGCTGCAAGCGCCTTGCAGCAGGGACCTTTCTTCTTTTGCTGTAAAGCAGTCACTGTTGACCCCTCCCTCGTTCCCTTCCCTCAGCTCCCACCCCAAGCACCGGCCTGGCCAATGATTGGTGGGTCTGGAGGCAAAAAGTTGGGACACTTTCCTCCATTCCAGCCATGCAAATATCAGAGGCGGGAAGTGGGGCAAAGCTGGTGAGGGGGTGTGGCTGAGGAGGGGAGAGCCCCAGGACCTCTCTTTCTAGGTGTGCCCTCAAAACTAGAAGCACAGAATTGTAGGTTGAGATAGGGACCCCAGGGTCATCTAGTCCAACCCCCTGCAATGCAAAATATAAGAATAAAAAAATAAATTGTCCAGTAGCACCTTGGAGACCAGCTAAGTTTGTTCTTGGTACAGTGGTACCTCAGGTTACAGACGCTTCAGGTTACAGGCGCTTCTGGTTACAGACTCCGCTAACCCAGAAATAGTACCTCAGGTTCTTTGCTTCAGGATGAGAACAGAAAGAACGGCGGCGGCGGGAGGCCCCATTAGCTAAAGTGGTGCTTCGGGTTAAGAATGGACCTCCGGAACGAATTAAGTTCTTAACCCAGGGTACCACTGTATAAGCTTTCATGTGCTTTCAACACTTCTTCAGATATACCAAGAACAAACATAGTTGGTCTCTAAGGTGCTACTGGACAATATATTTTATTTTATTTAATATATTTATATTTATATATATATGGTCTGCGTCAGATCAACAGAGCTACAGTGGTGCCTCGCAAGATGAAATTAATTCGTTCCGCAAGTTTTTTCTTCTTGCGAAGCACGGTTTCCCATAGGAATGCATTGAAAATCAATCAATGTGTTCCTATGGAGACCGTCTGGGGACAGAGGGGAAGCGCTGCGCGCCTTCCCCTCTGTCCCCGGACCTGTTTTAAAGCAAGGGAAGGGGCAGCGGGGAGAATCGCTTCTCCCCGTTGCTGCCCCTTGGTTCAAAAGAGGTCCGGGGACAGCGGGGAAGACGCGCTGCGCTTCCCCGCTATCCCCGGAGCTGGCGGGGCAAGCTTCGTTTTGCGAAGCAAGCCCATAGGGAAATGCATCTTGCGAAGCGGCTAAGAAAACGAAAAACGCCTTCGTCTAGCGGGTTTTTCGTCTTCCGAGGCGTTCGCCTTGCGGGGCACCACTGTACTTACCTGACTCAAGAACCCTGCAATGCAAGATTCTTTTGCCCAACTTGGGACTCGAACCCAGGACCCTGAAAATTAAGAACCTCCTGCTCTGCCAACTCTTTCCCCTTCCCCAAACCCTTTCCTACCTCAGCCGCCTCTGCGGTTGCCCCAATTCCTCTGCCCCCCTGCTCCCTCCGGGTGCGCCCCCGAACCTGTTTTCCCCTTCCCCACCCCGAAGCCCTGTCCCTTCTCCCTCACGTGTCCCCCACAAACCCCAGAGCTTCTTTCCTTCCCCAACTGCCTCCTCACGTGCCCCCCAACCTCTTTCCGCCCGCGAACCTCTTACCCGCGGGCCGCGTCTCCCTCCATGCCTCCGCTGGAACCAACCTGTCACCTCGCGCACGCGCAGACCCGAAGCCCGGCGAGCTGTTCCGCTTCGCGCCGGTTGGTCGGGCCCAGAACCAGAGGCGGCGCTTTTCATTGGCTGAGCCGCCCAGCCGGTGAGCTCCGCCATTGGAGCAGGAGAATATTATCCCCGCCCCCCCCGCACCACCTCCGTTGTGACTCGGACATGTCCCCGCCCACCACGTCGAAGGCTCGCCTCACTACATATTGGCTGACGGCTCTCATAGCAACCGAGCGCCCGCCCATTCCCTTTCCTCCTCCTCCTCCTCCTCTCCCTCCTCCCCCGCACGGCCCAGTCCTCGGCCAATCAGGAGGCCGCCTCTGTATCCAGCCTGTTAAAGCTCCTCGTTACGTTCCGTCTCTATGGCAACTCGCCAGACGCGCGTGGAGATCAAAGTCCAACTCGCCGACCAATCAGAGCCTGGCGCATCGGCGGCGCCCGATCTTATTTGCCTTCGAAGGAGCAGGGGGCGTGGCCTGCGGAGGGAATTCCCTCCCGCCGCCACCTGTCCTCTCCAGGTGCGCTTTGCAGGGTGGCGGATGCGGGCGCCGCTGAGATTTGCATCCGAGGCTGCCCGCCTGCTCTCTCTGTGCGGATTCTTTTTAAATGCAAGCCAAGCAGCAGCCCTGGGCTGGTTGCCTCTGAGCACGTGCAGAGATCTCGCACCCACACTCACACTTCAAGGTCAAAATGCCACTGAGCATGTGCAGATGGATTCGCCTCCGTTATAAGGCCTTGCTGCTGAATTCCACAGGATGGATGGATGGATGAATAAAATAATAATAATAATAATTTATTATTTATACCCCGCCCGTCTGGCTGACTTTCCCCAGCCACTCTGGGCGGCTTCCAATCAAATGTTAAAAACAATACAGCATTACATATTAAAAACTTCCCTAAACAGGGCAGCCTTCAGATGTTTTTTAAAAATAAAAATGTGTATCTGAAGAAGTGTGCATGCACACGAAAGCTCATACCAAGAACTAACTTAGTTGGTCTTTAAGGTGCTACTGGAAGGAATTTTTTTATTTTAAATATTAGATAGCTACTTTTTTATTTATTATTAAATAATTTATTTATATTCCGCCCATCTGGCTGGGCTTCCCCAGCCACTTGGGGCGGCTTCCAACTAAATATTAAAATACTGTAATACATCAAACATTAAAAGCGTCACTAAACAGGGCTGCCTTCAGATGTCTTCTAAAAGTCTGGTAGTTGTTCTTCTCTTTGACATCTGGTGGGAGGGCGGGTGCCACTACCGAGAAGGCCCTCTGCCTGGTTCCCTGTAACTTGGCTTCTCGCAGGGAGGGAACCGTCAAGAGGCCCTCGGCATTGGACCCCAGTATCTGGGCAGAACAATGGGGGTGGAAATGCTCCTTCAGGTATACTGGACTGAGGCTGTTTAGGGCTTTAAAGGTCAGCACCAACACTTTGAATTGTGCTCGGAAACGTACTGGGAGCCAATGTGGGTCTTTCAAGACCGGTGTTATGTGGTCTCGGTGGCCGCTCCCAGTCACCAGTCTAGCTGCCGCATTCTGGATTAGTTGTAGTTTCCGGGTCACCTTCAAAGGTAGCCCCACGTAGAGCGCATTGCAGTAGTCCAAGCACCCCCATCCCCCTGTATTACTGGCTAGTTTTGCTTTTGCTTTATGATGTATTTTGTGCTTCCATTTTGTATTTTTATGTTGTGAACCACCCTGCGATCTTTGGGTGAAGGGCGGTATACAAATTCAATACATAAAAAGTAATATGTACTCCTCAAGTGTGTGTGTGCTTTGGTTGGATTCGGTGTGTTAGTGGCAAAATCCTGTTGTGTCCCCTGTTTTGTACCAGGATGCTCCTCTCCTCATCTGAAAGTGCAGCCCTCCAAGTGTCCCTATTTTCCAGGGACGTTCCTGATTTAGAGAAGCTGTCCCGGTTTCTGATTTGATTCCGAAATGTCCCGCTTTTCCTTAGGACGTCCCTATTTTCATTGGAGAAATGTTGGGAGGGTATGGAGGTAGCCAAACCCCCCGAGCTGTCTGAAGGCAATCCTGTATGGGGAAGGTTTTTTAATGTTCCATGTTTTATTATGTTTTTATAAAAAAATTCCTTCCAGTGGCACCTTAAAGACCAACTAAGTTAGTTCTTGGTATGAGCTTTCGTGTGCATGCACACTTCTTCAGATACGCTGAAACAGAAGTTGCCAGATCCTTCTATATAGTGCGAAGGTGGGGAGGGGTATTACTCAGAAGGGTGGTGGGAATGGGAGATTGGCAGATAGCTGAGATGAGCCTGTTGACGACTCTTAACGACTGCAATAGGTCTTACAGGAAAAGGCAAGGGGTGAGAAGGTGAGAAATGGCTTAGTCATGTATAATGAGATAAGAATCCAATGTCTTTGTTCAGACCAGGTCTCTCCATGGTTTTAAGTTTGGTAATGAGTTGCAATTCAGCAGCTTCTCTTTCCAGTCTATTTCTGAAATACCTTTGTATGTTTTTATATATGTTGGAAGCTGCCCAGAGTAGCTGAGACAACCCAATGAGATGCGTGGGGTATAAATAGTAAAATTATCCTTATGTAATGGGACGTCCCTGTTTCCGCCAGAGAAATGTTGGAGGGTATGAAGGTGGTTACACATGAGGAAAGGGAAGATTTCTAGGACAATGGGCTTCCTTCCTGAGCTGAAACTGCTGGGTGATGCAATGCATTGTGAAGTTCTAGTCATCTGGGTCTGCATGGAGACAATGGGCTGTACCTAACTAGGTACTACTCACGAGTAGATCCACTGAAATTCATGAGCCTCAGTCAGTGGTTCTCAAAGAGTGTGGTAGGAAGATCCAAAGACAATCAAGGTTACATTTAAACATTTCAGTACTTTACCTTTACCTAGTATAGCAGAGTATCAAAATAATTTTTATTTTTGGATATACAACCAGAAACAGTATCCATGCCTCTCTTCACGATCATTGCCTATTCTTCCACAGTTCTCCACGGCATACTGTTGAGAACAGGGCTTTTCAACTCTTGACAAATATGAAAGATCAGAAAAGAGAAAGGCTCATTTGTGTTGATGAGGAGATGAGAGTTTATCTCAGATTAGACCTAATATAAATTAGATTACCTGGCAAAAGCTGGCTCGTACTTCTTGCTGAGTTTGTATACATACTTAAGAGGCTTGTTTATATATTTTGGGAATGCTTCCCTTTCTTACGTAGCTGCAGTGTTTTATGGTTTCTGGGTATCCCATGATCATATTATAAAGTAATTGTATTTGATGTTATTAAAAAATCAGTGTAGCAAATCGGTGCAAGCAAATTTTTATTCTGAATGTGTGGCCCAGAGAAAAACATTTGAGAACCACTGCCCTAAGTTAATAATGTCCATTCAGTGGGTCTGCTCGGGGGAGGACCAGCAACTGTTCCTTGACCCACTATGGAGGTTCATTAGCTTAGAATTACCAAATCACCCATTGTTGCTGCATTCATTCTTGCTATATTTTATGTTTCGCTCTTTGGATGAAGGTCAGTATACAGATTTAATAATAAACAATTCAGCCTTGACCAACAGGGTGCTTTTGTATGGGACTACAGATCCCATGTTACCCTGGGGCTGATGGGAGTTGTAGTAACCCCCCCAAAAAACAACTGACAGAAGGCTGCTTAATTGAGCGGTCAGTTGTTGTACCTTTACATTTCTGACGGCACTGCTTACAATCCCCCACTATTTTGCATGCCATTCATCCAATAAAGGGGAAGCCTATGCCATAGTAAACTTTCCTTCCAGTAGCACCTTAAAGACCAACTAAGTTAGTTCTTGGTATGAGCTTTCGTGTGCATGCACACTTCTTCAGATACACTGAAACAGAAGTTGCCAGATCCTTCTATATAGTGAGAAGGTGGGGAGGGGTATTACTCAGGAGGGTGGTGGGAATGGGAGATTGGCAGATAGCTGAGATGAGCCTGTTGACGACTCTTAACCACTGTAATATGTCTTACAGGAAAAGGCAAGGCACCTTCTCACCCCTTGCCTTTTCCTGTAAGACCTCTCCCCACCTTCTCACTATATAGAAGGATCTGGCAACTTCTGTTTCAGTGTATCTGAAGAAGTGTGCATGCACACGAAAGCTCATACCAAGAACTAACTTAGTTGGTCTTTAAGGTGCTACTGGAAGGAATTTTTTTATTTTGACTATGGCAGACCAACACGGCTACCTATCTGTACATAGTAAACTTTGTTAGTCTTCTAAGTGCTGTAAATACCATTTTCTTGGGGACTAGTAACATGTACGGATTTGTTTGCAAGGCTGGCTGGTGACATTAAAGTCTTTCGTGGCACTATGCTACTCTGCACCAAGGGAATGTCAGCTGCACCCCATCTGCCCAGGTTCTGGGGGTGGCGAAGGAGGAAGGTTTAAGAGTTTTAAATGTTACAAGATAAAGAAGAGATAAGCGAGTCTTTGCCTTCTTTTTGAGGCAAAGACTTAGCGGATTCCATGGGTCTGAATCCCAGGTGAGTGGAGTTAGGATTGCAGCCATAGGCTGTGCACGTACCATATTTTTAAAGCACATTGCGCCACCCGCAACAGAAACCTGGGAACTGGAGTTTGTTAAGGGCGCTGGGAATTGTAGTCATGTGAGGGGTCAAGTACAGTTTCCAGAGTGAAATGTCTGGATGTAGCCTCACTCTCTAAAAGTGCCAAATACAGTGGTACCTCGGGTTACATATGCTTCAGGTTACATACGCTTCAGGTTACAGACTCCGCTAACCCAGAAATATTACCTTGGGTTAAGAACTTTGCTTCAGGATGAGAACAGAAATCGTGCTCCGGCGGCGTGGCGGCAGCAGAAGGCCCCATTAGCTAAAGTGGTGCTTCAGGTTAAGAACAGTTTTAGGTTAAGAACGGACCTGCGGAATGAATTAAGTACTTAACCTGAGGTACCACTGTATGTGAAACTGGGTTGTATCCAACATTAATCACAGAGTACAGTGGTAGGCTTGACTCACAAACAAATCGGATCCCAAACGCCACAAACCCGGAAGTGTTCTGGTTTGCGAACGTTTTTCGGAAGCTGAACGTCCGACGCGGCTTCCGATTGAGTGCAGGAAGCTCCTGCAGCCAATCGGAAGCCGCAACTAGGTTTTCGAACTGTTTCGGGAGTCAAATTGACCAAGGTACCACTGTATACTCATTGATATTAATGGCCATGACTTAGGGCTATTAATTCCAATTAATAGGATAGGAACCTGCAACCCAATACACATGACACAGTGGATGAGATAATATTTCCTCTTCCTTGTGCACTCTATTATAGGGATGTGTATAGATGCTATGGGGGACGCGGGTGGCGCTGTGGGTTAAACCACAGAGCCTAGGACTTGCCGATCAGAAGGTTGGCGGTTCGAATCCCCATGACGGGGTAAGCTCCCGTTGCTTGGTCCCTGCTCCTGCCAACCTAGCAGTTCGAAAGCACATCAAAGTGCAAGTAGATAAATAGGTACCACTCCGACGGGAAGGTAAACGCGTTTCCATGTGCTGCTCTGGTTCGCCAGAAGCGGCTTAGTCATGTGGCCACATGACCCAGAAGCTGTACGCCGGCTCCCTCGGCCAATAAAGCGAGATGAGCACCGCAACCCCAGAGTCAGCCACAACTGGACGTAATGGTCAGGGGTCCCTTTACCTTTTTATAGATGCTATGAGAGGATATATTTGTTAGATATACACAGTGGGATTCTATCTCAGTATTCTCTCTAGCAAGCCCATAGGAAAACTCTGAGCTTCAGCTCCGATCATGTATCTATCTATGCATTTTTTGTGTGACTGCATTGTAAATACTACACTGTAAATACCCCACGATGGCCACCAATTTATTTATTTTTTTAAAGGAATTAGAAAAACCAGCCACACCCTCCTCACCCTACGAGAAGAAGAAAAGAACTGAACACCAGGCTGTTTTTCTGTCTCTGTTTCTCTCTGTCTCTCTCTGTGTGTTTTTTTAATTTACAAAGTACATATTTTTAATAACAGAGCATTCTCTTCCAGTGTCCTCAGTACCGCTCTTTTTAAAATCTTTTTTTTTTTTTAAATACACAGAAATTACAATATTGAATATACAAATGTGATAAAATACTTAAAACGGTGAGGTGGAGGTGGGGAATCAAATTGGCAACCGCAAGAAATTCCTTGTAATTAGGATTATGGTTGTAATAGTAATCCCCCACCCCCCCACCCCCACGTTCATCTGTTTTGGTTTCCTTTAACCCCCTCCTTTTAAGTATATAAAACAGAATGAAAACAACCCCAGGCAACACGATATAATACTCGTTGATACGCCCTCTGCCCATGGTTTTGCGTTCGCAGCTGTGGAGCCCGATCCTAAGTGCAAACTTTCAAAACCCACACGCACACATGCAAGGACTCCAGCCACTAGCCATTTGGCCCTGGACGCCGGTATGAAATTTGAAAATGGAACAAGAGGCAGAGCTGAGAGAAGGGATGGGATGAGTTGCTTTTGACACCCTGGGATGGCAGATGGAGCAGGAGAAAAGAAAGATCTAATCCACAGGGCACAATTCATCCCATGCAAACGTCGTTGAAATGACCAGGAGCCGGTTCATCAATGGGAGGGACTGGCAGCGCCAATTCTGGGATTTGGGAAGACCACAAACACAGGTCCTTTCCTGTAAAGGCCCCTTAAACCTGTCCTAACGTTTTGACTGTAAGCTCTTCGGGGCAGGGGGCCTTTGCCTCTGGGTGGTTTGTGCCAACAGAGGGTGGTGGTGCTCTGGCAACTTGAGCCCCAGCAAATATTTCCACCCTCTAGGGCCAGAGGCAGCTGTTTAGGATTCCTCATTTGCAACAAGCCTTAAAGCACACCCTATTGCAGGGGTCGGCATCCTAAGGCCCATGGTCGTTTAACCGGCCCATGGACCCCCGCCACCCACTAGGCGACATTTTTCCACCCTCGCCGCATCAAGCAGTTGGTCCCGTACCTTTCCCACCCCGACCTAGACACAGTGATCCATGCGACAGTCACCTCCAGGCTTGACTACTGTAATTCGCTCTACGCAGGGCTGCCCTTGAAGCTGTCCCAGAAACTCCAGCGGGTGCAGAATGCTGCAGCGAGGCTCCTCACAGGGTCTCTGCCATGGGAGCATATTCACCCAGTGCTTTTCCAGCTGCACTGGCTCCCGGTGGAGTACAGGGTCAGATTTAAGGTGCTGGTTTTGATCTTTTGATTTTTAAAGTCCTTCGCGGCCTAGGACCCTCGTACCTACAGGACCGCCTCTCCCAGTATGCGCCACGGAGAGCCTCAAGGTCCATAAATAGCAACACCCTAGAGGTCCCGGGCCCTAAGGAAGTTAGATTAGCCTCAACCAGAGCCAGGGCCTTTTCAACACTGGCTCCAGCCTGGTGGAACGCTCTGTCTCTTGAGACCAGGGCCCTGCGGGATCTGATTTCTTTCCGCAGGGCCTGCAAGACAGAGTTGTTCCGCCTGGCCTTTGGCTTAGAATCAGTTTGATTCCCTCCCCCTCTTTCTTTTTCCTTTCCCCTCCTGTGAAGAGGCTGCATTTTAATGTTGTATTTTAATCTTGTTTTTTTTTAAATTGTATTTTAATCAACTTGTTTTTATTATTGGTTGTTAGCCACCCTGAGCCCGGTCTTGGCTGGGGAGGACGGGGTATAAATAAAATTATTATTATTATTATTACTATTATTAGGTTGGTTCCTGTGCGCTGTGCTAAACCAGCGCAGAACAGAGTGGGGACCGCCTTCCACGACGCTGGCTGGCTTCCCATTGGCTGCAGGAGCTTCCTGCAGCCAATGGGAAGCTATGTACGCCTCCACTGTGCCAGAAATAGCATTTGCGCATGTGTGCGTACACACACCAGCCTACTGCGGCGTCTGTGGGACCGTGAACTGGCCCAAGCCACAAAAACTTTGCTGCCCCCTGCCCTGTTGTCTTAGGGAGGGTTGCTTACGGGCAACTGCTTAGCAACACTTTATGAGCACACAGGAAGCAGCAGCAATTTTTTAAAAATTAGCATTAAAAATGTTTAGAAATCTGTCTTCCGTATTTGACAGGGCGTGAAACTGACCCTATGGCAATACCCAGTGCCTTTGTATGTTTTTATGCCCACGTGCTTTTAGGGTGTTTTTCACACAACTCAAAACACCCTTTTGGGTTTCTGCATACGCGTGGCATCAACATTCATGGATTTGGTAAGTTCTCAAATGCATTGCAATTCACACATTTTGAGAAATTCGGTAGCATTCCATTCACACAGGTCCCTCAAAATAGACCCTCGGCAAGATTTCTGGTTTAAGGCTCCTCTTTGAGTGACGGTGTTTTTGGGGGTGTGACGGTGGCATTCCCTTCCTTGGTGGTTGGTTGAGAGGCTCAAAGAGGGTTTTTATTTCTTATTTTTAACAGGAAACCTCTGCTAAGGTAGCCTGCCAAGTGATTTAACCCCCCCCCTCTCGTCTGTATCTATTTAGTATTACACAGTCCCTGTTTTCTTACCAACACTTTAATTTTCTGCTCTGTGGCTCTGCCTCAGTTTCTCAGTCAGTAAAATGGGAACCTATAGCAAAATGACTGAGATGAAAATACGGGACTGTAGCAATAAATTTCCTGTCCAGAAATAAATACTGATGCTATCATCAGGATGAAACAGGAACGTGTTTGCTTGTTTAATAAACTTTGTTTGGCATCTGTCAAAATTCATTATTTCCCCAAGAAAATTGAGTAGCTGATAAAATGTAGTTGAAATGAAACCATGCTGACCTCCCATAATTGGTGCAAGAAGTGGGATATGTCTCATCTAGAAACCTCATACACTTATCCACCATTACACCTAGGGAAGGATCTATAAATTCAATTAAATTGGAAACTCCTCATGTCTGTTTTCCCCCTCCCAGATTGGCATAGCACCTTTTTGTTTTGTTTTGTATAAGCTGTCATCCCCTTTTGTCCAGCTCAGTCTCAGAATTAAAGACTTAGAAAAAGTTTGCACACACAAACTCGCACACATACAGACTAAAGGAAAATAACTTAAAATATGGGGAGCAAGGCAGCCGTGTACCCTGTAAACCGAACCCTGTCTGTGTAAGCATCCCTAGTAAAAGAGCATTACTATATCTTGCACCAAACCATAGTTATCCGACGTTACTTTTCCGGCGTTAAGAAAAACGAGAGCTTTGCCACTTTTTATATATCAAGGGTAGTGTGGTCTGCCAAGACAAGTGCATCCTGGGAAATGTAGTTCCGGTTCCATTCACTCCTAAGATGGATTGCACATCCCATAACGCCCCCAACGTTTACCACTTAAAAGCAAACCAGCAAGTACATAGATTCACATTTCCTTTTTACATTTCTTAAAGCTTCCAACGGGTTACAGAGAAAGCCCTGCGTCCTAAGGAATCTCTAAACCGGTGATTGGTTTTCTGTGTGCAAGAACGAAAGAAAAAGGGATAAATGCTTCGAATCGTCTCTTCTCTGGCTTTGATTTGCTTTCTGTACTTTTCTGCAGTGACCGAGAAAACCACCTAAACTCTCAAGCTAACCTTGGCCTCCAAAAACATCTGGTTCATAGAATTACCAAATGGTAGACTTAGAAACAGGGCCGTCTTACGCATATCCAGCGCCGTGGTGCAAAGATCCCTCTGGCGCCCGCCTTTCCCAGAATTGACCTTTTTTTTAGGGCTGGTGGCTCCTCCGGTGGGGAAGAGGCAGAGGCTGGACGCAGAACCTCCTGCAGTGGCCACGGCAGGCAGCACACCGAGCGAGCGGGCCTGCGCCGAGTGAGCGAGGGCACATGTGCCGCTCCCGCCAAGTGCCGGCTCGGTTTTTTCCCTTTTAGCCTTCTGGTGCCCCGCAGAATTCGGCGCCTGCAGGTGTGATAGGAATTTTGAGGTCTTAGATATATGCTAATGTTCATAACCGCACGTACATAGATCAGCACAGGAAGACCGACCTGAAGCCATTTTGATTCCTAAACTGAGCAAATGTTTTCTCTGCAAGGTCAAAGTGAAAAGCCTCCCCATTGTCTTTTCCTTCACAAATCCTGTCTTAAGGGTATGTCTGTGTTTGAATAGGGTGTGAGCCTGTGACGTGGCCCAGGAACTAAGTACAGTGGTGCCTCGCAAGACGAAAAGAATCCGTTCTGTGATTCTCTTCGTCTAGCAGTTTTTTCGTCTTGCGAAGCAAGCCCATTGACGGATTAGCGGATTAGCGCTATTAGCGTCTTTTAGCGGCTTATCTGCTGATCGGATCAGCTGATAAGCGGCTTAGCGGCTTAGAAAAAGGGGGGGAAGGAAAAAAACCAGCAGGAACTCGCAAGACATTGTCGTCTTGCGTAGCAAGCCCATAGGAGATTCGTTTTGCGAAGCACCTCCAAAACGGAAAACTCTTTCGTCTAGCGAGTTTTCCGTCTTGCGAGGCATTCGTCTTGCGGGGCACCACTGTATTTAACATTACAAAAGACTGGCCAGGCTACCCAGGCAATCCAGACTGGAGATAATCAAGGACAGGAGAAAAACAACATTCAAATTTCTGTTTAGACCGCCTTTTCTGTGATGTAGGTGTGATGTATCTGAGGGGTGGTCTTAGGTTACACCCCTTCTGTGATGTATGCATGATGTTTCTGGGGGTGGTCTTGATCTACAGGGTGGGAATTTCAAAAGTCTTTATAAGGCCTTGCACGCCATTTTTCTGGGTTCCTCCTCTCTCCTGCGGATGAGGGGAGCACCCTGTTGCAACAGATCAATAAAGATCAGGCTGACTAGCTGCTTTGCTTCTCAATATTCTCTGGTTGGCCTCTGTTATTCTCTCCTACCAATAGGGAACCTATGTAAGGACTCTGTATGGGCTCTTGGATACCCCATAAGGGAAAAAGGGCAATTTTTGTTTACAACACAGGCTAAAAGGTAAAAAACCGAGCTGACATTCGGCGGGAGCAGCGCATGCAGCCTTGCTCACTCAGTGCGCTCGTTCGGTGTTCCCCGGACTCTCGCCTGGCACCCTTCAGAATTTGGCGCCCTGGTGCCCTGCGCCGCTAGCCTCAATGGGTAAGACGGGCCTGCTTGGAAGGGACCCAGAAAGTTCATCTCATCCAACCCTGAAATGCAGATTACTCGGGTCAAGTCTTTCTTTTGACTCCCCTTATCAGTTTCTGCAGTGGAAATGTAAAAACGGGAATATGCTTTCGAAATGGCAGTATTCTTCCCCTTTAATTTCCAGTTGAAGAAAACCAGCAATTAACAGATTGGGGGAAATCTTCCCAAATATTTTCTTTTTTCAAAAAAACAACAACAACCAGGTCTGGATCTGATTGTTGACAAGCTAGAAAAGATCTGAGTGCAGATCCTTGTTTTGCCTGGGCTTCTAACACAGCAATGTAGTTTCTGGGCTGAAATCTCGAAGGAACCACCCACACTCAAGTTTTGCACGAAGGAAACCCGCATTTTGCCCTTGAAAGAAATGACGCAAATGGTTGACAATTGCATATCCTGGGTGATTTTGCATAATCCCTACCGTTTTAAAATTTGGGCCAATCGATTTTTATTTTTGCAAGGACTGGGAGGAGGCGGCAGTGGCGTGGCTCGGCAGAGACGCTGAAAAGCCGAGCGATGGAGGGAGAAAGATGGAGAGATCTTTGGACATCTGAAAAGCCCTGATCAGCTCTGTCCTGGCAGCTGGTTTCCATGCATCTAGTGAACATGACTCCATGTCCCCGTCACCCCCGTATCTTTGTAAAACTGGAACTGAAAGCCCAGAGAGCACAGTGAAAGATTGGTGACTTTGGGGAAAGGGAGAGAATGGATAAAGCACTGAGAAAACACCCCTCATTTTCAGAACCAAGGCAGTGGATGGAGGTACAGGAGTCCTTTTTTTACTCCTGCCTTCAAACTCTACAGCCCTCTGCTAGGCATTGGCTACCATCTGGTATGGATACCGGAAGTGCCAACCAGACTACGTACACTGAGGCTGGCAGCTCCAGGACAGCTCGGCTGGGTCAACACTCAGCAACCAGGGCAGCCAAGGATAAACATAAAGCAGAGTTACCTCCTCTGCCCACGCTTAGAATAATCATAATTTAATTTTTATATGTCGCCCATCTGGCTGGGTTGCCCCAGTCACTCTTTCAGCAAATGGCTGCACCTCCTTGGGGTTTTGCCCATAGCTCATTTGGGACGCGGGTGGCGCTGTGGGTTAAACCACAGAGCCTGGGACTTGCCGATCAGAAGGTCGGGGGTTCAAATCCCCACAGGGTGAGCTCCCGTTGCTCGGTCCCTTCTCCTGCCAACCTAGCAGTTCAAAAGCACATCAAAGTGCAAGTAGATAAGTAGGTACCACTCCAGCGGGAAGGTAAATGGCGTTTTCGTGTGCTGCTCTGGTTCGCCAGAAGCGGCTTAGTCTTGCTGGCCACATGACCTGGAAGCTGAACGCCAGCTCCCTCGGCCAGTAAAGCGAGATGAGTGCTGCAATCCCAGAGTCTGTCACGACTGGACCATTAGGGTCAGGGGTCCCTTTACCTTTTACATTTGTCCCCTGGCTTGAGTGGTACAGCTTAGGGGGACCCTAGGAAGCTGCCTGCTGGAGCCTGGTCAGTTAGGACAAATGTGGGGCACTGCCCCCAACTTTGGCCTGCCCTCCAGCTGCCTACAATTGTCACTTAAAACCACTTCCTCAGCCTCAGGGTTGCCCTTGTAGAACACAGCAGGGAGGTCAAAACTAGAGTTAGCTGCCTCTGCCTGTCTTTGGCTCTGGCGCCCCCTACTGTTGTCCTCCTTGCTTTCTACCCTACCAGTTTCCACAGGCTCCAGTGAAGCTGTCTTATATCACCAGACCATCAATCTCTGCCAGTGGCTCCTCGGGGTTTTGGGAACGGCTTCATACTTGGGCGGTGCCAGGGAGTGAACCTGGGATCTTTTGCCTGCTGAACAGGTGCTCTCCCACTGACCTCAGCCCTCTGCACTGCTTTTGTGGCGTCCGGCGTGACCCACCAAGCCAGACACAGCCTGAAGCAGGAAGCCAGGGTGTCAGATCAAACTCCGGGCTGGGCTCAGTTGTGAGCTGTTGTTTTGAAGAATCGCACTAGCCGTGTTTCTCAAATGTGGGTGCCCCAGCTGTTGCTGGACTACAACTCCCATCATCCCTAGCTAGAAGGACCAGTGGTCATGGATGATGGGAGCCGGTCAAACCTGCTGCCATTTGACAAACCTGCTGCCATTTGACTACAACTCCCATCATCCCTAGCTAGAAGGACCAGTGGTCATGGGTGATGGGAGTTGTAGTCAAATGGCAGCAAGTTTGGCCAAGGCTGCCTAGAGCAAGGACAAAGGCCGGAGCCCTCCAGATGTTTCTGGAGAACATCTCCCATCCTTCCTAGCCACGCTGACTGAGCCTGACAGGAAATGGGGTCCTGGTTTTTCATCTGCTCCTTTAGAAACAAGAGATCTGAGGCAGGAAAGTAGGGCTGCCTCTGAAATCTGCTCCCCGGAAAAAAAAAGAGTTTCACTGCAAGCTGGGGCCCAGCAAAGCAAACCTCTCCCACAGGAGAGAAATCTCCCAGGACATTTCTGAGCACAGTTCGAAGTGCTGGCGCTGACCTTTAAAGCCCTAAAAGGCCTCGACCCAGTATACCTGAAGGAGCATCTCCAACCCCATCACTCGGCCCGGACACTGAAGTCCAGCTCCGAGGGCCTTCTGGCGGTTCCCTCACTGCGAGAAGTGAGGTTGCAGGGAACCAGACAGAGGGCCTTCTCGGTGGTGGCACCCGCCAAGTGGAACGCTCTCCCGTCAGATGTCAAGGAAATAAGCACCTGACTTTTGGAAAACACCTGAAGGCAGCCCTGTAACGGGAAGCTTTTAATGTCTGGTGCCTTATTACGTTTTTAATATTTTGTCGGAAGCCGCCCAGAGTGGCTGGGGCAAACCAGTCAGATGAGCAGCATATACTGTAAATAATAAATTGTTATTGTTATGAATATAGACGCCATAGGCCAGCCTATGCTAACCTGAAGAGCCTTTCAGATCTTTTGGACGACAGCTTCCATCAGCCTCAACCATCATAGGTCAAAACAACCCATAAGGACATAGATTTTGTGTGTGTGTGTGTGTGTTTAGCTCATACTAAGTGATTGGGAGTGGGTTTTGGGGGTGACAGTGGCGAAGAAGTAGATGAAAGTTCAGCTGCCCTCAAAGCACATCCCTCTCCAAGATGAATCCAGCCTCGCCTCCCGTTTATGGAACCCTACATGAAAATGGGTACAGGGAGTGTTGTTGTTGAGCAGCTGGGAGTGCCCCCCCACTCCAAATACACAGGGGGTGGGCTGCCTCTGGCTTGGTGGAATCAAAACTGCCTAGGCCTGCCTCTTCCCCCCTCAAAATCTGTAGCAGTTCTGCAAACACGAGGCCGATTTCAAAGACGCTGCGGGTACCACTCATCTACGAAAATGGGGGGCAGTCTGAGAGTCAGCAGGCAGACACCAGTCCCTTTTCTTACAGTGTCTTCATTCACTTCTCTCTTCCGTATTAAAGCAGCTCCTTTTCTTTTCTTAAGTCCCCATGAGTTGTTGTTTTTTTAAGGTCCCACCAAACCAGCTACCTTCTGCAAAACAGCACCCAACCACCGGGCAGGCGAGATGTCCCCACAGCCGTTCCCTCCTTAACCACGCCACACGCTGCGGGGAAAATAAGGGTTTCCAAAAAGAGAGAGGGCACAAATGAAAGGGGATTCCGCCAGCCAGCCTGGGGGCACAATGCAGACACCCCCTTTCCCCCCTAAAGTGTCCTAAGAAGAGCAGGGGAAAGGAGAGGGAATCGGGGAGGAGCAGGCCCCTGTTAAGCAAACCTCCGGCAAGTTGCCTGCCGCCTCGGCGGCCAAAACCCTTGTGCCCTGCGCCGAACCCCTCCGGGGGCTTCCTCACCGCACCGCCTTGTGCCTGCCGCCGCAGCAGCCGCAGTGCTCGCCGCACGTGTGGCAGGCGTGGAGGGGCAGGTAGCAGCACATGCAGGGGACGACGAGGGAGAGGGTGACGAGGGCCATCCAGCGGATGCAGAAGTGTGGGTGCCCGGTGTCGCAGGAGCAGGGGTCCGAGTACTCTCCTTCGGAGTCCGACATGCAGTGATACAGCATGCTCTCCGCACACCACATGCAGGTGAACTGGTAGACGCAGCGGCCGATGGGGTCGGGGGCGTCCTGGCACTGCCCGCGCCCGTTCTCCTCGTGGTTAAAGACGTCCCGGCAGTAGACGCAGCGGGAGGGCACGGTGTCCTCCTCCACGCCCGGCGCGCCGGGGGGTGCCTGCTGCTGCTGCTGCTCCTTCAGGGGCTTGTGCCGCGGCGGCGAGGGGGCGCCGTGGATGTGGCAGGACGGCGAGGCCTTGGGGTCCTTGAGCCGTCCTTCGGCCCCGGGGGGCAAGCAGTACTCTTTCTCCCGCGGAGACTTGCCGCCACCGCCACCGCCTCCCTTCTCGAAGTGGACGCACATGTCGATTTTGTCCGGGTCCATCTGCCGCTTCTGAACCACCGCCCGGCGGTAGTCTTCGTAGCCTTTGGTTACCCAGAGCTCTTTGCAAGGGGTGATGCTCTCCAGCTCCTCTTCGTCGGGGAGCATCAGCTGTTGCAAGGTCTGGGTCTGCACCTGCAGAAGGGGGCAGAAAGGACACAGGTGTGGTCATCGCACAGCCGAAGCAGGGCGGAGAAACCCTGCCAATAGCACTTAAAATGCAAACTCCCTAAAAGCATGTGGCTCTCAAACTGTTTTCCTCCGCGCCACACTTTCAGGATCAAAATTTGCGAGTGCCACACCAAATTTTTTTTATTAAGAATTGGGAAACACAAAATAAGCCAAAGAAAGGAATTGGAACATACTTGCATATGTGGTGGGAGTGCGGAAAGATTAAATAATTCTGGGACATCATTTATAATGAGTTAAACAAAAAATGTTCACGCTCCCATTCACTAAAAGACTTTCTTATTAGGGATCATGACAACGGAAGTCAAGAAGAAGGTTAGACTACTATTCACGCATGCCACAACTGCTGCCAGGATTCTAACTGTAAAAAATTGGAAAAGCGAAACCATCCCCTCCAAAATCGAATGGCAGACCGAATTGGTAGAATACCTACAGTTAGGAAGGATAACCGGGTTAGTGAAAGGAAACTTGATACAAGATGTTAATAAAGAATGGATAGTAAACAAAGAATATCTCAAAGGTTACGGTGATAACAAAAGCTTTATGGCAGATATTGAATGAGTTTTGTAACGTAAGGTATTATCCGAGGAAACTAGAATCAAAACGGAGAAATTTTTTTTCAGGAAACTGTAAAAAAACTAATCTCAAAATAATACAACGGGTACTGTCAGAAGGTTCTTTTTTAATTGTAAATAAAGCCATCTTCTATTTCTTTTCTCTTTTTTCTTTTTCCTCTATATTCTTTTGTATATTTATAATTTGTAATGTCTGAAATGTAATGTTTTATATTGTATGTATTTTAATATTTCTGTATAATAAAGGTTGATTTATTTATTTTTTAAAAAGAAAGCCACTCTTAGCAGTGCTTGATTTGTAACAGAGAACACAACTGCTTTATAATATGGTCACAGGACATACAGAAAATATAAAACAGTGCAGGCAACCTAAGAACAGGAATCATACCCAAACATAATTATAAACAAGCCTCTTGCATACGTACATTAAGTATGTATATAAACTCAATGAGAAGTGTGAGCTTGCTTGCAATCTCATTTATCTTAGTTCTAACTCGAGGCAAAAAGACTCATCTCCTTGTCAGCACAGAGATGCCTTTCTCTTCTCCGATCTTTCATACTGTCAGAGTTGAAAAGCCCTGCTCACGACAACATGCCGTGCAGAACTGTGGAATGCTCTGGGAATATCTATGCGCATTCTGCAATTTTAAAAATCGTTTTGATACTATTCTACAGAGGTACCTCGGGTTGTTGTTAGTCGCCCTGAGCCTGGCTTCGGCTTGGGAGGGCAGGATATAAATAAAATTTATTATTTATTATTAACTACTTGATTCGTTCCGGAGGTCCGTTCTTAACCTGAAACTGTTCTTAACCTGAAGCACCACTTTAGCTAATGGGGCCTCCTGCTGCTGCAGCGCCGCCGGAGCACGATTTCTGTTCTCATCCTGAAGCAAAGTTCTTCACCTGAGTTACTATTTCTGGGTTAGCGGAGTCTGTAACCTGAAGCATATGTAACCCGAGGTACCACTGTATACCTCACTGCACTGAATTGTCTGAATGTTTCTTTCGATTGTCCTTGAATCGGAAAGGTTTTAATGGTGGTGGTGGTTGTTTTCCCTGTAATTTCATTGGAAGACGCCAGCCCAGTTAGATGGACAGGGTCTAAGAAAGAATGAATACAGCGGTACCTCAGGTTACAGTCGCTTCAGGTTACAGATGCTTCAGGTTACAGACTCCACTAACCCAGAAATAGTGCTTCAGATTAAGAACTTTGCTTCAGGATGAGGACAGAAATCGTGCAGTGGCAGTGTGGCGGCAGCATTAACTAAAGTGGTGCTTCAGGTTAAGAACAGTTTCAGGTTAAGAACAGACTTCCAGAGCGAATTAAGTTCTTAACCCGAGGTACCACTGCAATTACATAAATAAATAGTTTGAAGAGACCATATAACACCGGTCTTGAAAGACCTACATTGGCTCCCTGTACATTTCCAAGCACAATTCAAAGTGTTGGTGCTGACCTTTAAAGCCCTAAACAGTCTCGGTCCAGTATATCTGAAGGCGTGTCTCCACCCCAGTCATTCAGCCCAGACACTGAGGTCCAGCGCTGAGGGCCTTCTGGCGGTTCCCTCCCTGCGAGAAGCCAAGTTACAGGGAACCAGGCAGAGGGCCTTCTTGGTAGTGGCGCCTGCCCTGTGGAACAGCCTCCCACCAGATGTCAAAGAGAACAACAACTACCAGACTTTTAGAAGAAATCTGAAGGCAGCGCCCTGTTTAGGGAAGCTTTTAATGTTTGATGTATTATAGTATTTTAATATTTTTTTGGAAGCCGCCCAGAGTGGCTGGGGAAGCCCAGCCAGATGGGCAGGGTATAAATAATAGATGATGATGATGATGATGATGATGATGATTACTCCTCACAGCAGCAAGGGCTCCTCAAAATAACCACATCTGATAACCCAGAAACCCAAGAGACAACCCCAGCCCCAGACACGTACCTGCCCGCTAGAAGTTGCTCCCTGCGCCGTGCTGAAGGAGAACTCTTCGGAGACTGGGGACCGCAAGTAGCAGCTGGAGGAGGACTCACTGGTGACGATGGTGATGGGTTTGGGCAGCATTTCCTTGCGGCTGTTTGACGAGGACTCGCTGTCCGTGTGGACCTAGAAAGAGAGAAAGAGAGTCGGCGGAGTCCCACAGTACCCCTTGGTGCAGGCCATGGGTAGGCAAACTAAGGCCCGGGGGCCGGATCCGGCCCAATCGCCTTCTCAATCCAGCCCGCGAATGGTCTGGGAATCAGCATGTTTTTACATGAGTGGATCACTGCCTTGCCATGGCGAAGGGGCCTGAATAACTCAGAGAAGCTATGAACTATGCTAAGCAGGGCACCCAAGATGAACAGGTCATAGTGGAGAGTTGCTGAATGCCGAAGAATTGATGCTTTTGAATTCTGGTGCTGGAGGAGACTCTTGAGAGTCCCATGGACTGCAAGAAGATCAAACCTATCCATTCTTAAGGAAATCAGCCCTGAGTGCTCACTGGAAGGACAGATCCTGAAGCTGAGGCTCCAGTACTTTGGCCACCTCATGAGAAGAGAAGACTCCCTGGAAAAGACCCTGATGTTGGGAAAAATGGAGGGCACAAGGAGAAGGGGACGACAGAGGACAAGATAATTGGACAGTGTTCTGGAAGCTACCAGCATGAGTTTGATCAAACTGCGGGAGACAGTGGAAGACAGGAGTTCCTGGCGTGCTCTGGTCCAGGGGGTCACGAAGAGTCGGACACGACTAAACAACAACAAGAATGTGTTAAGATATTCCGTTCCACCTTAAAAAAAACAGGCTGTTGTGTGTCACATGCCTGTTAATATTCCAGCACAGCTTGCTGGGAACTTTCGTTTGTGTATAGCTGTCAGGGGTTCAGGAGCAGAGACGCAGAAAAGGGAGGAAGCAGAGAGCGAGGGGGAGGAATCCGAAGGGAAAATGAGTGATGATGACGACCCGAGATCTCCAAGCCTAAGCAGTGAGTCAGAGGACTCCCAAAAGGGAGCCCCAGTGAGCAGAGCAAGGGGGGGATCCGGGGGGACACCCCAGGAGGAAGGGAACAGAGGAGATTCAGAGAGCAGCAGCTGGAAGTCGGGACCCACGCTCATAACTGAGGGCGGCAGCAGCTGGAAGTCGGGACCCACGCTCAAGACTGAGAGCAGCAGGGAGGAAGGTAGCCAGGCATCGGGTTCCGGAGGCTGTCAGCAGGAGGGAGGGCACGAGTCAGGGGTGGTCACGCCCTCCTCAGAGAGCGAGGCAACGGTTAAGAGGAAAATAGAGAGTTGGGCGCGCGCGCCAAGTTCAAATGCAGCGGAAGCTGGAGCAGTAAGCAGCCCGGAGAGTGAGCCAGGTCCTAAAGCCCGCCGCAAGGAGGCAGAAGGATCAGGGGGGTCAGCGTCAGAGGAGAGTAGAAGGGAGGAGGCCCAGGGGGGCAGAAGGACCCAGAGACGTAGGGAGAGGCGAAGGAGGTGGAGCAAGGCTAGGGTATTAAGCTGGTGTGCAAGAGGCGGGGACTCAGACGGGTCTTCGCCGACCTAGGGCAGAAGGTGTAGAGCTGCACGCTGCAGTTCGGAAATGAAACCTGTAACTTAATAAAGACTCTTATAAAGTGAACGCTGGCGGACTTGGTCCTATGTGAGCTGGGACTTGGTGGCAGCTCTGACAGTAAGACCCGTCTCTTAAAAAGCTTCGGACACCTGATATCTCGCAGCGGAGAGAGAGGCAGCTGGAGGAGGGGATCGGTGTTTGGGAGCAAGCTCACGACGGTTAGCAGAGATGACGGAAGCAGAGAAAGTTGCAGCGCTGCAACAGGCAGTTACCCAATTGAACGCGGAGGTACTGGCATCCCAGAAGAGGGAGGAGGATGCGGCAGCCGCCTACAGAGATCTCCACGCCAGGTTTGAAGCATGGGTTAAACACGGGCAGCCAGGACCCAGACCGGAGGGGGTTGGGTTGGCACGGAGAGCAGGAGGGCTTGTGGCTCACTTCGATGGGAATTTACAACAGTACCCCAATTTTCGAGCAGACGTAATGTGCGCACTGCAACTGCTGGCAAAAGACTTTAGAGATGAGGAAGAGAAAGTGGGGTTCATACTATCCCATTTGCATGGGGATGCTAAAGCGTGGCTACGCAATTTGTGGAGGGTTCCAGAATGCATCCGGTGTTCCACAGGTCGGTGCTCACTCCCTACAAGGCACCTCACAGATTCCAGGAGCCAGGGACGGCACCGAGTCCGTTCCGGGAGCGGACGGAGACGCGAGGGGTGACGCAGCAAGACCCCATCAACGAGGTCACGGAGATTTTGGACTCCAGATGGGGAGAAGAGGGAGTCGAATACCTCCTAGCCAGAGAGGGCACCCGGGCCAGCGCCAATAGCTGGGTGCCAGACTACGCTTTGGAGGAACCCCTGCTCAAGGACGAGTTTCATGCCCTTTTCCCACACAGACCCATGCCAGCGAGCTTCTTCGACGACTGGCTGTTCACGCCCACACTTTCTTCCAGCACGTTCCATGGATTCGACTCGGACGGGGAACCCGCACTGAGCACCCGTTCCCCAGAAGGATCGCCGGCGGGTTCGGCGTCAGACACCTCGTATTGGTGGGACGATCGACCGGAGGAGCAATGGCGCCGGAAGTGGCTGGAGATGCCAGGTCGAGCGACCGACGCAGAGACTGACATGGACGTGTTCGGGGAGGACCTTGGGTTCGAGCACGGCGGTACAGAGATGGAAGCGGAACAGGTCAACGTCGGCGACCGAGAGGAGGAAGACTCGGAGGTCTTCAGTTGGCGGCCAACCACGGGGAGCGAACTGTATCCGGCATTCCCTCCCGTGATGATGGAGCACCCAGCACCCACACCTGAAAGCGGGGAGGGGGGAAGGGGGGGCTTCGAGGGGGGGATGGATGTCAGGGGTTCAGGAGCAGAGACGCAGAGAAGGGAGGAAGCAGAGAGCGAGGGGGAGGAATCCGAAGGGAAAATGAGTGATGATGACGACCCGAGATCTCCAAGCCTAAGCAGTGAGTCAGAGGACTCCCAAAAGGGAGCCCCAGTGAGCAGAGCAAGGGGGGGATCCGGGGGGACACCCCAGGAGGAAGGGAACAGAGGAGATTCAGAGAGCAGCAGCTGGAAGTCGGGACCCACGCTCATAACTGAGGGCGGCAGCAGCTGGAAGTCGGGACCCACGCTCAAGACTGAGAGCAGCAGGGAGGAAGGTAGCCAGGCATCGGGTTCCGGAGGCTGTCAGCAGGAGGGAGGGCACGAGTCAGGGGTGGTCACGCCCTCCTCAGAGAGCGAGGCAACGGTTAAGAGGAAAATAGAGAGTTGGGCGCGCGCGCCAAGTTCAAATGCAGCGGAAGCTGGAGCAGTAAGCAGCCCGGAGAGTGAGCCAGGTCCTAAAGCCCGCCGCAAGGAGGCAGAAGGATCAGGGGGGTCAGCGTCAGAGGAGAGTAGAAGGGAGGAGGCCCAGGGGGGCAGAAGGACCCAGAGACGTAGGGAGAGGCGAAGGAGGTGGAGCAAGGCTAGGGTATTAAGCTGGTGTGCAAGAGGCGGGGACTCAGACGGGTCTTCGCCGACCTAGGGCAGAAGGTGTAGAGCTGCACGCTGCAGTTCGGAAATGAAACCTGTAACTTAATAAAGACTCTTATAAAGTGAACGCTGGCGGACTTGGTCCTATGTGAGCTGGGACTTGGTGGCAGCTCTGACAATAGCTTTTGCTTATGGTTTTTGCTTGGACATGAAGGGGAGAAGACATGTTTTCCCCTTTGTCCTGATGCTGAATAAAAGGCCTGTAAATACGCTTTAGACAGCCTCCATCTGCCCTTCTGTTGCGAAGAGTTTTATTCTCTGTTGGCTTGCATGCTCAGCTTCTGAAGGTTTCTGAAGCTCGAGTCACAGTTACATGCTGAACCAAAGACTGGACATCGCCCGGCTGCCGGCTGGTGGGCTGGAGCCAGCTGGGGGCCTGCCAATTGCCCCATTTCCTTGGATGCATCCCAACAGAATGTGCCCTTTTATTTAAAATGCATCTCTGGGTTATTTGTGGGGCAACCCCTTAAGGGTTTTCAACACAAAACCTATTTCCCAACTCCTGTACGCTGCAAATGTCTGGCATAATGGGGACCTGCCAAAGCTAGATGGCTTTCAGGCAAAATTTCTACAATCTCTGCTGCAGGTACCCAACTGTGTCCCCAACTCCATACTTCTGTTAGAAGCTGGTGAATGCCCAATTTCAACTAAAGCGTGGTGGGCTGCCCTAAAACATTGGCTCAGGATTTCAGTGTTGATCTTGAGGAATTTGTCAGCAAATGGCAGAAAACCATGGCTAAAAAAGCCACCTCTATTGGTCTCTCACCCCCCCAACTGTATTACCTGGGTTATGAAGGTGCCCTAAAGATGTTAAAGCAAAGATGATGGGATAATGCACACAGTGACTTGCGATCTCGATCACACACAGTCTGTAGTCCGTTGGCAGTAGGAGTACAATATGGGCATGTCTTTAAGTTAACATCTTACATTAAAAACCTGACAGTACCAAACTACTGAAGGCTTTTCACCAAAGCCAGACTAAACGTCTTTCCTTCTGCAGCGTTGGATGGCAGGTTGAGAGGAGTTCCCTACCAGGGCAGACTTTGCTCGTGTGCTCAAGACATCGATTCCATAAAACATATTTTGTTGCACTGTGCAAAATATGAGCAAGCCAGGGCTGAACTGATATTACCCTTGCTGGTACCTTTCCTGGGAAAATCAGAGGCTCACTATGTCAGGTTCCTACTGGAAGACTGGACAAACGCTAGAACATTAGCAGTGGCAAAGTTTTTATCGGTGGTTGCAAGAACCAATGATCCCTATATTCTGAACAAAATGCTTGTTTAACCTGGAGGTAGGCTGTATGAATTGTGTATTGCTTTGTAATGATTTGTTGGGTCTCTGGACTGTAATAAAGATTGATGATTGATTGATTGATTGATTGTGGGGCATAGGAATTCGTTTTTTTCCTTCTCTTTCAAAATATAGTCTGGCCCCCCACAAGGTCTGAGGGACAGTGGACCGGCCCCCTGCTGAAAAAGTTTGCTGTCCAGACATTGGCTTCTCCTCCCAGTTGCCTGGCCCACAGTGCCCCTACTGGCATGGAGGTGGCTTGCAGCCAAACTGCGGCTCATGTTAGACGCCTGTTTCTGATGTCCAAAAGCTCAGTCCCCGTCGAGAGGCACGCAGGGTGTGCAAAACTTCAGTTATTTATTTAAATCCGTTGCACTACTGCAACATTGTGGCACTCAAGGTGGAGTATGTGGGTTCACTTCCCATTTTATCATTACGACAACCCTGTGAGAGCTGGGCTGAGAGAGAGAGAGTGAGTGAGTGAGTGAGTGAGTGAGCGGTCAAAGCTCACCCAATATGTTTCATGGGTTTCTGTCCATCTGGCCTAGCTGGCATTAGAGTCAGCCCACTCCCCCCAAAAAAACCCCCCCCAGCTTTCCAAATTTTCAGCAGGAAACGGACATGCTCCTGCAAACCCTTCGTTGGTAATCATGAGGGAAAGAATCTTGATTCAATTTGATTCCCTCCCCCTCTTTCTTTTTTCCTTTCCCCTCCTGTGATGTAACTCCTATTTGGGGACTTCCCTGGCTTTTTTCTGGCCCACGTAGGACCAGTCTGGATAGTTAGCCAGACGTTTTTATCCCCAAAAAAGTGTTTGAGTTTCCACTGAAATGAGGCTGCATTTTAATGCTTTAATGTTGTATTTTAATCTTGTTTTTTAAGCTGTATTTCAATCAATTGTTTTTATATTTGGTGTTAGCCGCCCTGAGCCCGGTCTTGGCTGGGGAAGGTGGGGTATAAATAAAATTTATTATTATTATTATTATTATTATTATTATTATTATTATTATTATTATGGAAAGCCAAACCAAAACATGCAATCTGGGATTTCCTGGGATGTTCATGAGATTATAAGAAGAGCTGCGCAGGATCGGGTCCATCTTGTGCAGCAAGCACTCCCTTGTGCAGATTTTGGGTTGCACCCAACTAAATTAGATACAGAGTAGACCCAGTGAAACTAATGGAGCTAAGCTCCTGCAAAGGGAGTAAGGCGCTCTGCACACACTCAGAGGTGCCGCACATGAAATGTCAGGAAACTGCTTACGGCAAGAGCTTCGTCTGTCCCATTGGCATCGTCCTGGGAGGAGGAGGTAGAGGAAGGTGAGAGGGAACCTGAGAGAATGAAAACAGAGGGGTAAAAGTTACGCCACCAAAAAGTCACACACACCCCATTTTAAACAGCAAAGCTTCAGCTAGGCTGCAAATAGTACCATGCACTCTAGAGCAGGATGGATAAAAATTATTTTTAGAAAATCAATTATTATTATTTTTAAATTGGATTTTTAAAATAAAATGCTTTTGGAGGAAAAAATATCTTTCTAAAGATGGTTTTCTATTTAAGTTACATTACAGCCCAAAGCCTATTCATCAGGAAATAATCGTTTGTTTTAAGTTTTTCAGGTGTGCTTAAGTTTGTTGTTTTTTAAATTGTTTAACCACCTCAGTTAACAAACATGGATACATATGCTACAATGTTATTGTTTTAGTTAAATAAATTGTTATTAAGGAAATGATTATTTTTCTCTTTCCAAAAAAGTACAGTAGAAAAGTTTTCCAAATATAAACAGTTAACTTATTAAACCTCGCCATAATTTCAAAATTATTTGTCTATGTATTTCTAATCGTATAGCCAAATGAGTAATTTGATAAAAGTGTAAAAACTACTCTGAAACTTTGTTATTCTGAAAATGAAACCTTCATCTGGTTGTAAATATTAAAATTATACCAGCAAAAATGAATCTTTCTGTAAAAAAAAAAAAAGGATTTAAATCAAGCCTTACCAACTAGTGATTTAAATTAAAAATCGATTTGGACCTCAGTGTCCAGGCTGAATGATGGGGGGTGGAGATGCTCCTTCAGGTATACTGAGCCGAAGCCGTTTAGGGCTTTAAAGGTCAGCACCAACACTTTGAATTGTGCTCGGAAACGTACTGGGAGCCAATGCAGATCTCTCAGGACCGGTGTTACATGGTCTCGGCGACCGCTCCCAGTCACCAGTCTAGCTGCTGCATTCTGGATTAGTTGTAGTTTCTGGGTCACCTTCAAAGGTAGCCCCACGTAGAGCGTATTGCAGTAGTCCAAGCGGGAGATAACCAGAGCATGCACCACTCTGGTGAGACAGTCTGCGGGCAGGTAGGGTCTCATCCTGCGTACCAGATGGAGCTGATAAACAGCTGCCCTGGACACAGAATTGGCCTGCGCTTCCATGGACAGCTGTGAGTCCAAAATGACTCCCAGGCTGCGCACCTGGTCCTTCAGGGGCACAGTTACCCCATTCAGGACCAGGGAATCCTCCACACCTCCAGACACTCACGCAGGACATTCACTGCCTTCACTGGTTCTGATTTGAAAGAGAGGTAGAGCTTGGCTCAAATTTGTGTTGGAAATGTAAGGAAAAAGAAGGGACTTTTTATCATATGTGGTGGGACTCTAGCAAAATTTAAATGTTTTGGGAAATGATATATAATGAGTTAAAAAAAGTTTCATTTAACATTTGTGAAAAAGCCCGAAGCTTTCTTATTAGGGATTGTGGGAAAAGACCTGGCAAAGAAATTAAAAAATATTTTTATGGACGCGACAAGGGCGGCAAGAGTTTTAATAGCACAAGGCTGGAAGAATGAGGAAATCCCGACAAAAGAACTGTGGCAAGAAAAACTGATGGACTATGCGGAATTGGCAAAATTGACAGAAAGATGTGTTGAGAAACCAGAGAAAGGAGCTGAGAGATGTGGACGATGTATTTTTGTTAAAATTATTGTGTTGAAATTTTTAATTAAAAAAAATTAAAAAGAAAAAAGAAAGAGTGGTAGACCTGGGTATCATCCTCACATTGATGAACACCCAGCCCAAACCCCCTGATGATCTCTCCTAGCCGCTTCATGTAGATGTTAAAAAACATGGGGTGAGTGCATAGTGTGAGAAACCTGGCAAGCAGCACTGATGCCCCCGACTCTTGCCCACCATTCTGCCCCCTCACCTTCAGCAATCTCCTCCAGGGCAGCTTGCACCCCTCTCTCGAAGGCCACGGCGTCGGCAGGGCTCTGGAAAGTGAGCCCAAACTTGTTGTCTCCGACTTTCCAGTGGTGGAAAATGGGGTTCACCTTGTTGTAGACGAGGTCCCTCTTCAGAGCACACTCCAAGATGGTCTGCCGTAGGGAAAGAAGGGGGTTGAGGGGCAACAGCAGCCACCCAAGGTCAAAGGCTGGGAAAGAGGGGAGAAAGGGCTGGATTCGCCCCAAATCTGCATCTGCCCTGCCCCTTGAAGTGGGAGGCTGTGACCCTGTAAGCAAAAGACCCTCTCCAAACAAAGATAGCAGGACCTCGCAACCCGCAATTGCCATCGAAGGCCCTATTCTGTGTGCCACTTCCGCTGGAGGTTCTGAGGGCGGCGACACGACAGCAGGCCTTTTCAGTGGTGGCACCTCGCTTGTGGAATGCTCTCCCTGGGAAGGCTCGCCTGGTGCCAGATCTTTAGGGGACCAAAATGCATTTAGTTTTTGCCAGGCCTTTGGCTTTGACTTATGTGCAGCCCCTTTCAGCGGGTGGGATGGTTTCACAGAGCTACTATTTCCAGAGGGGTGTATGGGGCGTTAGAGGAAGAATAGTACCTCTGAGGGGGACACACGTTGTGCTCCTTCTGGGGTACTTTGGTCCCCACCCTGCACTCAGCTCTCACCTGTGGCTCACACCCTGGGAACATCTTCAACAGGGAGGCTAAACCAGGTGAGGGTAGCCAATGGGTCTCAAAGCCTCAGTGAGTTAGGGACTTCCCTGCATGCGAAGACAGACTCTGGCAGATGATAATGATAATAATAATAATAATAATAATAATAATAATAATAATAATAATAATAATTTATTTATTTATACCCCGTCCATCTGGCTGGGTTTCCCCAGCTACTCTGGGCGGCTCCCAACAGAATATTAAAAACACAATAAAACATCAAACATTAAAAACTTCCCTAAACTGGGCTGCCTTCAGATGTCTTCTAAAAGTCCGATAGTTGTTTGTTTCCTTGACATCTGATGGGAGGGCGATCCAAAGGTAGACGAGACCAATAGTGGGCCCAACAATAAAAAAGGAGGTTTTTGTATATGCTGTAGAGCTGGGGTCAGCAAGCTGCGGTCCATGGGCCACAAGCAGTCCATGGGGGTCGTTTAAACAGCCCATGAGCCGCCCCTGAGCCGAGCTGCCCACTTGGTGAGTCCCTGTGCGCTGCGCTAAACCAGTGCAGCGTGGAACGAGGACTCGCTTCCGTGGTACTGGAAATCACGTCTGCACAGACACCGGCACCGGACATCGCGCCTGTGCAGACAGGCACCGGAAACCGCGCCTGCGCAGACACAGACTCCAGAAACTGCATCTGCGCAGACACAGACTCCAGAAATCGCGTCTGCGCAGACGCAATCCGGCCCACGGAACGACTTCCGTGGGAGTGAACTGGCCCAGGTGAGATAAACCTTGCTGACCCCTGCTGTAGAGGGAGGTGAGGGGCAGGTGGGGATCATCAACCTGGGAAGGGAGCCCATCTAGGAGAACGAAAACTCTGATCCTAACCTCCTGCTGCCTTGCAGGATATCTTTGGGAGAAGAAAAGCCTAAGGCTAAACCCTACACAAATCCAGAATGGAGTCCCTACGATGGTTGGATGGTGCCTTATAAGCCTTCTTGCAAATATTATTATAATTCCAACAGCCAAGCTGGTGCCAAATGTCTTGCTCTGTGTCAGGGAACTGCCATTGGTTCAGGAGGGAGAGAGGAAAAGCCGGATGGCTTACAGAGAGCTCCCAAAGTTCGTGGAAAGCAGCAGCTCCTCAGTGGGGGAGAGGAGTAATGCCTCCAGTGGAGAGGAGCTGTAGGGCTCGGAGGAGGTGAGGCGGTGCCAGGAGACCTTGCCTGGGCAAAGCGGGGAGAGGTCCTCCGTTACCCACACCCTCCTTGCGCAGTAAGGTTTCGTGCCGAGAGGGGAGGCGCAGACTGGGCGTCAATAAATTACTTTGCTGGGGAAAGTTTAAGTCCCGCCCACTCACGGATTCTGCCAGTGAATGAGCCAGCCACGGGAGAGTGGCACTCTGGACAGATAAAGTTTATTTTTGTATCAAAAGCAAGGCTTCACAGCCAAGCAGGGAGGAATTTGCCTGCTTGCTCTCGAGCAACCCCTTGGAACCATTATACTCTGCTTTCCTTTCGACCAGATCCATGAGGCCATACACACTGTCCGGGCTTGCACCCCAGCACCGCTAATGCGACAAAAACAACGCAGGAGGCGGCAGCTAGGGGCTGCCAGTCTCTGCAGCCACAGCAGGCGCTGTGATTCTCCACTGGTTTGACTTCACACCCAGAAGCGCACTCCATTGTCTTTTGAGGCAGACAGATGCCCACGGCAAATTCCCAGAGTTCCCCGGGAAGAGGGATTGATAGTTAAACCACTCTGGGAACGGTGGCTCCTGGAGGGGAATAAGGGGGTCTCCGGGCAACTCTCAGCCCCTTAACCCATTACAGTTCCCAGGATTATTTGGAGGAAGCCATGCCTATTTGAAGCGGCCTCGTGGCGCTTTAAATGTATGGTTTGGATGTGGGGCAAGTCATCTAGCTCGGTGTTGTCCAGCGTCTCTCAAGGATTTCAGGTTCTACTGAGAAATGCTGCCTGAACCATCTGCAAATGCTCTCCCCCTGATGCTTAATAATAATAATAATAATAATAATAATAATAATAATAATAATAATAATTATTTATACCCCGCCCGCCCCAGCCAGAGCTGGGCTCTGGGCAGCTAACACCAATAAAATCACAGTGAAAACATAATAGGGGGAAGGGGGGGCAATTTAAAATACAGGTTAAAATGCAATTTAAAATGCAGCCTCATTTTTAAGCAGCCGATATATCAAGACCATAAGGGGAGGGAAACATAAGGGTCAGACTGAGTCCAAACCAAAGGCCAGGTGGAACAGCTCTGTCTTGCAGGCCCTGCGGAAAGATGTCAAGTCCCGCAGAGCCCTGGTCTCTTGTGACAGAGCTTTCCGCCAAGTCGGGGCCAGTACTGAAAAGGCTCTGGCCCTAGTTGAGACCAATCTAACTGCCTTGTGACCTGGGACCTCCAAAATGTTGTCATTTGTGGACCTTAAGGTCCTCCGCGGGGCATACCAGGAGACGCGGTCCGGTAGGTACGTGTGTCCTAGGCCGCATAGGGCTTTAAAGGTCAAAACCAGCATCTTAAACCTGACCCTGTGCTCCACCGGGAGCCAGTGCAGTTGGTAAAGCACTGGATGAATGTGATCCCACGGCAAGAACCCCGTAAGGAGCCTCTCCGCGGCATTCTGTACCCGCTGGAGTTTCTGGGTCAGCTTCAAGGGCAGCCCTGCGTAGAGCGAGTTACAATAATCAAGCTTGGAGGTGACTGTCGGGTGGATCACTGTGGCCAGATCAGGGCGAGAAAGTAAGGGACCAACTGCTTAATACAGTGGAGATGGAAAAATGCCACCTTTGCTGTGTGAAGTGGATTTCATGCTCTTTATTCAGCTCACAGTGGTGAGGAGGAATGGAAGTTCCCCCACAATATCTGCTTTATATACATTATTTACAGAATGGGCTGCACGTGATTGGCTAATTCCGGGATTCTCCTGTAGGCCAATCGGGTTGCGGATTCACTTTCACCTAGAGCTGGATTGGGTGGCTCCTGCGGACCAATCAGACTACTGCATTGCTCTAGGACCAATGAGACTGCTGCATTTTGGATCCTATTGTTCTAGGACCAATGAGACTGCTGCATTTTGGATCCTATTGTTCTAGGACCAATCAGACTGCTGCATTTTGGATCCTATTCAACTCAGTACAGTGGTGCCCCGCAAGACGAATGCCTCACAAGACGGAAAACTCGCTAGACGAAAGAGTTTTCCGTTTTGGAGGTGCTTCGCAAAACGAATTTCCTATGGGCTTGCTTCGCAAGACGACAATGTCTTGCGAGTTCCTGCTGGTTTTTTTCCTCCCCCCCTTTTTTCTAAGCCGCTAAGCCGCTTATCAGCTGATCCGATCAGCAGATAAGCCGCTAAAAGCCGCTATAATCCGCTAATCCGTCAATGGGCTTGCTTCGCAAGACGAAAAAACCGCTAGACGAAGAGAATCACAGAACGGATTCTTTTTGTCTTGCGAGGCACCACTGTACATAACGCTGTGGCTGCAACCTGCGCCTCCACGGAAAGGGAGGCGTCGAATTTACACCCAAGCCCTTTTGCTGAGCTTATTTCAATTGTGGGCTCTTTTGGTTTGCAACCTCCTCTTTCCCTTTCTGCCAGCTGCACGCTGCAAACCCCCTCTTCTCCCCGAATAAAACCCCTGCCGATCTCACCGTTTGGTCCCGCAGGCGCTCCCCGCTGATCAGGTACTGGCGACGACGCCCTTCCTCCGGGCGCCGGACTTTGCAGATGGTGACATAGCTCAGGCCGCCGCCGCCCACGGGCACCCAACCCCCGCTTGAGTCGTCTCGGGTCATCACCACAGCCCGCACCCGAACCATGTAACTGGGGAAGGAAGGAGGGCAAAGAGAGAGCAGAATTCAGAAGAAACCACTCGGGAGACAAGGTTAAACAAGAACGGGACCGTCCCAGTACGTTTCCGAGCACAATTCAGAGTGTTGGTGCTGACCTTTAAAGCCCTAAGCGGCCTCAGCCCAGTATACCTGAAGGAGCGTCTCCATCCCCATCGTTCTGCCCGGACGCTGAGGTCCAGCGCCGAGGGCCTTCTGGCGGTTCCCTCATTGCGAGAAGCAAAGCTACAGGGAACCAGGCAGAGGGCCTTCTCGGTGGTGGCGCCCGCCCTGTGGAACGCCCTTCCAGCAGATGTCAAAGCGATAAACAACTACCTGACATTCAGAAGACATCTTAAGGCAGCCCTGTTCAGGGAAAATTTTAACGTGTGATATTTTACTGTATTTTTGGTTTTTATGGAAGCCACCCAGAGTGGCTGGGGAGGCCCAGCCAGATGGGCGGGGTATAAATAATAAATTATTATATTATTATTATTATTATTTGAGAACTACCGTATTTTTTGCTCTATAAGACGCAGTTTCCCCCTCCTAAAAAGTAAGGGGAAATGTGTGTGCGTCTTATGGAGCGAGTGCAGGCGGGAGGCTCTGCTCAGCGCTCCCCTTAAAGAGCCGCCTGGAGTGTGCGTGCGGCTCTTCGGGGCTTTTCCCGAGAAGTCCCCAAGAGCCACACACACACACTCCATGCGCTCTTTAAAGGGAGCACGGCTCTTGGGGGAGCCTTAGCCCCACGCAGCCTCTCCCGGGCAGGGGATGAAGGCTCCCCTTGCCTGGGAGAGGCTGCCTGTGGCTAAAGAAGAAGCCAGGACAGCGAGCGGGATCCCGCTGGCTGTTCTAGCTTCTGGCTTAGCCACGGGATGAAGTCTCCGCAGGGGAGTGGGGAGCCTTCATCCCGCTGCCCTGCGGAGGCTTCGCGTGGCTATCCCTGGCTTTTGCGGGAGGTGGGGGAAAGGACACGGCGTGTGGCTCTGTCCCTTCCCCCACCTCCCACAAAAGCCCCCAAGAGCCGCGCTCCCTTTAAAGAGCGCGCGGCTCTTGCGGGAGGAAAGCCAGTAGGCTTGCTTTTGCTGAAGCCAGGAGGGCAAAAGGGATCAGTGCGCACCGATCCCACTTGCGTTCCTGGCTTCAGGGGTAGCCCTGCAAAGCCTCCTGAGTGAAGAGGGAGCAGCGCTCCATCTTAGCTCAGGTGGCTTCTTATTTCTTGTTTTCCTCCCCTAAAACTAGGTGCATCCAATCTTCTGGTGAGTCTAATAGAGCGAAAAATACAGTATCTGACAAAACATGGTTCCCTCCTGTGGGGTAGAAATAGGAAAACTATATTTTCATAAATTCTCTGTGGTTTTATTTTTAATCTTCTTTTTTTTTTCTCCCTGCGGTTTGTAAATACGTGAGTGTCATTTTGGACAGCATCTTTCCAAAGTTCTTACTTCACCAAATTGTTAAGTAAAACTTTTTTTAAAATCCAAATGAAGGTTCAGACATGGCCAGAAACATGTTATTAACTATCCCATTAACAGGATTCTAGGTATCTTTTGACGTAATCGGACCGCCTTATCCTTTACTTCCACATGAACATCATTTTGTTAATTTGTTTATTGATGGGCTATTCTGGATACAGTGGTACCTCGGGTTAAGTACTTAATTCGTTCTGGAGGTCTGTTCTTGACCTGAAACTGTTCTTAACCCGAAGCACCACTTTAGCTAATGGGGCCTCCTGCTGCTGCCACGCCGCTGGAGCACGATTTCTGTTCTTATCCTGAAGCAAAGTTCTTAACCCGAGGCACTATTTCTGGGTTAGCGGAGTCTGTAACCTGAAGCGTATGTAACCCGAGGTACCACTGTACTTGGGAGGGAAATAAACTACAATTTTACATAAAAAACAAAAACAAAACATGGTTCCAGCAACAACACCCTTGGCTGCTCCTTGATTAAATTCACAGATATAAGGGAAAGCTCGTTCAGTTCAATAATTCAATACAGATTACGTAATAGTAAGGGAAGCATAGAAAGTGCGAAGAGGTAGAGGGAAGTCAAAAGAAAACGAACGAGGAATTCAAACCGATATAGAGGAACAGAAAGAATGTGGGAAAAGTATAAATACGAAGGTAAATTCTACCCGGGAATCTTATGCACAGATTCTTTAAAATACGGTTTGTAGTCGTGAAATGAGTTTGTATGTTGGAAAAATATTTGGTTTTTGTGTTTTTTCTTTTTCAGCTTTTTTGCTGTGTTTTTATTTTCCTTTTTTTTAACCTGTTTTGATAATGGATTGTTGCTGTTGATTTTTTTTTAATGGTAAATTAATAAAGCATTTTTTCCCCAATTTTTTAAAATTAATTTTCCACATTTATAACAGAAATAACATACAAAACGCACAAAAGAAAACACATTACAATACTAAAGAATTTTTTGAAAAAACACTTATTACTTCTAAAGCCTAATTTAACTTTCATCGTTAGCTGACTTCCTCAAATCCCCCCTAACTGAATTTCATTGAATCACCTTGTGACAGTTCTCCAAAATCATATTTCCAATAAAATTAACTCCTTCAATTTACTGTCCTCTTCTCTTTTATTAGTATTCTAATCCTTAATGCTTTACAATTCATTCTTATTCTAAGCCTAAGCCTATTTGATACTTCCAAATAACTTCTAATTATCTAAAGCATTTTTAAAAAGAAAAAGGGGGGGGAGATGGCAAAGAGGAAGAGCAACCAGGGAGGAGCTGGCTTGAACCCCCCCCCCCCGAGTGGCCCCAGAAACATCGCGTGCCATGGGAGGGAACGGTCCTCCGCTCTCTCTCTCTCACACACAAACCAATTTATTACTATTTGTTGTTGTTGTTTAAGGACTCCTAGGCATAGCTGTCAACTTACAGATTTGAAAATAAGGGACCAGCAGCCTTGAAAATAAGGGACCAGCAGCCAAAATAAGGGATTTTCCAAGCACAGGTATGTTCAGCTTCTGAGCCCCTCCAAGCCAAAGGCAGAAAGCCCAGCCAGCAGCCAAACGAAGCCTCAAGCGGTGGTTCCCACAGCGCAGCAACCCGGCAAAGGGGATGCAGCAAGGAAAACCACTGTCACCTCTCCGCTGGGAAGCGCTGAGCAAAGGCGAGTCCCCAGGCAACGCGGCTGATTTGATCGGCACAAGGCATGCAAGCTCCACCCCCCAGTCGTTCTCAGACTCCTTATTGGGTGAGCAACACAGCCAAGCAACACAGTTGGAGCCTCCCTCCTCCCTGGCCGGCAAGGAGGGAGGGAGAGGAGCTGCTTCCTTTGAAGCCGGGAAATTTAAGGGACATAATCAATAAGGGACAGCAGCGGGACACGGCGCTGGGATAAGGGACTTTCCCGCTAAATAAGGGACGGTTGACAGCTATGCTCCTAGGAGGAGGGCAGGGAGAAGGAACGCCAAGGTGCATCTGCAACAGCACAATCGAACGCCTTCCTCTGCCCCAGTTGACACAAAACATGTCTCTCTTGTATCGGTCTCTACAGCCACAGCAGGCGCTGTAATTCTCCAATGGCTTGACTTCACCCCCAAATGTGCACACTTCCACTGTCTCCCGAGAAAGATGGATGCTATCTATTACCTGCCCTTCACTCTAAGGTTCCAGGGTACGTGGCAACATTGCAACACAACATTGCACGCAACACAACATTGCAATGCAACTTTTAAAAACGTGCAATTACAGAAATAAGGCAGGGTGGATAAAAATAAAAGGTTTTTTTAAATTAAAAAATCAGATTATTTTTAAAAATAGGATTTTCAGAATTTAAATTGGATTTTTAAAATACATAAAATGCTTTTGGAGGAAAAAAATCTTTCAAAATATAGTTTTCTATTTAAGTTACATTATAGTCCAAAAGCTATTCATCAGGAAATAAGGATTTGTTTTCAGTTTTTCATGTGTGCTAAAACTCAGCCCAAGTTTTTTTAAAAATAGAAATTGTTTAGCCACCTCAGTTAACAAACATGGATACATATGCTATTGTGTTGTTGTTGTTTAGTCGTTTAGTCGTGTCCGACTCTTCGTGACCCCATGGACCAGAGCACGCCAGGCACTTCTGTCCTCCACTGCCTCCCGCAGTTTGATCAAACTCATGCTAGTAGATTCAAGAACACCATCCAACCATCTCATTCTCTGGAATCTGTACAAACTAAATTTTATCGTTCCCTACTAGGGTTACCTACCTGTGTCTCTAACACTGCCGTTAGGCTGGAGGTTGGCCAACTCCCTATTAATGCCAGGATATGGATCCTGAAGATTCATTTCTGGCTAAAACTCATATTTTTCCCAGTGGGAGTGGCTCCATTGACTCTACTAGACCCGTTCCAGTCTAAATGGAGATTGTCACTCTATGAAAAACTGAGGGGCCTGGGGCTTTCCTCACAAGAACTTATAGCCTCAGGCTTTGAAAAGGCTAAAATGATGGTGAGCCAGCGAATAGGAGATGTAGAGCTTCAGGACCATATGAGCAAGATAGATAAATATCCAGCTATCCAAGATTATGGAAAAGGGTTTAACCTAACCCCATATTTGATGGACCTACAAATCGCAAAATATAGGCGGGCGTTTACCCTTACTAGATTTGATGTATTGCCATCTGCCTTACTAAAGGGCAGATACGAGGGCACACCCTATGCTGAACGAGTTTGCCCATGTGGTCTGAAGGAGGTGGAAACGGCTTCACATGTGTTGTTACACTGCGACCTTTACGGGGATATCAGGTTACTGTTTATCTCCCCTATCATTCAGAAATTTCCAGGTCGATCTGAATCTCAGCGGCTGAAAATCCTACTAGGAGACAAAAACCCAGAAGTAACATTGAAAGTGGCCAAGTTTTCTGCGGCCGCGATCAAGCAGAGGGCATTAGCTGTAAAAAAGTAAAAGATCTGACCCCTGGATAAGCCCCCCCCTTTTTTTAAGCCCATACATATACTGTAGTGCATATATGAGTATGTATATGTGTGTGTGTCTGTGTGTATATGTGCATTGTTTTTATGTATAATTTTACAACTTTTAACTGACACCACCATTCCCTTGTAAATTATTGCTGCCTTTTATGTTTTTTTTTTTTCCCTTTCTTCTGGTCTATGACCGTAATAAATTTATTCATTCATTCATTCATTCATCTCATTCTCTGTCGTCCCCTTCTCCTTGTGCCCTCCATCTTTCCCAACATCAGGGTCTTTTCCAGGGAGTCCTCTCTTCTCATGAGGTGGCCAAAGTATTGGAGCCTCAGCTTCACGATCTGTCCTTCCAGTGAGCATTCAGGGCTGATTTCCTTCAGAATGGAGAGGTTTGATCTTCTTGCAGTCCATGGGACTCTCAAGAGTCTCCTCCAGCACCATAATTCAAAAGCATCAATTCTTCGGCGATCAGCCTTCTTTATGGTCCAGCTCTCACTTCCATACATCACTACTGGGAAAACCATGGCTTTTACTATACGGACCTTTGTTGGCAAGGTGATGTCTCTGCTTTTTAAGATGTTGTCTAGGTTTGCCATCGCCTTTCTCCCAAGGAGCAGGCGTCTTTTAATTTCGTGACTGCTGTCACCATCTGCACTGATCATGGAGCCCAAGAAAGTAAAATCTCTCACTGCCTCCATTTCTTCCCCATCTATTTGCCAGGAGGTGATGGGCCCAGTGGCCATGATCTTCGTTTTTTTGATGTTGAGCTTCAGACCATATTTTGCGCTCTCCTCTTTCACCCTCATTAAAAGGTTCTTTAATTCCTCTTCACTTTCTGCCATCAAGGTTGTGTCATCTGCATATCTGAGGTTGTTGATATTTCTTCCGGCAATCTTAATTCCGGCTTGGGATTCATCCAGCCCAGCCTTTCGCATGATGAATTCCGCATATAAGTTAAATAAGCAGGGAGACAATATACAGCCTTGCCGTACTCCTTTCCCAATTTGGAACCAATCAGTTGTTCCATATCCAGTTCTAACTGTAGCTTCTTGTCCCACATAGAGATTTCGCAGGAGACAGATGAGGTGATCAGGCACTCCCATTTCTTTAAGAACTTGCCATAGTTTGCTGTGGTCAACACAGTCAAAGGCTTTTGCATAGTCAATGAAGCAGAAGTAGATGTCTTTCTGGAACTCTCTGGCTTTCTCCATAATCCAGCGCATGTTTGCAATTTGGTCTCTGGTTCCTCTGCCTCTTCTAAATCCAGCTTGCACTTCTGGGAGTTCTCGGTCCACATACTGCTTGAGCCTTCCTTGTAGAATTTTAAGCATAACCTTGCTAGCATGTGAAATGAGTGAAATTGTGCGGTAGTTGGAGCATTCTTTGGCACTGCCTTTCTTTGGGATTGGAATGTAGACTGATCTTCTCCAATCCTCTGGCCACTGCTGAGTTTTCCAAACTTGCTGGCATATTGAGTGTAGCACCTTAACAGCATCATCTTTTAAAATTTTAAACAGTTCAGCTGGAATACCATCACTTCCACTGGCCTTGTTATTTGCAGTGCTTTCTAAGGCCCATTTGACTTCACTCTCCAGGATGTCTGGCTCAAGGTCAGCAACCACACTACCTGGGGTGTATGAGACATCCATATCTTTCTGGTATAATTCCTCTGTGTATTCTTGCCACCTCTTCTTGATGTCTTCTGCTTCAGTTAGATCTTTACCACTTTTGTCCTTTATTATGGTAATCTTTGTACGAAATGTTCCTTTCATATTTCTGATTTTCTTGAACAGATCTCTGGTTCTTCCCATTCTGTTGCTTTCCTCTATTTCTTTGCATTGCTCGTTTAAGAAAGCCTTCTTGTCTCTCCTTGCTGTTCTTTGGAAATCTGCATTCAATTTCCTGTATCTTTCACTGTCTCCCTCGCATTTTGCTTGCCTTCTCTCCTCTGCTATTTGTAAGGCCTCGGTGGACAGCCACTTTGCTTTCTTGCATTTCTTTTTCATTGGGATGGTTTTAGTTGCTGCCTCCTGTATAATGTTGCGAGCCTCCATCCATAGTTCTTCAGGCACTCTGTCCAGCAAATCTAAATCCTTAAACCTGTTCCTCACTTCCACTGTGTATTCATAAGGGATTTGGTTTAGATTGTATCTTACCTGTCCAGGGGTTTTTCCTACTTTCTTCAGTTTAAGCTTGAATTTTGCTATAAGGAGCTGATGATCTGAGCCACAGTCAGCTCCAGGTCTTGTTTTTGCTGACTGTATAGAGCTTCTCCATCTTTGGCTGCAGAGAATATAATCAATCTGATTTCGATGTTGCCCATCTGGGGATGTCCATGTGTAGAGTCGTCTCTTGTGTTGTTGGAAAAGCGTGTTTGTGATGACCAGCTTGTTCTCTTGACAGAACTCTATTAGCCTTTGCCCTGCTTCGTTTTGATCTCCAAGGCCAAACTTGCCAGTTGTTCCTTTTATCTCTTGATTCCCTACTTTAGCATTCCAATCCCCTATAATGAGCAGAACATCCTTCTTTGGTGTCACTTCGATAAGGTTTTGTAAGTCTTCATAGAACTGGTCAATTTCAGTTTCTTCAGCACCAGTAGTTGGTGCATAAACTTGGATTACTGTGATGTTAAAAGGTCTGCCTTGGATTCGTATCAAGATCATTCTATCATTCTATAATGTTACTGTTTTAGTTAAATAAATTGTTTCAATTGTTATTAAGGGAATGATTACTTTTCTCCTCCCAATAGAGTACAGAAGAAAAGTTGTCCAAATATAAACAGTTAAATTATTAACCTCACCATAATTTCATAATTATCTGTCTATGTATTTCTAATCGTATAAGCAAATCAGTAATTTTTGATATGACTGTAAAAACTACTCTGAAAATTTGTTATTCTAAAAATGAAACCTTCATCTGGTTGTAAATATTAAGATTATACCAGCAAGAATGAGTCTTTCTGTAAAAAAAAAAAGATTTAAATCAAGTCTTGCCGACTAGTGATTTAAATCGTGATTAAAATCGACTTGATTTAAATCAAATCCACCCTGTAAGGTTGGTTGGTATCCATCTGTCTTGGGAGAAGGGCCCCTTTGGGGGGTGAAGTCAAAATGTTGGAAGGTTGCAGCTCCTGAGTTTGAAAAAATACAGTGGTGCCTCACAAGACGAAATTAATTCATTACGCAAATTTTTTCGTCTAGCGAATTTTTCATCTTGCGAAGCACGGTTTCCCATAGGAATGCATTGAAAATCAATTAATGCGTTCCTATGGTCAAAGAAAGTCCAAACAAAGCCAAATTTGGTACAACAAGAGTTTATTAAGTGCTCTTTAAAGTCACACATACTGTAAAGAGCATTTCAAAATTAAAACCCAGAATTTTTTTTTAAAAAAACAGCAGAGTGGCCCAATGGTCACAGAAAATCATAAAAATGCAGAAAAAAACACACAAGCTTCCAGATTCTTGCAAACCCCTTCCCAACACCAAGTCCTTGAATTCCAAAAACCCCAACCCAAAATCCAAAACCCCCCAAAAAAGTTTTAAAAGCTTAACTTACCAAATGGCTGCAAAATAAGTTTTAGAAAAGCTTCAAAAACCTCAAAAAAGGCTACTATGTACACTGCGTTCTATGAGTTGCTCTTCGAAGTCAAGTCGCAACTGTATTAACGGTGTTAAGAAAAAGGAAACAAACTTGCAAGACGTTTCCGTCTTGCGAAGCAAGCCCATAAGGAAATTCGTCTTGCGAAGCAGCTCAAAAACGGAAAACCCTTTCGTCTAGTGAGTATTCTGTCTTGCGAGGCATTCGTCTTGCGGGGCACCACTGTATACACTTCCAAGTGCCAAAAGCCAGGGCAAAGAGGTGTGATGTTGCTGGTTTTATAAGAAAGTATTAAAGCTTTTTCATAATGCAATGCAATGCAACAGGCATAATGAAAGAAACTAATCTACCGTATTTTTCGCCCCATAGGACGCACTTTTCCCCCTCCAAAAATGAAGGGGAAATGTGTGTGCGTCCTATGGGGCGAATGCAGGCTTTCGCTGAAGCCTGGAGAGTGAGAGGCATCGGTGCGCACCAACCCCTCTCGCTCTCCAGGCTTCATGAAGCTCTGCGCAAGCCTTGCAAGCCTGTCAGGAGTTCCCGCGGGCTCACAAGGCTTGCGGGCAGCAGCCTGCAGCCCCGGCGAGTGTCCGCAAGCCTTGCAAGCCCGGCGGGAGTTCCCGCCGAGCGCGCGAGGCTTGGGGCGGCAGCCTGTCACCTGAAGCACGGGGATCCCTCCGGAACGTGCCCCGTGCTTCGGGCAGGTGTGCGCAAGGCTTCGAGCGGCAGCCGCGGTGGGGGGGGATATTTTGAATTCTGGTGCTGGAGGAGACTCTTGAGAGTCCCATGGACTGCAAGAAGATCAAGCCTATATTTTTTTTTATTCATCCCCCCCCAAAAAAATGAGGTGCGTCCTATGGGCCGGTGCGCCCTATAGGACGAAAAATACGGTAAATACAAACAAAAACCGCAAAAGAAAGGGAAACGCAGAGTCCTCTTTAAATCTATAGCTTTTCCCACACAGAAACAGGTGGATCCTCTCTGCTCTCCCCAGTGAGATAAACCTTTCTTCTTCCAGTCTCTCTCCCTGAAATATCTTCCCTTCAACAAATGAAACTGATTTGTAAAAATGTTACATGGAAAAAAACACACGAGAGAGAGACATTGCACACACTTTTGTAAATCAAGAAAATCTTTAATAATAATAAAAAGAGAGTGTCGTGTTTTTAGATCATGGGTAGGCAAACTAAGGCCCAGGGGCCGGATCTGGCCCAATCGCCTTCTCAATCCGGCTTGCGGACGGTCTGGGAATCAGCGTGTTTTTACAAGAGTAGAATGTGTGATTTTATTTAAAATGCATCTCTGGGTTATTTGTGGGGCATAGGAATTCGTTCATCCCCCCCCCAAAATAATATTGTCTGGCCCCCCACAAGGTCTGAGGGACAGTGAACAGGCCCCCTGCTGAAAAAGTTGGTTGACCCCTGTTTTAGATGATTCAAAATGCCTGAAGTAAACGGTTGCAACCGTGAGAGCGGCCCTGTAATGTAGGTCAGAATCATTCCCCTTCAAGCTGCATGTCGTGAGCAGGAACCCTGAGGATGAGAGTTTGGCTCGCGTTGATGCACAGAATCAGGCCTCGAAGTGTGCTGAAGGCAAAGGCAGAATTTGCATTAGGCACTTTGTAGCTCAGCTTCTGAGAAAAGCAATGACAAACCTAGACAGCATCTTAAAAAGCAGAGACATCACCTTGCCAACAAAGGTCCATATAGTTAAAGCTATGGTTTTCCCAGTAGTGATGTATGGAAGTGAGAGCTGGACCATAAAGAAGGCTGATCGCCGAAGAATGGATGCTTTTGAATTCTGGTGCTGGAGGAGACTCTTGAGAGTCCCATGGACTGTAAGAAGATCAAACCTCTCCATTCTGCAGGAAATCAGCCCTGAGTGCTCACTGGAAGGACAGATCCTGAAGCTGAGGCTCCAAGACTTTGGCCACCTCATGAGAAGAGAAGACTCCCTGGAAAAGACCCTGAAGTTGGGAAAGATGGAGGGCACAAGGAGAAGGGGACGACAGAGGACGAGATGGTGGGACAGTGTTCTCGAAGCGACCAGCATGAATTTGACCAAACTGCGGGAGGCAGTGGAAGACAGGAGTGCCTGGCGTGCTTTGGTCCATGGGGTCACGAAGAGCCGGACACGACTAAACGACTAAACAACAAGAAGAAGAATGTGTGCTTTTATTTGACATGCATCTCTGAGTTATTTGTGGGGCAGAGGAATTCGTTCATTCCTCCCCAAAAAATATAGTTCGGCCCACCATAGAATCATAGAATCATAGAGTTGGAAGAGACCACAAGGGCCATCGAGTCCAACCCCCTGCCAAGCAGGAAACACCATCAGAGCACTCCTGACATATGGTTGTCAAGCCTCTGCTTAAAGACCTCCAAAGGAGGAGACTCCACCACACTCCTTGGCAGCAAATTCCACTGTCCAACAGCTCTTACTGTCAGTAAGAGACGGTCTGAGAGACGGTGGACTGGCCCACAGCTGAAAAAGGTTGCTGACCGCTTGTCTAAGCCATCACCTGCTCCCTGACCTCTTTTCTTTTCTTTTTTTAATATATCTGGAGAAGGCAGGGCTTGAACCTGGGATGTTCTGCATGTCAAGCCGGTGTCGTGCTTGTGTCTTGGCCGAATGTTAGCAGAAGGTAGCTGGCTTTAGATGTGCCCTCTCCTAGTCACTGGAACAGCAGCCTCAGCTGCCGAGCGTTATGCAAACTCTGATCTAATCTGATTCTTATGGCAAGCAGATGTTTTTTCGGTACCTTGTTCGCAAAGTTAATCATTAAATTGCTTGTGGGTGAGGCAGGTTGGGGGTGGGGGTGGGGGGAGATGTCGCCTCGCCTGGGAGGAAAAAGAGGCGGAGGACGCTGGTTTCGATCTTGTGCAAGGAGGCCTCTGGGCGCAGCCGCTGCGCAGCACATCCAGAGACGTCCTTGATAAGCGAGTGTGAGCAAAAAAATAAATAAAAAAGGGAGAGATACGAGGGTGGAAAACTAGTTGAACATGTGCAATAGCATAAATAAAGGAGGCAGCCAGCTGCAGAACACTGACAGCTTCTGTAGGCAGGCAAACCTTCAGGCGACTGTTTATTCAGCGTTCGTTCTCATCTGCTTGCACAAGGCTTGCACAGTGGTTGAAACGTACACCTGTTTATGCCCGGAATATGTGGAATTCAACATTTTGAACGCAGGTGGAGATGTGTGTGCATGGGGTTTCTGCAAGGGTCTTTAAAAATGTGGCATTATTACGATTTATTAAATTTAATTGTGGCTTTTTTGCCACGGCAACTCAAAGCGACTGACAATATTTTAAACGAACACATACATACGTTAAACCCAGCATTTTTTTTAAAAAAACCTAATCTAAAAGAGAATCCTGTTTATTAAAAAGTAGATTGAAACACCCCACTTCCAGCAAAAGGCCACAGATAATTAAAAGCAAAAGTCCTGATGGAAAAAAAGAAAAAGCTTTTTCCCGGCACCCAAAGATACGTAATTCTTATTTTTAACACTGACTTATTGATCGCTTTCTGAACCACCGTCTCACGGCAAAATAATTAAAAACAGTTCGAAACACAGAAACAAACAAATAACATTGACGGCGGGACTGAAGCCCTTAGAAGCGGGTATCTGGGGTCAAGAACTGTTTATCCAGCTGTGGGGAAGCAAACGTCTTTGGCTGCTTCCAGGAAGAGCCAGCAAAAACGGATGTCTGCTGTTTCTCCTCAACAGGGATGGTATTCCACAGGGCAGGGGCTGCCACACTAAAAGCCCTGAGTTACTGAGTTCTTTGGGACTTGCCGAAAAGACTGTGCTGCAGACAACAGATATCTGCTGGTTGATACAGGGTACCGTATTTTTTGCTCTATAAGACTCACTTTTTCCCTCCTAAAAAGTAAGGGGAAATGTGTGTGCATCTTATGGAGCGAATGCAAGGCTGCGCAGCTATCCCAGAAGCCAGAACAGCAAGAGGGATTGCTGCTTTCGCTGCGCAGCGAAAGCAGCAATCCCTCTTGCTGTTCTGGCTTCTGAGATTCAGAATATTTTTTTTCTTGTTTTCCTCCTCCAAAAACTAGGCGCATCTTGTGGTCTGGTGCGTCTTATAGAGCGAAAAATACGGTGATTTGGTTCCGAATTGCACAGGGACTCACATGTTAGCAACAACATGTGCAGGATGTTATATGCCGGAGGCAGTTTGCCCCCCCCCCAGCCAATCTAAACACTGCGTTCTGCACCAGCTGAAGCCTCCGGACAGACCCCAAGGGCAGCCCCACAGAGAGCGCATTGCAGTAATCCAGCTATGAGTGCCGTTCACATCTTGTTTGCCTATCCCCAGCTTATGTGGAGAACAGCACAGAGTTTTGTAAAAGCATCATCATCTAATAATAATAATAATAATAATAATAATAATAATAATAACAACAACAACACAATTTTTTATACCCCGCCCTCCCCAGCCAAAGCCAGGCTCAGGGCAGCTAACACCAGTAAAATTATAGTAAAAACATAATGGGGGGGGAACCAATTTAAAATACAGTGGTACCTCTGGATGCGAACAGGATCCATTCCGGAGCCCCGTTCACATGCTGAGCAGAATGCAACCTGTGTCTGCGCGTGCGCGGGTCGCAATTTGCAGCTTCCGAGCATGACATCATTTTGAGCGTCTGCGCATGCGCAAGTGGCAAAACCCAGAAGTAATCTAGTCAGTGTTGAGGTATTGGCCTTCCTACAGTAGGATGTGTCCTTTCAGGGGGGGGGGTCTTAAATTTTTTAAGGGTCTTAAAAATATGCTTTGGGGTGTGAGGAATTCAAATCCCCCTTCTATTTTGTGACTGGACAACATTTCGCTTGGGAAGTCTGCGTCTGGCGAAGAAGCATATAAGCTGCTTTCGGAAAAGCAAAGCATTTTGATTTTACCTTCTGCAAAATGCCAGGTAATGCTAAATAACGACAAGATATAACAGAATTGCAAGCACTTGGCAATCACGTTTTAACGATCTCTGTGCAACTTTGCACACATTTTTGACTTGCCAGGCAAAAGCAAATTGTATTCATTTCACCAAACGATCTTTTGAATTCCCAAGTCACGTTGCAACTTTTTAGCGTCACCCCCCCCCCCACTTTGGGAATTTGAAAGCTTAAAAAATCAACGTGCACTGCTCCCTTTAGTCACACTACCAAAAATAGCCGCCGCCGCCCCCCCCGCAAAAAGTTGTGACTTTATTCTGCAAATCCAGAAAAGGAGACATGTGGCCACCCCAGATCTTGCTGGAACCCCAACTTCCAGGCAGCCCCAGGCAGCAGAACCAAAGGCCAGGAATGATGACAATATGCATGATGAACATCCACATTATTCATTGAAACAGTTAAAACATTATTATTTAAAACATCCCAGAAAAAAATTAAATTCAGCAGTGAGTTAAAGACCAGGTGAAAAGACCTACGCGACTGGGTAAAGGTAAAGGGACCCCTGACCATTAGGTCCAGTCGTGGCCGACTCTGGGGTTGCGGTGCTCTTCTCACTTTACTGGCCAAGGGAGCCGGCGTACAGCTTCCGGGTCATGTGGCCAGCATGACTAAGCTGCTTCGGGCCAACCAGAGCAGTGCACGGAAACGCCGTTTACCTTCCCGCTGGAGTGGTACCTATTTATCTACTTGCACTTTGACGTGCTTTCGAACTGCTAGGTTGGCAGGAGCAGGGACCGAGCAATGGGAGCTCACCCCGTCGCGGGGATTCGAACCGCCCACCTTCTGATCGGCAAGTCCTAGGCTCTCTGGTTTAACCCACAGCACCACCCGTGTCTGGGTAGGCTTGCGTAAACAGAAATGTTTTTTGCAGGCAGGAAGAAAGGCTTCAGTGAAGAAGTCTGTCTGGTGTCCATCAGCAGGGAATTCCAAAGTGTGTGCACTAAAATTAGATAGACATACATGCACATGTGCCAAGGCCCATCCAACCCAGCCGGAGCACAGGTTGCCAACTTCCGGCGTGGTGGTGCTCTTGTACAGCTCCTGCTCATCTCAAAGGATCCTGCTCGGAAGGGCTACCTGGTGGTGGATCAGGCCCTATATTAGGATGTCGCTCAGTTTGTATCTAGGGCTGGCGAAGCGGTCGTCATTTTGCAAAGCATCTACCTGCCGGCAACGCGATGGCGCAGCGCCCAAGGACTCTGGTACAGTGGTACCTCTGGTTACGTACTTAATCCGTTTCGGAGGTCCATTCTTAACTTGAAACTGTTCTTAACCTGAAGCACCACTTTAGCTAATGGGGCCTTCCTCTGCCGCTGCACGATTTCTGTTCTCATCCTGAAGCAAAGTTCTTAACCCGAGGTACTATTTCTGGGTTAGTGGAGTCTGTAACCTGAAGCGTATGTAACCTGAAGCATCTGTAACCTGAGGTACCACTGTACTTGATTTCTCCGCGGCTTCATCTTGGCTGCTCTGCAGCGCCACCCCTGCAGGTGGCCGAACAGGGACGTTGCAGCTTCCAGGCCTGCAGTAAACGGGTGAAACAAGGAGCCACTAGTGTGTCCTTTAAATCAGTGGTGTAGCGTGGGGGGTGCAGGGGGGGGCTGGCCGCACCGGGCGCAACATCTGGGGGTTAGGGGGCGCAAATCCACGGGTTAGGGGGCGCAAATCCATGGGTTAGGGGTCGCAAATTACTTGCCTTGCCCCGGGTGCTGACAACCCACGCTACGCCACTGCTTTAAATAGCTGCTGCCTCTGGTCTGGTCCCTTAGCAAGAGGGTTAAAGTGGGTCTCTGACAGCCCAAATACCTGGTCCTCTGCTTGTTAAGACTTCTGCCCCCCTTGGGCCACCTTCAAAACGTTCTACCTGCTTCTGCACAACACAACCTGAGTCTCTTGCCCACGTGTGATTGCTACTGATGAGGATCAGAGCCCAGAGAAAAACTGCTTCTCCAGGAAGAGCCATTTTGACATCCTCCTTGGCTCACGGACGACGACAACAAAACACCGGAGACAGCGCACTGGGTTGAAACATCTACGGCTTGCCTCAGCTCCCCAGGAACATCTATCTGAGAATGCAATTTCTCCAAAAGCCTAAGACTGGAGAAATTGCATTCTCAGATAGAAGAGTATCAGGGACGTCTAGAAAATAATGGCCCCAGGAACATCTGGCTGACCACTGCCAGGAGCAGAACACTGGGTGTTTTGGCTCCACAAGGCCATTTCTAACAACCTTTCAACCAATTTAAGCCTGACGTACGGCTTCCGCAACGGGATGTCCGTGGATCAAAAAGCAACACCGAGGAGGTCTTTAATCCAGGCGACAGCCAGTCCTAAGAGGCTAGTCCTCAAGAATGTCGCGGGGTGTCTCCGCACAGCAGTGCTCCTAAACCAGCCTCCATCCTGGGCTTAAAGCATGTGCCACTTGCAGACGGCAAAATGTGCAGTCGGGAAACAGCTGCGTTCAGATTTATTCCACGCCGGAAAAGTCAGCCGCCCTGCAGAAGTGGCCCTTACCTGCTTGGGAGGCCGAGAATAAATATTTCTCTGAAAAGCATCATTTGCGGACCCCAGACAGCAAGCGTGGCAAATTCCTGGTACTACTGCCGTGCGCCTGACTCAAGAGCAGTTTGGGAGTGATTCTGCACCAGCCGACGAATCGGTTCCAAAGGGGGGGCTGGCAGGTTCCACCGCCCACTCCTGAAAAGCCCTAACCTGCCATCATCACGCGAATCAAAACCTGGAGCCGCCCATGGATGAATCACCCAAATTTTAGTCGATCAGAGACAGCCACGTACCACCCGAACCTCGACAGAAATGCCCTTTTCGAAATACTGAAGGAAACGGGAGAGAGAGAGAAAATGTACAGTTTGATAAACAGAAGGAAACTGCTCGCCGTTAGAAGGAAAGGCCAGCTTAGGGGATGAGGGGATGACATTTTCCATTACAGCAACGCTTTCGAATGGACATACAGCCTCAGTAACCATACATGTATGGCTTACAATTTACAGGCCCCTTCCCTCAAATAATCAGCCGAAGTTGCCCCCTTTTAACACAAACACACACTCCATGTTCACTACACAAAGTAGTTACCAAAGCTTGCCGTCTGGCCAGGTGCCTTGCAAAGGCTTCTCCACCCCCAAGCCCACTTTTAAATTATTTTTTGATTTCTCTTATTTATTTTTTATTTTTTTAAAGGCAAGGTGCTCCTCTGCACACCCAAATATCTCCCCTCGCACTTTCCTCTTTTTGACATCTCCCTCCACCCACCCCCCGCTCATCACAACCTGTGAAACTATTTTCTTGCACAGATTTGAAATTCTCCCTCTTCCCCCCACTAATTTCTGTGCACTAAAGTATACTGAGCCACATTTTTTAAAGGGGTGCCACATATTCATTCTCCATCTCTCTCTCTCTGATGAAAAGAACAGCCCAGCTTACTGGAAGAGGAAGCTTGCATGTATGGTAAACAGATTTAAAATACACCCCTGCACAGATCACGAAGCCTGCTTGCATGCAGCGATACCAAGGAACAATGCATTAAGAGGCAGAACGCGAAGGAGGGACGAGGAGGCAACCTGCCGCCTTCCTTCTGCTTCAGTGTAACGGCAGCAAGGAGCAGACTTCTGTTAAGAGGCCTGGCAGGAAGGCTTAAGAGTGTAGCAGGCTGAACTGCCTGGCTTGCAAGTTCTCCCTGGGAACAACAGGATGCGGCCTCTATAGCAAAAGAGTAGCAGCTTCTGCTGGACGCTGAACATCTTACTTCTCAGAGGTTGGGGTTGTTGGTTTTTTAAATTAAGAAACAAGGCACTAGTCCTCATGAGCGCTTGACAAAGACTTCGGAAAGGAAAGAAAGGAAAGGAAAGGAAGCGAGGCTAGTTTCTGTCAAAGAATGACACAAAATGCAAAAAAAAATGCATATATACTATGCATATTTTTATGGGCACAAGGTAAACAGGGAGAAGTACTGAGGCTTTTGAGAGCTTTGGAGCTGGGGGGAGATGACGTACGTCCACAAACACACAACCTAAACCACTCGTCGCATTTGACCCACCGCAACAGATATTTGTCATTTCTCCACAATTCCCCCCTCCCCCAAATCTGTCGACCTTCCAGCTCCAGATAATAATATAACCAATTTATTCCAGCTGCAATATTAAGGATGTCACTGCACACTGACTCCAATGTATTTTCTACGGAGGGTTTTTTTGGGGGGGGTTGGTCTGTGGTTCAGAAAATCCGAACCCGAACTCCCCCGAAACCTGAGCAGCCAAGGCAGATGTGTGGGTTTTTTTGGGCAGGCAATTTCGGCCGGATTCATCCCTCATTCTCAGACCTTTATATATTTCTGAAGCGTCACAGGACGTTCCAGGAAGCGGTTTTTGTGCCGGAGTCAATTTTAGGGAGCAAAGGTACACGAGACACCAGAGAAAGTTTCGCGATTTAAAAACCAATACCCAACAGCCTTCTGATTTAGCCACCTCGAGGTGCAAAGGCTGGGTTGTACCTGCGCAACGCCGCACAGTTTTGAGCAAAATCATGGCTGCCTCTAAAGAAGGCCAACGACGGTAGCTTAGCGAGGATCCCTTGTGCTAAGATAAAATAAAATAAATCTCTCTCTCACACACACAATTACAGTCCTAGAGGGGAGAGACTGACTATGAAACCCACAAGGGGTGTATGTATATACACCACACTGAACTGCAAAACCCAGGATTCACAAGGCATTGTTTTCCTTGGTGCTGTGTACAACGCTTACCCAGTTGAACTGCGGACCGGCAGACTCTGTGACAGGCTGTCGTCACCAGCCCCTTTCTTGGGGAGTCTGCAAACTGTTGCCACATCAAGCACGTCACCCACACCACCTCTGGAGATTACCATATTTTTTGCTCTATAAGACTCTCTTTTTCCCTCCTAAAAAAGTAAGGGGAAATGTGTGTGCGTCTTATGGAGCGAATGCAGGCTGCGCAGCTATCCCAGAAGCCAGAACAGCAAGAGGGATCGCTGCTTTCGCTGCGCAGCGATCCCTCTTGTTGTTCTTGGCTTCTGAGATTCAGAATTTTTTTTCTTCTTGTTTTCCTCCTCCAAAAACTAGGTGCGTCTTGTGGTCTGGTGCGTCTTATAGAGCGAAAAATACGGTACCATCTCTGTGGCTCAGCCGCCCTTTAAAAGAGAATTAGGCAAATTTGGGGAAGACGGGGCTATTGATGGCTACTAGCCACAATGGCTTAAGAACCACAGAATTGTAGACTTGGAAGAGGGCACAAATGTCATCTAGTCCAACCCTCTGCAATGTGGGAATCTTTTGCCCAATGTGTGGTCTCCAACCCACGACCCCGAGTTCCACCGACTGAGTTGGAGGCAGAGATGCTTCCAAATGCCAGTGTCTGGAAGGTGGGGGAAGAGTGTTTTTGCGCTCCAAACCCACTTGTGGGTTTCTCTACAGGCAATAGGTTGCCACTGTGAGAACAGGATGCCCGCCTGGTGAAGTCACTGGCCTCATCCCGCTGGGCCCTTCCTACGTTCTTAATAATAATATTTTATTCTTTATATCCTGTCCATCTGGCTGAGTTTCCCCAGCCACTCTCGGCGGCTCCCAATCGAGTGTTAAAAACAATACAGCAATAGATATTAAAAACTTCCCTAAAGAGGGCTGCCTTCAGATGTCTTTTAAAAATAGGATAGCTGCTTATTTCCTTGGCATCTGATGGGAGGGCGTTCCACAGGGTGGGCGCCACCACCGAGAAGGCCCTCTGTCTGGTTCCCTTCTCGCAGGGAGGGAACCGGCAGAAGGCCCTCGGAGCTGGACCTCAGTGTCCAGGCTGATGGGGGTGGAGACGCTCCTTCAGGTATACTGGGCCTTTGAGGCTGTTTAGGGCTTTAAAGGCCAGCACCAACACTTTGAATTGTGCTCAGAAATGTACTGGGAGCCAATGTAGGTCTTTCAGGACCGGTGTTATATGGTCTCAGCAGCCGCTCCCAGTCACCAGTCTAGATGCCGCATTCTGGATTAATTGCAGTTTCTGGGTCACCTTCAAAGGTAGCCCCACATAGAGCACATTGCAAAAGTCCAAGCAGGAGATAACCAGAGCATGCACCACTCTGGCAAGACAGTCTGCGGGCAGGTAGGGTCTCAGCCTGCGTACCAGATGGAGCTGATAAACAGCTGCCCTGGACACAGAATTGACCTGCGCCTCCATGGACAGCTGTGAGTCCAAAATGACTCCCAGGCTGCGCACCTGGTCCTTCAGGGGCACAGTTACCCCATTCAGGACCAGGGAGTCCCCCACACCAGCCCACCCCATGTCCCCAAAACAGTACTTCTGTCTTGTCAGGATTCAACCTCAATCTGTTAGCCGCCACCCATCCTCCAACCACCTCCTAGCAATCACAACAGGACACCCACCGCCTTACGTTCTCCTGACCTCAGAGCTGAGAAGCGGGTGGGATGTCCTTGCCACAATTGCTTCCGCAGGGTTCTAGTCCTCATGTCACATTTTGGGGGCATTCAGAAAAGTCACGCAGGAATCCTTTGCCCAACGTGGGGCTCAAACCCAGGACCCTGAGATTAAGAGTCTCTTACCGACTGAGCTACCCCACTGCCCTGCCATTGGCTCTGGCTCTACATAGTTTTGATGACACCGCAAGTGTCCATGTGACGCTCCTTGCGCTTTGAGCCAGTGTAGCTCTTAAGACCTGATGCTGGAGACAGATCGCAGATGGAGGGTTGCAGCAGGTAGACCTGTGGTCTGGATCCCGCAGGGTCTCTTTTTCATAGAATCATAGAATCCTAGAGTTGGAAGAGACCACAAGGGCCATCGAGTCCAACCCCCTGCCAAGCAGGAAACACCATCAGAGCCAGTGGCGTAGCGTGGGTTGTCAGCACCCGGGGCAAGGCAAGTAATTTGCGCCCCCTAACCCGTGGATATGCGCCCCCTAACCCTAACCCCCAGATGTTGCGCCCGGTGCGGCCGGCCCCCCTGCACCCCCCACGCTACGCCACTGATCAGAGCACTCCTGACATATGGTTGTCAAGCCTCTGCTTAAAGACCTCCAAAGGAGGAGACTCCACCACACTCCTTGGCAGCAAATTCCACTGTCAAACAGCTCTGACTGTCAGGAAGTTCTTCCTAATGTTTAGGTGGAATCTTCTTTCTTGTAGTTTGGATCCATTGCTCCGTGTCCGCTTCTCTGGAGCAGCAGAAAACAACCTTTCTCCCTCCTCTATGTGACATCCTTTTATATATTTGAACATGGCTATCATATCACCCCTTAACCTCCTCTTCTCCAGGCTAAACATGCCCAGCTCCCTTAGCCGTTCCTCATAAGGCATCGTTTCCAGGCCTTTGACCATTTTGGTTTTTAAGGGCCTGCTCCAGAGTAGGGTTGCCTCTTCTCCCAGGCCAGGGGTAACCAGCCTCCGGATATTGTCCGGCAACAATTCCCCATCAGCCCCAGGCAGCGTAGAAAGCGGAGAGAGATGGTGGGAGTTGTAGTCCCGCAATCTCTGAAAGGCACCAGGTTGACTACCATTGGATTAGACTCTTAAGTACCTCGTAGCTATGGGACTGCCTCTCCCGGTATGCCCCATGGAGGACCTTAAGGTCCATAAATAGCAACACCCTAGAGGTCCCTGGCCCTAAGGAAGTCAGATTAGCCTCAACCAGAGCCAGGGCCTTTTCAACACTGGCCCCGGCCTGGTGGAATGCTCTGCCTCATGAAACCAGGGCCATGCAGGATCGGATTTCTTTCCGCAGGGCCTGTAAGACAGAGTTGTTCCGCCTGGCCTTTGGCTTGGAGCCAATTTGATTCCCTCCCTTTCTTTCTTTTTTCCTTTCTCCTCCTGTGAAGAGGCTGCATCTTAATGTTTTAATGTCGTATTTTAGTCTTGTTTTTTAAGTTGTATTTTAATCAACTTGTTTTTATTATTGGTTGTTAGCCACCCTGAGCCCGATCTCGGCTGGGGAGGGTGGGGTATAAATAAAATATATTATTATTATTATTATTATTATTATTATTATTATTATTATTAAGAACCTATGATGAGTCTTGCTGGATGAGGCCAGTGGCCCTTATAGCCCAGTGTCCTGTTCCCACAGCGGCCAGCCAGATGCCCCAATGGGAACCCTGGAAGGAAGACCTGAGTGCAAGAGCATCCTTCCCACTTGCGAACATGTGCAGAGGAAGGCATCCAAAGTGATCAAGGGTCTAGAAGCCAAGCCTGATGAGGAACGGTCGAAGGAGCTGGGTATGGTGAGCCTGGAAAAGAGGAGACTGAGAGGAGACAGGATAGGTAAATGCAAAGGGACCCCTGACCATTAGGTCCAGTCGTGGCCGACTCTGGGGTTGCGGCACTCATCTCGCTTTATTGGCCGAGGGAGCCGTCGTACAGCTTCCGGGTCCTGTGGCCAGCATGACTAAGCCGCTTCTGGCGAACCAGAGCAGTGCATGGAAACGCCGTTTACCTTCCCGCCGGAGTGGTACCTATTTATCTACTTGCATTTTGACGTGCTTTCGAACTGCTAGGTTGGCAGGAGCAGGGACCGAGCAACGGGAGCTCACCCCATCGCGGGGATTCAAACCACCGACCGTTCGATCAGCAAGTCCTAGGCTCTGTGGTTTAACCCACAGTGCCACCCGCATCCCACAGGAGACAGGATAGCTGCCTTCAAATATCTCAAAGGCTGTCAACATGGAAGAGGAAGCAAGCTTGTATTCTCCTGCTCTGGAGAGTAGGAACCATAGCTGTCAACTTTCAGATTTGAAAATAAGGGATCAGCAGCCTCGCCTGTCCCGGGAACAGTCTACGGGATATCTAACAATCCGGGAGAGCAGTGGGAAGCAGCGCTGGAATGAGGGAATTTCCCGCAAAAAAGGGAAGGTTGACAGCTATGGTAGGAACCAAAACAACGCCTTCGACTTGCAAGAAAGGAAATTCCGACTAAACACCAGGAAGAATTTTCTGACAGTAAGAGCTGTGAAGACGGTGGAACAGACTCCCACAAGAAGTTGTGGATTCTCCTTCCTTGGAGGTTTCTAAGCAGAGGTTGGGTGGCCACCTGTCATGGATGCCTTAGCTGAGATTCCTACATTGCAGAGGGATGGTCTAGATGACTCGTGGGGTCCCTTCCAACCCCATAATTAGATGATTCCCAGGAACTGGGATTCAGAGGCATACTGCCGTTGACGTTGGAAGGAGGACACAGCGACTGTGGCAAGTAGCAGGAGACTCTGAACCTTAGGAACATGGGTTCGAGCTCCACATTGGGACCGCATTGTAGGAGACTGGACTACCCTACAAGCCTATTGCTGATCGCCAAAGAATGGATGCTTTTGAATTCTGGTGCTGGAGGAGAATCTTGAGAGTCCTATGGACTGCAGGAAGATCAAACCTCTCCATTCTGAAGGAAACCAGCCCTGAGTGCTCACTGGAAGGACAGATCCTGAAGCTGAGGCTCCAAGACTTTGGCCACCTCATGAGAAGAGAAGACTCCCTGGAAAAGACCCTGATGTTGGGAAAGATGGAGGGCAGAAGGAGAAGGGGACGACAGAGGCAAGATGGTTGGACAGTGTTCTCGAAGTTACCAGCATGAGTTTGTCCAAACTGCGGGAGGCAGTGGAAGACAGGAGTGCCTGGCGTGCTCTGGTCCAGGGGGTCACGAAGAGTCGGACATGACTAAACGACTAAACAACAACAACAACAAGTCTATGATTCAACGAAGTAGTTGGATTTCAGTTGCCCTCGGCCCCAGGCAACACGGTCCATTGTCAGAGACGATGGAAATTAAAAGACAAGCCATATTGGGAAGCTCTCTGTCCATGCAGCAATCTCTAGCTTATTCCATGGCTCCCCTACAACATTCGTTGGCTTACGGGGTGTTTTCTTGACCACATACGAGACGAGTCCCCTGTGGGCTTCGGCCGTTAAAGAACTAGGCCCGCAAGGAAGTTCACGGATGCAAATCTCGAACTGCACTTCTTGTTAAAAAGGAAAAAGGGGGGTGGGAGGAAGGAGGGCAGCATTTTAGAAAAGTCAACGCCGGGTTTCAAAGCACCTTTCTCCCCACCGGAGGAGAGGCTTTTAAAAGGAGGGTTTACGTGCCCTGCAAATTAGAACTCATTTTATCCTGCGTCACCGGGGCTGCAATCGCTTTACCATCGTACCCATTTCACAGGTGGGGAAAAGGCAGGGTTGCTGCTTGACAGAAGCAAACCTTTGCTGATTAATGGATTAAACCCGTGCAATCAATGAATGGAGAACCTGCATGCAAATAAAACAGATCAGGTTTGGGTTTTCTTAAAGGCATGTGCTGCTTTTAGGTAAGTCATGTTCTTTCCATGTCTGTGCAGACGCCATCTTAGAACAGGCAATCCCTCTTGCGTGAGTCAGAGAAAACGGGCTTTATGTTCCCTCCATGTTTTTCCTATGCCATCCATGTTGCATCGAGCTGCATGTATTCAGTTTTTTGTTTTTGTTTTTTTAAAAAAACTATTAGGAGGCCCAATTAAACCAGGAACATTTTTTAAAAAAATGAACCAAATAATTGTAATCGTTCCCCCCCCCTCCAACCAATGGATCGACCAAATGATGCACAGTCCAAGGCAATGCGAAGGGAGGAACAGCCAAGGTTACGCAATGAGTCAGCATTGCAAAAGCTAAGGTCATGTCTACATTGCAAACACAGGGCCAGTTCAGTACCATTTTAACCATCATGGCTCCCCTGCTAAGAATCTTGGGAATCTGGGAATGATCAGTCGGCAAAGGGGCCAGGAATTCTAAGACACCCCTAGGCCCAATCCCATGGAATGGCAGAATGTCCCTTGCGGCAAAAGATCCGACTCGGAATCCGGTTTAAAGTCAGTTGTGTAGATTTCCTCCAAGAATCCTGGCGCCAACACAAGCTCTTCCCAAAACTAGACAACGACACCAGGAGTCAAGACTGAATTCGCCTCCAGTTCCTGACCTGACTCCGACCATTAAGCCGTGTTCCAAACCTGCGTTCAAAACCGACTCGTGAAACCTTCCATCCTGGTACCCTGATAGCTCTAAACATTTCTTGCAGGGAGAAAGAAACACAAAACCTTCCTTTCTTTTTTTGCAAAATGCTTCACTGCAAGAGAAAGCCCCTTCTCATCCTTTGCAAAACCTACCAACTTTTTATTGCGGGGGACAAAAATGATGGAAATTTGGGCACAGGAAAATAGACGGGTGAGAAAGCAACACCTCGATTCTTCCCTTCCACACTCCATATCGTGTTTCCGCCTTTAATGGCACAAAAGAGGGGTTTGCATTGTAGGTTGAAGGGGGGCAGAAAGATAAGAAAGGTGAAGGGAATAAATAACCCAGGATCAACACTGTGCCATATAGGAAAATCCCCCCCACCCCAATTCCCCCACTTCTATCACTAAGAATCTGTAGCAGAGCTGTCCAGGATAAGGGAAGAGATTTATTTTTTATCCCAAAAATGTTTTTTTTGGGGGTGTCATTGCAACGAAAGTCAAAGACAGGGATATCAGACCCTCACTGCATATAATATAATATATATACCTCTCTCTCTCTCTCTCTCTCTCTCTCACACACACACACACACACACACAGTGTTTTCAACATACAGGTGACATCACAATGCGTTGCCATGGAAAACGACATTAAGTATTACAAGATCAAAGATGTTGAGGCAAAGTAGAGAGATGTATTCCTCGGTTTTTTTATGTGGCAAGGGAAAGAAATGAAGAAAAACAGAGGAATTGTCTATTTATTTGTGCGTTTTTCTTAACTGACTTTTTTTTGAAAAAACCTGAAGCATACACAATCCCCCTTTCACGAAAAATGCACAAAACCAGTGCAAATTCCCCATTTTCCAGCGCAACACATTCCCCCTTCTTTCCCACAATGTTCTAATAGCCCCCCTTTTTTTTGTTTTCCAAAAGAAAGGTGGGGGGGGGAAATGTGAATATATTCCATACAAAGTTTTGTGGGGTTTTTTTAAAAAAAACAAATCCTGAACACGTCCAATTGGAATAAGGACAAATTCAGAGAAAAAACGACACCGTTATTATTGGGGGGGGGGGGGGGTTGAGAGAAAAAATTATATGCTCTCCTCTCACCCCAACACACAAACACACACAGCATGCCATGAAATAAATTTGATGCGAACACATCCCTCTCTGGCCTTGGCGTAAGCAAAAAATTTATTCTAGTGGGGGGTAGAAAATAAATCCTGATCTATTCTCCCCCTCCCCTGCAGCCACGAATTAACACGCACACCCTGCAGCCCCCTCTGTATGAATCAAATCCCCCCCCATTCACATATTTGAAGGAAAATGTATGCAAACGGCTAATTCCCTTTTACGACAAATATACAGAGATTTCCACCCCCCTCCCTCCACCAGGCACGGAAGGTTATACAGTTCACATTTCAAATACATACTTCCAGTTTCAAACCTTATTGCAGAACTGCAGTCTGTTGTTGGTGCATATATTGAAGGAATAATAAAAAATAAAATAAAATTGTGCCCTCCCCACCCCTCCCAAGCCAGATGTATGTTCTAGGCTGTCAACAATTTTTTTCTGGAGAGCTGCAGACCCAGCCACCCGACCACGTCTCCTGTTTCTCAGCCCCCTACCCCTATCTGACAGCGCTAGGAACGGGAGGGCTTAGGGAAAGGTACGCGTCTCTATGGCCCAGCCGCCTATTCCTTCAGCCCATCTCAATGGAAACCCTGGGCTGAATTTTTGTGAATGGAGGGTCACATGACCTAGACTCGGTTCTTTGTCCCTGTTTCTTGAATAAACAACAGGTGAACAGAGGGAAATTAATACATGTATAACAGACATAGAGATTTTTTTTTGTATCAAACTGTAAGGAGGAAAAATAAAAGAGAGACAAGGAAATTTTCATTTCCCACCCCCCACCGCCACTCCTAGAACAACACCTCCAGGGCTGTAAAAAAACGCAAAAAACCCCCCCAACAACACCCAGAAGCAATCCCAGATCCTTCCACTATGACACAGCCGGCTAAAAAGCCCCCCTCCCTTGCAGCCCCCCTCCCCACGCACCCAAAACTGACAGGCAAGAGAAGCCCACCGCCATGAATCTTCTAGATCCGCACCCTGCCTTTTTATGAATGAATCCAGATGCAAATGGCTTCGATTCACAAACAAATAGACCCCCCACCCTCTTTTTTTCCGGTGGGATTGAATCCCATTCATAAAAAAAGAGAGACCCACCTTCGTCGTCTGAAGAAAACGAAGGATTCATTGAAAAAAAACAAACCCAAAACCCACCACGTATATGGATGGAGGAATATCCTTTTTTAAAAAAGAAGGAAAACACAGCTAAAGCTACCAAGCACCCGTTGTTGTTTTTTTAAATAAAAAAGCAGAGATAAAAAAGATTAATAAAATCAACCCACCCTCCGCTACCCTAGCAAAAAGGTTTTAAGAATATACAGATTTTTTTATGAATGGGGGTGATGTTTTCTTATCTTTTCCATCCACCTCGTCCATTGCTTAGCAAAGGTTAAAGCAACCCACGACATGCGCCCCCCCCCTTGTGATTTCTAAATACACATATTCATATAATCGTATATTTGAAAAAAGCGAAATATTTAAAGAGGGAGGGAAAAGATATATAAATATATATATATATAGCAGAAGAATGACTCACTGTGAATCGATGGCCGTTACAGCACGTTAGCTTCGCATATTCACGTTGATGGGACTGACTCTCTTTCCTCCTCCTCCCCCCCACGCCCTCCCCCATCAATTATAATTTCATATGCATGCCCAGATATATGCATATATATGCATAGGTTGCAATTTATCATCGTAAAGAGGATGACAAATTAGCAGCCATCTTCCACCCAGCTAGGACGAATTAGCATCGTTTCTAACAATTTCGGCCCCCCCTCCATTTCCCCCCCTACCCACCTCTGCCTACTGTCCCCCCCCTCCTCCCCAATCCATCTCGCCTCCTCCCTCCCTGCAGCTGTTAAGAATTGCCTGGTCCAAGGCTGATACTAACCAAAGCCTGGGTGCAAGGACTGTGTGTCTCTTACACCGATGGTGAAGGCCAGGAGCTGGGGGTGGGGGCGGGAAGGGGGGGGACAGAATCCAAAGATGAGAAAGGAAGAAGTAGACAGCGGTTTCCACCTGGTCCTAATGCCCTGGAATATTCTGAGAAGAGATCAAAAGGCGGGGGGGGGGGGAGAGAAAGGAAAATGTGAAAGAAATGTTATTCGCCCAATCATCTGTCCCTGGAGGGGGTAAGGAAGGGCTTCACTTTGCCCTCTCTGGGAGATGTGCAAGAGAAGGGTTTGTGGCTGGCTGGATGTCAAAGCACACCTAAGTGCAAAGAGAAAACTTTGTTGTTGTTCGTTTCTGATATATTCGTCTATCTCAGGGGTTTGAGCAAACTGTGGGAGGCAGTGGAAGACAGGAGGGCCTGGCGTGCTCTGGTCCAGGGGGTCACGAAGAGTCGGACACGACTAAACGACTCAAGCTCAGGGGTCAGCAAACTTTTTTCAGCAGACCTTGTGCGGGGCCGGACTATATTTTGAAAAATAATAATGAACGAATTCCTATGTCCCACAAATAACCCAGAGATGCATTTTCAATAAAAGGACACATTCTACTCATATAAAAACATGCTGATTCCTGGACTGTCCGCAGGCCGGATTTAGAAGGTGATTGAGACAGATCCGGTCCCTGGGCCTTAGTTTGCCTTTTTGTTGTTGTTTAGTTGTTTGTCGTGTCCGACTCTTCATGACCCCCTGGACCAGAGCACGCCAGGCACTCCTGTCTTCCACTGCCTCCCACAGTTTGGTCAAACTCATGCTGGTAGCTTCGAGAACACTGTCCAACCATCTCATCCTCTGTCATCCCCTTCTCCTTGTGCCCTCCATCTTTCCCAACATCAGGGTCTTTTCCAGGGAGTCTTCTCTTCTCATGAGGTGGCCAAAGTACTGGAGCCTCAGCTTCAGGATCTGTCCTTCCAGTGAGCACTCAGGGCTGATTTCCTTCAGAATGGAGAGGTTTGATCTTCTTGCAGTCCATGGGACTCTCAAGAGTCTCCTCCAGCACCAGAATTCAAAAGCATCAATTCTTTGGCGATCAGCCTTCTCTATGGTCCAGCTCTCACTTCCATATATCACTCCTGGGAAAACCATAGCTTGAACTATATGGACCTTTGTTGGCAAGATGATGGTCTATCCGTGCTTGCTGACCAGCAAGCACAGCCCATCTGCTTCTGGGCTGGCTACAGCTTTAGACACAGGACAGAAGGCTGGCTACAGCTTTAGACACGCAATGCTGTGTGTAGATTTCTAGATCTGTATGAAAGAGGTGTGTGTGTGTGTGTGTGTGTAAAAGCATTCGCCCTCCAGACGTTTGAGGCTACAACTTCCATCAGCCTCAGCCAACATAGTGTGGGAGTTGGCTATGCTGTGAAAGAAAGAAAGAAAGAAAGAAAGAAAGAAAGAAAGAAAGAAAGAAAGAAAAGCCCTGCTGGAAGAGGCCAATGGCCCATCTAGTCCAGGACCGTGTTCTCACAGTGGCCAGCCAGATGCCAGCAGGAACCCCGTAAGCAGGATTCGAACCCAAGATCCCTCTCTCCTCCTGTGGTTTCCAGCACCTGGGATTCAGCCACCTTTGCCAGTAGCCATAAATAGCCCTCTCCTACACGAATCTTTTTTTTTTTACCATAATATTTATTAAATTTCAATAGACATAACAAAAAAGAGAATATGCAACAACAACACAACAACAGCAACACAATAAAAAAGTGAAAAATAAGAAAAAAGAATAACAAACTTAACATACCTAAACAGAAAAAAAGAAACTCAGCCAATTAATTAAAATCCATTTTCATAAACATTTTAGTTGACTTCCTCTAATCTCCTCCATCTGAATTTCCTCTTAATTTGAATGTAGCAGTTTCCAATATCATTATTTCATAAAACAATATTACAGTCATATTCCAATTTCTTTACCTTTCTTATAGCACATTCTCTTATTTATACTTTTAAGTCTAATTTAGTCCTAAGCCTGATTGGTTCTTTCAAGTGGTTACATATCTTTAATATTAGGATATTTATTCAAATAGTCTTTAATTTCTTCTCCATGAATCTGGCCATCGCTGCTTCCTGTGGCAGGGAGTTCCATAGTTTAACTCTGTCTGCATGGAGAAGTCCTCTCTTTTATCTGCCCAGCATAGGAGCCAACTCCTAGGGGCCAAGACTCCCCCTCCCATAAAATATTTGAGCCAGGAGGGCCCGAAAATTGATAGGCATTGCCATTCAAATGGTGTGATAGATTATGTGGGGCAGGGGGTACCTCCCCCCCCCAATATTTTATTAGTTGGCACCCCTGCTGCCCCGAATCTTCCAACACTTGGCTCCATCGGATATTCACAACTTGCAGCGTTACCAGTGTCTACCTGTTTTTTTTTGTACAAACAGGTAAAGGAACCCCTGACCATTAGGTCCAGTTGTGGCTGACTCTGGGGTTGCGGCGCTCATCTCACTTTACTGGCCGAACAGCATACAGCTTCCTGGTCGTGTGGCCAGCATGACTAAGCCGCTTCTGGAAAACCAGAGCAGCGCATGGAAATGCTGTTTACCTTCCCGCCGGAGTGGTACCTATTTATCTACTTGCACTTTGATGTGCTTTCGAACTGCTAGGTTGGCAGGAGCAGGGACCGAGCAACGGGAGCTCACCCCGTCACGGGGAATCGAACCGCCGACCTTCTGATCAGCAAGTCCTAGGCTCTGTGGTTTAACCCACAGCGCCACCCGCGTCCCTAACAGGTGTTTAAAGACCCATTAACTAATCCATAGGGAGTGACTTCTGAGTGCCTTTCAAACTGTGGGTGGTGGGCGACCCTGCTTCAGTATTCATGGGTGGGGGGCTTCTACTCAGCTCTCCAGATGGTGGTCAGAGGCCCTGATCTTTGCCACAAAGCTCAAGGACAGCACAACGGCTGCTATCACTGGACATCTGCCAGGGCCCACTTCTCAAGAGTCCCTGCTGCTCTCAGATCCTGAAATTCCATGCTGCTGCTGCTGCTCCTTCATCTCCTTGCAGTCCCCTACCTGTTCTGCCTCTCCCTTCCAAGTGGTTGGGGCATTCGGTTCAAAGGCACAAAATAAGGTGGGCAGCCTCAGGAGGGGATGGGCTGCAGAGCTGGGAGCAGGTGTACTTGAGAGCAATACATGTGAAAAGGATCTAGGAGTCTTGGTTGACCACAAACTTGACATGAGCCAACAGTGTGACGCGGCAGCTAAAAAAGCCAATGCAATTCTGGGCCTCATCAATAGGAGTATAGCATCTAGATCAAGGGAAGTAATAGTGCCACTGTATTCTGCTCTGGTCAGACCTCACCTGGAGTACTGTGTCCAGTTCTGGGCACCACAGTTCAAGAAGGACACTGACAAACTGGAACGTGTCTAGAGGAGGGCAACCAAAATGGTCAAAGGCCTGGAAACGATGCCTTATGAGGAACGGCTAAGGGAGCTGGGCATGTTTAGCCTGGAGAAGAGGAGGTTAAGGGGTGATATGATAGCCATGTTCCAATATATAGAAGGATGTCACATAGAGGAGGGAGAAAGGTTGTTTTCTGCTGCTCCAGAGAAGCGGACACGGAGCAATGGATCCAAACTACAAGAAAGAAGATTCCACCTAAACATTAGGAAGAACTTCCTGACAGTAAGAGCTGTTCGACAGTGGAATTTGCTGCCAAGGAGTGTGGTGGAGTCTCCTTTTTTGGAGGTCTTTAAGCAGAGGCTTGACAACCATATGTCAGGAGTGCTCTGATGGTGTTTCCTGCTTGGCAGGGGGTTGGACTCGATGGCCCTTGTGGTCTCTTCCAACTCTATGATTCTATGATTCAGGTGTGTTCATGTCCAGCGAGTGTTACCTGCAAAATCCAAAGGCAGGTGGGGCACAGATAAGTTGCCTTACACAGAGTCAGACCAGTGGTCCAGACCTGAGATCCACCTCTCTGGCTCCAAAGCTGCACAACGGGACACCCCCCCCCGACTTTCACATTTCCACTTTTGATGTCCGCTCCCTGATGGTAACAACGCAGGCGATTGTTCCTAAAATGGCGATTCACAGTGCAATCATACGTAGGGTTAATTCGAGCACGGCTAATGAACGAAAACCAACCCTGCAGTGTGATAGGAGAAATAAGGCAGCATGTGGTAGGTCAGAAATACGTATCTCATTTGAAAAATGGCTCGTGGCTTTCCCCAGCCACATTGCACACTTGTGGGAAATGTTAAAATGAGCATCTCATCAGAACATGTCCTGGTCTAAACATACAAGTTATGCTCCTTTGGTCTGGCCAGCTTAAGCTCCTGTAGAATTGTATGCACTTCAATCATGCATCCTCACCTATTATTTAAAGGTAAAGGGACCCCTGACCATTAGGTCCAGTTGTGACTGACTCTGGGGTTGCGGCGCTCATCTCGCTTTATTGGCCGAGGGAGCCGGCGTACAGCTTCTGGGTCATGTGGCCAGCATGACTAAGCCGCTTCTGGCGAACCAGAGCAACGCACGGAAACGCCGTTTACCTTCCCGCCGGAGCGGTACCTATTTATCTACTTGCACTTTGACGTGCTTTCGAACTGCTAGGTGGGCAGGAGCAGGGACCGAGCAACAGGAGCTCACCCCATCGCGGGGATTCAAACCGCCGACCTTCCGATCAGCAAGTCCTAGGCTCAGTGGTTTAACCCACAGCGCCACCCGCATCCCTCACCTGTTATTTGATGGGTCCCATACCCTGCAAATTTTACTCATGGGGAGCAGCTCCACCCCTTGACCATTTTGGCTGCCCTTCTCTGAAGAATGACATTATATTATCGGCAGATTTATGTTCAGTTCCTTCCCCAGTGATCCCTAGCATGGAAGTTGCCTATTTCAGGATCCTCACTGAGCAATCCACTACAGCTCCTATCCTATCTTCTGCGACGTTTGAACTCCAACTCCTACTGGCACTGCTTGGCTTCTTCAGTGCAGCACATGGTTCAGCTATGGAACTCATTCCTTCAGGAGGTGGTGATATGGCCGCCAACTTTAGCTGAGATTCCTGCATTGGACTAGATGACCAACTCTACAATTCTGTGATTCTATGCAGATGTTACGGCTTCAATACCAAGCCAGCTGTTTCCTTGGCTGAACATCTTGCTCGATGAAGAGCAAGACTAAAAAACCTGCCTGCTTTTATTTTGGTGACTCTTGAGCGGTCCTATTCAAGGGGCTTTGGAATTTTTTCCAGGACAAAAATGGTACTTTACTCTTTAGCCACGATTGCAAATATAATCGACTCCTTCCCCTTATTAGCTGATCCCAAGAAAGCACTGCACTCCAGCAGCTGTGAACTTGTTGTTGTTGTTTAGTCATTTAGTCGTGTCTGACTCTTTGTGACCCCCTGGACCAGAGCACGCCAGTCACTCCTGTCCTCCACTGCCTCCCGCAGTTTGGTCAAACTCATGCTGGTAGCTTTGAGAACACTGTCCAACCATCTCGTATTGTGGCATTCCCTTCTCCTTGTGCCCTCCATCTTTCCCAACATCAGGGTCTTTTCCAGGGAGTCTTCTCTTCTCATGAGGCGGCCAAAGTCTTGGAGCCTCAGCTTCAGGATCTGTCCTTCCAGTGAGCACTCAGGGCTGATTTCCTGCAGAATGGATTGGTTTGATCTTCTTGCAGTCCATGGGACTCTCAAGAGTCTCCTCCAGCACCAGAATTCAAAAGCATCAATTCTTCGGCGATCAGCCTTCTTTATGGTCCAGCTTTCACTTCCATACATCACTACTGGGGAGACCATAGGTTTAACTATACGGGCCTTTGTTGGCAAGATGATGTCTCTGCTTTTTAAGATGCTGTCTAGGTTTGTCATTGCTTTTCTCCCAAGAAGCAGGCGTCTTTTAATTTCGTGACTGCTCACTCAATACTGATGCTGGGCTGGGGCTGATGGGAGCTGGAGTCTTTGGGGTGCCATGGGTTCCCTGTCTCAGCCGGCTTTGGGTCGCCTGGAAAATGCATTGCAATTTAGCCAACTTCCCCAATTCACTTAAGCTATTTGTTTGGTCGCACAACAAGGTGATTTTAATTGACCATTTGTTTAAATCGGGCCCAATCCATGCTTTTCTTGGGGGGGGGGTGTTGGGGTTTAACCTTGTGACTCAAGAGAGCAACAATCCCATGCAGCAACAAGACCCATTTTGCATCCTCCTTGGAATAACAGGTCTTGAATTGTCCAAGGAAGAGTAAGGGTATTTTTGTATGCCGCAACCGCTGCTTGAATTTTAATAGCCAAGAAGTGGAAAACACAAGAATTACCAGCTGTGGAAGAATGGCAGATGAAGATGATGGACTCTATGGAGCTAGCTGACCCCACTGGAAGAATCCATGACCAGAAAGAAGAGGAGCATGAAGAAGATTGGAAGAAATTTAAAGACTATTTGAATAAATATGGTAACATTAAAAATTAGAAGTTACCTGAAAGGACCAAATAGGCCTAGGATTAAATTAGGAGTTAATTAAATAAATTTAGATTTAGAATGTTAAGAAAAGTTAAGAAATCTGACTATAATTGGAATATTGTTTTTGAATAATGATTCTGTATTGGAAAACTGCTACATTCAGTTACAAGGAAATTCAGATGGGAGGGACTAGAGGAAGTCAAGCGATATGTTTATGAGGTTGCAAGTTTAATTAATTAATCAATCAATTTGTATTGTTTGTGTTTGCTGTTATATCTTTTGTTTTTATTCGCTTTATTCGTTTTATCTTTTTTATTTTTGTTTCAGTTGTTTTATAGTATGTGTTATATTTGTATGAAACTCAATAAACATTTATGTTAAAAAAAATACACCAATTTTGCAAAGCCGGGTTTGCCACACCCGCGCGCAATTACGCACAGGATCGGTGGGCGGGGCTTCGAGGCAGCATTCTTGACAACCCCTCCCCCCGCAGGGGAAAAAAGGGGCGGAGCGTCCGTTATATCCGTTGCGGCTCCGCCCACTCGTTCCATTTCCCCAGCTCCGTCCGGGAGCAGCCACAAAGCCAGGCGGTGAGTGGGAGGGGCCGCAATTTGGAGGAGGGGCCTGAGGGGGAGGGGCCAGCCCTGAGTGGGTGGGGCAAACTTGGGAACGGGTTTGGGTGGAGACCAGCACGTGGAGCACAGCTGGGGGCAGGGCGAAGGGCGGGTTGTGTTTCTGTTTGTTGATTTTACTCACTGAGTAGACGTCTCGCAGAGAGGTGGGGAGTAAAGCAAAATGCGCCCTTTTAAGCCTGTGAGTTGGATACAGTCAGAAGGGTTTCTGGAGGGATCATTCGTCTGAGCAAAACCCACGGAGGAGGGTTCCAAGTAAAAAGGGAGCCAGTTCCAGTAAGGAAAGAGATCAGAAGAGGGGATTCTTTAAAAAAACAAAAACAAAAAAACTCATTAAGATCCACTGAGCGTAAATCCAAGGAGGAGAGGCATTTATATTTTTTTAATCCATTAAGAAGTGATCCAAACGGGACAGCCACGTATTAAAAACTCGGGTGGGCAAGTTCTAGGGAGGACAGATGGAAAGGGGTGCAGGTTTTTTGTAACCCAGTAAGTAGCACCCAAAGCTTGAAGGTTAGCGAATGGGATCCAGTTGGAAAGGATCCAATCAAGACTCGTGCTGTTGTGTCCCCCCCTTCTAATAATGGGATCTAGTGGAGGAAGGATCAGTGCTTAAGCAGGCCATTATTACAAACTCACTGAGAAGAGGATTTATTCGGGATGGCTCAGTGCGTGTACCTGAGAAGACCACAAATTAACCAGGAGGTGGCTTGGATATGAACGGTTCCCCCAAGGCTCCGCCACTCTAGGCAGAAAACTCAGGTATCTTGGCTTCTAGGTGCTCCCAACCCCCCCCCAAACCCCAGCAACACCCCCCTTCCTTCTTTGTAAGCATTAAGCCTTATTCTGTTCCCCCTGCAGAGGAATTTAGGAAACTGCCTTATGCCAAAGGCAGGCCATTGGGTCTGCCTAGCTTATTACTGTCAACACTGGCAGGCAGCAGCACCCCCAGCCCCACCTGGAGATGCTTCTGGGATCTGAATCTGGAACTTTCTTGTAGCTCTGGGAGACCCCAGCTAGTAGAGCATGAGTCTCTTGATCTCAGGGTTGTGGGTTTGAGCCCCACGTCGGGTGAAAGACCCCCGGACTCGTTGACCCTTGCGGTCCCTTCAAACTCTACCATTTTATGACTCTGCCTGCAGAGCAAATACTGCACCCCTGAGCCGATGGCCCGTCCCCCAAAAGAAAAGGATCTAGGAAGACCTGCAGTTCTCAGCCAACCCTCTGGAGGCCATTCTCATCTTCTGAGATGGCAGGTTGACGGCTGCCCTTTTTAACTGGCCCCGATCCTCTGCTTTTAAGCATCCGTCTGAAGCGCAGACACTTAGGAAGTGGAGCTTCTCGAGGGAGAAAGCGCATGGCAAGATCCCGTTAAAAGCACAGGAACCTGCGGCACTGAGCCACTTTAGATGGCCCCTCAAATAGTCTACTGCCCACCTAGCAGTTCGAAAGCACATCAAAGTGCTAGTAGATAAATAGGTACCGCTCCGGCGGGAAGGTAAACGGCGTTTCCGTGCGCTGCTCTGGTTCGCCAGAAGTGGCTTAGTCATGCTGGTCACATGACCCGGAAGCTGTACGCCGGCTCCCTCAGCCAATAAAGCGAGATGAGCGCCACAACCCCAGAGTCGGACAAGACTGGACCTAATGGTCAGGGGTCCCTTTACCTTTTACAAATAGCCTGCAGTTTGTTAAGGGTGCCGACTGTTGCTGTGAGTCCCCCATCCGCCTCAGAGAGTGGTTCACCTCATCCCAGGTAATTTGGGAAATCGTAGCTGCTTTAAAACAGGAAGTGACCAATGCGCAGAGGAGAACGCTACCATTGGCTACTGGTCACATGGCTGCGTTCTACCTCCAACTGTCAGGGCTGTTACACCTCTGAATACCAGTTGCTGGCAATGGCAAACTGGCCTGTGGCAGCGGATAGTAATGTGGTGTAGTGGTTCAGAGCGGTAGACTCGTAATCTGGGGAGCCGGGTTCGCGTCTCCGCTCCTCCACATGCAGCTGCTGGGTGACCTTGGGCCAGTCACACTTCTCTGAAGTCTCTCAGCCCCACTCACCACTCACTACCTGTGGGGGAGGAAGGGAAAGGAGATTGTTAGCCGCTTTGAGACTCCTTAGGGTAGTGATAAAGCGGGATATCAAATCCAAACTCTCTTTCTTCTCTTCAGGGTGCTGGGCTGCCCACATGTTCTGCGCTCAGGCAAAATTGGGTCATCCTCCATGAACCTGCTCATGTGTCTCTGTCTCCATCACGCTCCTTGCATCACCTCCCCTAGCCACTGCCTCCTCTTCATCCTCTTCCTCCTCACACTGGACTTTTTTATTATTATTCCTAGGATGACTGTATATAATGGGCAATGTCCAATCAGAAGCCACACAAGAATCAGAGACTGCCAAAGACGGGGAGGAGAAAGGCAACCCGGACAGGAGCAAGCCAGACCGGGGTGCGAGCGGCGCTAAGCATGAATTGGGGAGCCGCCCCCCGGGACTCCAGGCCCCTGAGCAGAAAGCGACCAGTCAGCTGCTGAGCACTGAGCCAGGGGCAGGGGACAGGCCGGCGGGGGCTGCTGCGGAGATGGGGAAGAATCATTCCAAGAAATCGAAGCTGAAGCTCTCCTCCATGTGGGCGCAGAACACAGCCAGTGGCGGGATAAAAGAGGCCAGCCTATGCGACAAGGACCCAGGGGCGGAGAAGCGGGGGCTGGCTTGCCTGAGCAGGGCGGACCTCCAGAGCAGGCCGAGCTCAGCGCCCGCCCCGCCGGAGGACCCCAAGGGGCCGAAAGCGTCTCTGAGGCCTCCCCCAGCGCTGCCCTCTGACCCCAGGGACTTGGGGGCCAAGCGAGCACTGGCAAAGGGGAAGGGCAAGCCAGAGAACGTTCCTCAGGCCAGGGGCATGGGCGGCCTCCTGCTGCAGCCCGAGAAGCTGGTGGAGCTGGGCCCGGCGGCTGAGGCGCCCCCGGACGTGGCGGAAATGGAGGTCTGCTGGACCCAGCACATCAAAGCCAGCGCCAAGGAGCACTTTGAAAACAAGGAGAGGGTGCTGGAGTCGGCTCCCTCGGCCAAGAAGCAGCCAACGGGTCCGGCGCACGGCGCCGAACCTCTAAGGGGGGCCGAGGATGTGGCGGTGGCCGCGGCGGCAGGGCCTTGGGCTCTGAATGAGAAAAGCGCCAGCCGCTCAGCTGTGTCCGGCTGTGTGGCTCCACCTGGAGGGAAGAAGGCTCTACTGTCGTGGGGGTCTGGGCAGAAGGAGAAAGAGAGTCCCGGGCAGCGGGACAGCGCCCCTGGCAGCGACGGAGACTCCCGGGGCCTGGCCCTTGCCTCCCAGTTGCCTGCGGATTGCTCCGAGACACCGGGCAGCCCCGGGGAGAAGGCCCAAGGCTCAGGGAGCGAGGCGAAGGCCGGGGCAAAGGGCGAGGCTCTGGGAGCGGAAGGGGTCAACTCGGAGACCATGCAAGAGCTGCTGGAGAAAGGCCTCAACTTCCTGTACAAAGTGACCATCCAGCCGGGGCAGTGGCCGCCCAGCATCAAGGCGGTCAAGCAGAAAGCGGGCGTCATTTCCTCCGGCATCTCCTACGCTGACGTCCTCAAGCAGTGCCCTCAGAAGAAGGCGCCGGCTGGCACTGCCCCGGCGCTGCCGAAAGCCCTGCACCACCTCACCGCGGCGGGCAAGAAGCTGCCGTCCTTCAAAGGGCTGGAGAGGAGCAACCCTGAGGACTTCTCCTCGCTCAGCCAGCTGTTCCTGGAGCACTTCAAGAAGGTCACCCCCAAAGAGCCCGCTGCCCCCCACGCCCCCAGCCAGCAAGTAGTCACATTCTTTGAGGAGCTGTCCACCGGCAACACCAAGCGGCCGGAGTGGCAAAGGCCCCGGCCGCCCACTCCCTACCCCCAGCGCCGCAAAGGGCAGGGCCGGAAGCTGCCCAAGTTTGGAACGGCCGTGTCCCAGGTCGTGGCCTTCCTGGGGAGCGACCCCAAGTGCGATTGGTTTGTTCACGACGACGGCCAGGTGTCTCTGGATGAGGCCGCGGCGGGAGCTGAAGACGGGGGCAAGGACTGCGCCGACCCACCCAGCCCTGGCGAGAAAGGGGCCGAGGCGATAGGCTCCCCTCAGCCCGTTGTGGCTCTCTTGGCAGAGCACGAAGCACCCGGGGAGGCTGACGAGGCTGCCCAGAGGTCGCGGAGAAGGCTGCAGGGCCTGGAAGGGGTTGCCAAGGAAACGGGCCCAGCGAAGCCACCGGCCTGTAATGCTGTCCGGGGCGGCCATTCTCCGCTGGCCGTTCCTCCGTTCCCCCAAAAGGAAGACCAGCCCCCGGCGTCCCTGCTAGGCCCGAGGCCTTGCTCTCCCGGGGAGGTGCTGGAGGACCCCAGTCCAGCCGCCTCTGCCCGGTGCGCCCCCGTGAGACTGATTCCCGAACAGAAGGTGCCGGCTGCAGCCCAGGCGAGGCCCAAGATCCGGAAACAAGGCCCGTCCGCCGCAAAGTCCAAAGAGAAACTCAAAACTTCAGGGCAGCCCAAAGTGAAAGCGCCCAAGGGGAAGGGGCAGAAGCAGTGGCCCCGAGGCTACGGGATGAGCTCCCTGAGGCTAGAGGGTGCCGCCCTCTTCCCGCCGTTCGAAAACGTCGCCAGGCCGTTTTATTTTGGCGAGCCTTTGGTGAGTCTCGTGGATTTGGCTGCTCTTTGTTTGGTTCATTGCCGGCTGCTACCCACTCTCTTCATTCCTTCTTGCTGATAATGACCTGTTATGGTTCTTTACATCCTTTCCAACCTGGTTTTGGAACAAGCAAAGCCTTGGGTATCTTGAGGCATTGGTCTTCAACTGGTGGGTCTGGTCGAAGGTGGGTCGCAATGGGAGCACAACCACCATGCATATATACAGTAAAAGGTTAAGAAATGAGTCTCCAGAGGCATGTTTGGGTTGGAAATGGGTCCTGGGTCTGAAAAGGTTGAGGATACCTGCCCAGGGGTGTGATATATCTGGGTTGCCCCAGCCACTCTGGGCAGCTCCACCCTCCAAATAAAAACACAGTGAGACATCGAACATTAAAAGCTTCCCTAAACAGGACTGCCTTCAGATGCCTTCTAAAAGTCAGATAGCTGTTTATTTGCTTACATCTGACGGGAGGGCGTTCCAGAAGGCGGGCGCCACCACCGAGAAGGCCCTCTGCCTGGCTCCCTGTAACCTCGCTTCTCGCAGTACGGGAACCGCCAGAAGGCCCTCGGAGGTGGACCTCAGTGTCTGGGCTGAACATTGGGGGTGGAGATGCTCCTTCAGGTATACAGGGCCAGGCAGGGGTCCTTGTTAGGTCTACGAGGCATCTTTTCCCAAAACCACACCCACCTGCCCCACACCGAACATCATGTGACATTGCATGTGGGGCAGATAAAGGCATGGATGAGATCGGGAACCCCTTAGCACAGCGGTTCTCAACTTGTGGGTCCCCAGATGTTGTTGGACTACAACTCCCATCATCCCTGAGCTCTGGCCTTGCTAGCTAGGGGTGATGGGAGTTGTAGTTCAACAACATCTGGGGACCCACAGGCTGAGAAAGGCTGCCTTAGCAGAATGGGGCTGGCTCTAGGCCCTGATCCGTTGTTGGGCACTGGGAGGGAGCAGCTTCGAAGACCCAGATGGGCTTCATAGGGGGGTTCCCTCACAGTGCCAGTCAGCTGATTGGCGGGGTGAGGAGCTGGCTTGGAAGCAATGTGTTCATTGCTGCTGCCAGCGCACGTTCAAAGGAGCTGGTTCTTGGTACCCACCAGCTGATGGGCACCAAGAAGAGACCCATTGAAGATATCACCTGACCTCATAGTGATGTCAGGTAGGGTTACCAGCCCTCCAGGTCTGACCTGAAGTCTCCAGGTTATCCTGGCCCCCTCCGGGGAGGAGGCAGGCAGAGGGCTTGAATCCCCAGGTGGGTGGGAGTGTCCTTAATAATAAAGAAGAATTATTAAGAAGACTATGTATGTAGCTTGCATGCTTCAGCCCAGCTTCAAATTACAGTGGTGCCTCGCAAGATGAAAAGAATCCGTTCTGTGATTCTCTTCGTCTAGCGGTTTTTTCGTCTTGCGAAGCAAGCCCATTGGCGGATTAGCAGATTAGCGCTATTAGCGGCTTTTAGCGGCTTATCAGATAAGCGGATAAGCGGCTTAGCGGCTTAGAAAAAGGGGGGGAAAGGGAGAAAAACCCGCAGGAACTCGCAAGACATTTTCGTCTTGTGAAGCAAGCCCATAGGAGATTCGTTTTGCGAAGCACCTCCAAAACGGGAAACTCTTTCGTCTAGCAAGTTTTCTGTCTTGCAAGGCATTCATCTTGCGGGGCACCACTATATAGCACAGACACTCTGTGGTGGAGTCTGACCTCCTCCACTCTCCCAATTAACCTCCATCTCCAGGGCTGGCCTGCCTGACATCACCAGGGGCCTTTCCCCATGACATCACTAGGTCTCAGATTTGGGCCGTGAAATCTCAGGGTCTGGAATGCTCCTGACCTGCACTTTAAGTGCCATCGACCATAGTCTCCTGGAGTGGCTGTCTCTGAGTTGAGGGTGGGTGGCATCACTTTGCAGTGGATCTTGTCGTACTTGGATGGTTGTTTCCAGAGGATGATGATGATGATGATGATGATAATATATTATTTATACCCCGCCCATCTGGCTGGGCTTCCCCAGCCACTCTGGGCGGCTTCCAACAAAACACTAAAATACAATAACCTATTCAACATTCAAAGCTTCCCTAAACAGGGCTGCCTTCAGATGTCTTCTAAAAGTCTGGTAGTTGTTGTTCTCTTTGGCACCTGGTGGGAGGGCGTTCCACAGGGCAGGTGCCACTACCAAAAAGGCCCTCTGCCTGGTTCCCTGTAACTTGGCTTCTCGCAGGGAGGGAGCTGCCAGAAGGCCCTCAGAGCTGGACCTCAGTGTCCGGGCAGAACGATGGGGGTGGAGACGCTCCTTCAGGTATACAGGACCGAGGCCATTTAGGGCTTTAAAGGTCAGCACTAACACTTTGAATCATGCTCGGAAACGTACTGGGAGCCAATGCAGATCTCTCAGAACCGGTGTTATGTGGTCCTGGCGGGACTTTGAACTTGGGTATCCATAGGGCCACTTTATTCCACATGAAGCTGGCCATCACCAGAGCCCCTCTGAAGTATAGGTGGAGACGCTCCTTCAGATATACTGGATGTGCTCTTTGGCCCTATGGAGCCTTCAATGTGGGGCTCTTCAGGGTCCCATTTTAATCCCTAACATCTACACGAAACCACAGAGCTGGATTATCTGGAGTTTGTGGTCAGCAATATGCGGAAGACACACAGCTCCACTTTACACCTGCAGGTTTGGCAGTGGATGTGCTGGACCGTTGTCTTGCCTTGATAATGGCCTGGATGAGAGCCCAAAAATTGAAGCTCAATCCAGATAAGGCTGAGGCTCTTTTAGTGGGAAGTTCCATAGACTGGACGGCTGGGAGGTTGCCTGCTCCTGATGGGGTTCCACTTCCTCTGAAGGACCTGGTAGCTTGGGGGATACTTCTGAATTTTTCGCTGTCGCTTGAGTCTCAAGTGGTGTCAGTGGCACAGAGTACCATCCATCAGCTTCGGCTGGTGGCCCAACTGTGCCCCTATCTGGACAGGGATAGTTTGCCTTCTGTCATCTATGCTCTGGTAACCTCTAGGTTAGATTACTGCAACACGTTATACGTAAGGCTGCCTCTGAAGACGGTCCGGAAATTTCAACTGGTGCAGAATTCAGCGGCCAGGCTGAAGACGGTTTGAGCATATTACACCGATCCTGGTCCGACTGCACTGGCTGATTAGTTCCCGGTCCCAATTCAAAGTGCTGTTTTTGACCTCTAAAGCCTTAAACAGTTCAGGACCTCAAGGCCCACCTCCCCTGATATGAAACTACCTGGACCCTGAGATCATCATGAGCCCCTTCTCCATGAGGGGTCTGGAGAGTGACGTGAGAAAGGGCCTTTTCGGTGGTGGCTCCCCACTTGTGGCCTTTTAACTGTGCCTGTTAGGAGCAGGGCTTTATTGATTTGCTTGCTTTTTGTATACAGTGGTGCCTCGCAAGACGAAATTAATTCGTTCTGCAAGTTTTTTCTTCTTGCGCGTTTTTCGTCTTGCGAAGCACGGTTTCCCATAGGAATGCATTGAAAATCAATCAATGCGTTCCTATGGAGACCGTCCGGGGACAGAGGAGACCTGTTTAAAAGCAAGGGAAGGGGCAGCGGGGAGAATCGCTTCTCCCCGTTGCCGCCCCTTGGTTCAAAAGGGGTCCGGGGACAGAGGGGAAGGCGCACACGCGCCTTCCCTTCTGTCCCCGGAGATTGCGGGGCTGGCAACGGGGAGAAGCGATCTTCTCTCCGCCGCCCCTTGCTTCAAAAGAGGTCCGGGGTGCGGGGGCAAGCTTCGTTTTGCGAAGCAAGCCCATAGGGAAATTCGTCTTGCGAAGCAACTTGAAAACGAAAAAACCTTCCGTCTTGCGAGTTTTTCGTCTCGCGAGGCGTTCGTCTTGCGGGGCACCACTGTATTTTTGTTTTCATGTTGTATTTTTTATGTTGTAAACCACCCTGTGATCTTCAGATGAAGAGTGGTATACGAATGTAAATCATCATCATCATCCAGACTGGACTTTCCAGCAAACTGTTTTGAGCATAGGAAATATGACGTGGAAACATTTTAAGCAAATAAAATCACTGTGTGTCCAGGAAACGCCTCCTCCCCTGGAGAAACCCGCCAGCATTGACGAGGATGCAGCTTCCGGCCCGACTGGTCCAGACCCTGGCGGAGAGGCGAACGGATCTCCCCCGCACCACCACTGGCCGGCTTTCCAGGTGGCAGAATCATGTTCCAGGAAGTGCTACTGCAAACACCAGGAGCAGAGGAAACTGCCCCAAAACATCGTAACTTGGTGAGCAGACTGAAGCCTCGAGTGCGAACCTCGAGCAGCTGGTCACAAAACAAACTTCGGGGGCAGGGGGAGTTACTATTACTATTATTATTACTATTATTAGCATTAGCACCCTACATCTTTATCCCCAAAGGCTCCCAGACTGGCTTCCATATAGTCAATTAAAACAAGACAGTCCCCTGCCCCACAGGCTTACAGTAAAAAAAACAAGGAGAAAGGGACAGGGAGAAAAGAGTGGGTGGAAATCCAACTCAGGCGCCAATTCTTAAAGAGGCACTTGCATGCTGCAAATGCTCTTAACTGTCGTGGCTGCTCCTGAAGTATCTTGGGAACTGTAGTTTGAGGAGGGTGCTGAGAATTGTTGGATTCCCATTGCCCTCCAAAGACTACCGTTCCCATGATTCCCTGGGAAGTCAGAATGACCCAAACCAGCTTTTTAGTGTGTGGTGTAGCTATGCCGGGAACATAATAATAATAGTAGTAGTAGTAATAAAGTAATTTATTATTTATACCCTGCCCATCTGGCTTGGTTTCCCCAGCCACTCTGGGCAGCTTCCAGCAGAATGTTAAAATACAATGATTCGTCAAATATTAAAAGCTTCCCTAAACAGGGCTGCCTTCAGATGTCTTCTAAATAGTTGTTTATTTCCTTGATATCTGGTGGGAGGACGTTCCACAGGGTGGGCGCCACTACCGAGAAGGCCCTCTGCCTGGTTCCCTGTAGCTTTGCTTCTCGCAAGGAGGGAACCGCCAGAAGCTCCTTGGAGCTAGACTTCAGTGTCTGGGCTGAACGATGGGGGTGGAGACGCTCCTTCAGGTATACTGGGCCGAGGCTGTTTAGTTGAGAGCGATAAACTGTGTGCTAAAAAGGCCAGTTGTCTCCTGACCCAGATTATCCCGTGCAGTCCTAGCTAGCATGCCACACCCAGGCAAGAGGGGCTGCAGAACTCTGTTTCTCAAAGGCAGAGACTAGCTGTGCTGGCTGCGTCTGATGGGAACTGACCATCCCAAGTACTAAAGGTTTTTATTCTCGCATGTAAATTTCTTGTTGTTTAGTCGTGTCCGACTCTAATCCGTTGAGGCTCATCCTGGGTATTCTTTGACCAGCTGCCCTTTCGCAGTTGCATTTCAATCGAGCCATTGTAAGAGGCCCAACTCTGCAAAGCTCCACCCTGCTCACCTATGCTTCTGCTCTCCTCCCCGTTTTACAGGCTCAATCCTTCCACCAACCATCTGACCGAACCACCCTGGGTCGCCACCGCCATGCTGGCCGTCTCGCTTGTTGCCGGGACCAAGTTCTGCCTGGACTCTTACGAACAGCAGCACATTGCCAATGAGGACTGAACCCCCTTCCCCAGGCTTCTGCAAAAAATAAACCCTGTACATCACACCAGCTTGGCCTGTGGCTTCGTTTCGTGTGGCGGGGGGTCCCTGCAGTCTGCTGGGACTTCTCCTCGAGACCTGAAATTGGAATCAAACGGGTTTCCAGTTCTGCTGATGGGTTTTGAAACGGGCCACTTTAGAGCTCTGGGGATTGTCGGGTAGATAGCACCTGTGCATACGAGCCCAGCAGAGGCAGCGAAAGTCATATGGCTGGCATACAACAGAGGCCAGCAAGAATGGGGATCTGTCCATTACTGTGCCCAGGCAAGAGGATGACAAGTCCCTATGAATCACCTCTGGAACTCCACGGGCTGCCAGCCCTGTGGATTCTGTTGGTTCTCCTGGAACTGTTACTAGCTGCAGGGAGTTCTGGGCCAACTATGATAAGTACAGTGGTGCCCCGCAAGACGAATGCCTCGCAAGACAGAAAACTCGCTAGACGAAAGAGTTTTCCGTTTTGGAGGTGCTTTGCAAAACGAATTTCCTATGGGCTTGCTTCGCAAGACGACAATGTCTTGCGAGTTCCTGCTGGTTTTTTCCCCTCCCCCCTTTTTCTAAGCCGCTAAGCCGCTTATCAGCTGATCCGATCAGCAGATAAGCCGCTAAAAGCGCTAATCCGTCAATGGGCTTGGTTCCCAAGACGAAAAAACCGCTAGACGAAGAGAATCACAGAACGGATTCTTTTCGTCTTGCGAGGCACCACTGTACCAGAGGTGGCCTTCCAGGTGTTGTTGTGACTCCCATCTTCCCTGCCCACTGGTCCTGGTGGCTGGGGCTTTTAGGAGCTGGAGGTCAACAAAATTTGGAGGGTCTCCCAGTCCTCATATATGCCAACAATCTGGTCAGCGTGGATGTCCCAAGGTGGGCTGTCCTAACTTTTTGATATCAGTGTGGGTGCTCAGGGATTCACTGGTACGTGTAAGGTTGTACCCAGGGCAGGTCAAAAGCACAAGCTTTTCTGATGGTCCACACAGCTAATGCTGGCAGGCCACACCTGCTAAGGCCGGCTATAAAGCAGTGTTTCCCCAACTTGGGTCTCCAGCTGCTTTTGGACTACAATTCCCATCGTTCCTGACCACTGGTCCTGCTTGTTAGGGATGATTGGAGTTTTAGTCCAAAAACAGCTGGAAACCCAAGTTTGGGAAGCTGCTATAAAATGAGAATAACCCTACAGGTGTTGTCTTTTGCTATTCAGCCTCTTTTGCCTCTACTGAGCCTGTGGAAATGTTTGATTTTACTGAGGACACACCAGCCAGGACAGCAGCAGGTATAAGGGCAAGTTAAGGCTCATCTCAATAACTTGATTCCTAAGTGTGCATGTGTGCCTCACTGTTAAAGCTTCCTGGCAGTTGGTTTCAAACGCCAGCTAGGCATTTTTTTATCAGTTGACAACTGTAATGCACCAAACCAAAGCATTTAGTAGTCCAGTTCTGATGTACTGCTGGCACCCTGCTCAACGAAGTCACAGGGATCGTTCTATTGTAATGCTAAACGACAAGCCTGCTCTTCCCTTCTCCAGCATTTCTGCAGGGAAATCTAGAACGTTTTGTTCAGACAAAATGGACAAACCCCTGCTTAGCTTAAAATGGAAGTGGTTGTGTGGCCGTGGAAACTTATACCTGAAACTAACTATTAAGCTATGGTTTTGCTTCATGTCCTGGTTGGGTCTGACTAGCTAAGCCTTCTTGCATTAATAGCTTTTCAAGTGCACTTACGACAGCTGGGAAACTGCATTTGTAGAAGAAACTGTGTTTATTTAACCTACAGTCAATCCTTGTAAGTGGCTTGCACCGAAAGGCGACAGCAAGTTACCAAATAAAAACCAAAACCAAAAGTCAGATCGTAATTCTGGGAGGCCAGTTTAACCCTGTGCTGACCAGAAAGCAGAGAAAAGTATCTGTTTCCAGTGCAACCAGTTCCTGGCATTAATTTTGAACAATTAGCAAATGACAGGCTGGTCTATGATGCAAGGAAAGGGGGGGGGGAGAGGCAATAATATAGGCTATTTCCACCCCTCTGAGGTCAGAAAAGGCCATGAATCACCAGACCCCTCCCTTTCACATCCAGAACATCTCTCCACCTAGGGCCAAGGAACCATGTAACAGTTAATGACACAGGGATAGGCACAATTTTTACTCTGGCATCCCAGGAGAAAAAGATGGGGCGAAAGAGCCCCCGCCCTTCCTATATAAGCAAATTGACTGGGAACTGGATTACAAATACTAAATTGGGGAGGGTAACCCACAGTCCCAGCCCATGGTGGGGGCCTGCTAGACGATCATCTCCAGCTGCCGGGCATATTCGATAACTTGTTTGGCTAGCTCTGTCGAAGGGATGGTGGCATCTTCCGGCTTCTGCTGCTGGCCTGTGAAACAGTAGTGGCTGTTTGGGCCTAGAACCCAGCCTCGCTGTAAAAGGGCAAGAAGACATTATATGAGATTCTTTGTTTTTTTAGACAATGCTACAAAACCATGAACACTGAGGCTTGTTTCTCCAGCAAAGGTCCCTCCCTCCTCTTGGCCTTGTAGGAGAACTGAAAATAGTACCAATATATTTCACATCTGGCAACCAACCCTTGGGTTTCAGATAGTACACGGGTAAAAGTAAAGGGACCCCTGACCATTAGGTCCAGTCGCAGACAACTCTAGGGTTGCGGCACTCATCTCGCTTTATTGGCCGAGGGAGCCGGCGTAGAGCTTACGGGTCATTTGGCCAGCATGACAAAGCTGCTTCTGGCGAAACCAGAGCAGCGCACAGAAATGCCGCTTACCTTCCCGCCGGAGCGGTACCTATTTATCTACTTGCACTTTGACGTGCTTTCGAACTGCTAGGTTGGCAGGAACAGGGACCGAGCAACAGGAGCTCACCCCGTCGCGGGGATTCGAACCGCCAACCTTCTGATCGGCAAGCCCTAGGCTCTGTGGTTTAGACAGAGCTCCACCTGCGTCCCTGTCTAGTACATGGGTAGAGGAGTATAAAAAGCCTGGTACACAAATTTCCACGGCCCTCCAGCGGCTCATTTACCAGAAGTAATGTATTTAACGTTAACTCTGGAAGTCTTTACTCAAATTCTCACCTTCTTGGCATAGTCTGTCATCTTCTTGGGGGTGAAGAAGAGCATGCGAGTGGCCTCATTGAACAGGATCTTCTCATAGGCCTTCTCAATGCAGCTGGCAATTTCATCCCTGGGGTGGGAGGGAAAAAACGGAACACAAGCAGGTCAGGTCACCCAGACGGAATTCTTGGCGCACAACTCGGCTGCTGCTAAGCAGGGTTAATAATAATACAGTGGTGCCCCGCAAGACGAATGCCTCGCAAGACGAAAAACTCGCTAGACGAAAGGGTTTTGCGGTTTTTGAGCTGCTTCGCAAGACGAATTTCCCTATGGGCTTGCTTCGCAAGACGAAAACGTCTTGCGTTTTTTGCAAGTTTGTTTCCTTTTTCTTAACACCGTTAATACAGTTGCGACTTGACTTCGAGGAGCAACTCATAGAACGCGGTGTGGTAGCCTTTTTTGAGGTTTTTGGCGATTTTTGAAGCTTTCCCAAAACTTTTCTGACACCGTGCTTCGCAAGATGAAAAATTCGCTAGAAGAAAAAACTCGCGGAACGAATTAATTTCATCTTGCGAGGCACCACTGTAATAATAATAATAATAATAATTTATATCCCGCCCTCCCCAGTCGAAGCCAGGCTCAGAGCGCCTAACAACAATAAAAGTAACACAGTTTACATAAGATCACAATTAATTAACTGAAATACATTCTAAAATCAATTCATTCTAAAATCAATTCAGAATCAAATTAATGGCAACCATTGGGCTAGAGTTCTGTGAGGATTACTGAAGGAGAGAGGGGGTCAGACTGTGCCTTGGCCAAAAGCCTGGTGGAACAGCTCTGTCTTGCAGGCCCTGCGGAAAGATGTCAAGTCCCGCAAGGCCCTAGTCACTTGTGACAGAGTGTTCCACCAGATCGGGGCCACTGCCAAAAAAAGCCCCGGCTGAGGCCAGCCTAACCCCCCTGTGGCCCAGGATCTTAAGCTCCACTGATGTCAAGAGGAGACGTAGGGAGGTGCTGAGACTGATAGGGGATTTCAAGGTGCTTAAGATATGGCTGGGCTGTGAGGTTACAGGGTCTATAGGGTTTCAAGCACATCACATATACTCAGTAATCCTCACAGCTGCTGTGTTGGTCTGTATTAACTACCATATTCCGCAAAGGGATGGGATGGTGTCACAGACACAACTAGGTGGGAACTAGGCAGGTTTCTCAGGCTTTTGATAGGGGGTGCTTTTTCGAGGAATACCAATGGCAGATATACTTCATTCTCAACTCCTGGTGTGGACAAGAGGAAATATCGCCTGCCTTTGCAGAAGACCTTACCCCATGTTTATAAAATGAGTCTGAGAGAGCTAAGAGAGCATGACCCACCTGACAGTGTCCAACAGGATGTCGATGAAGAAAGCGTAACTCTCTGCTGGGATGTTGCCTTTTGCCAGGAAGACTTTATTGTAACTCCCTTCCATCAGATACTAAGGCAGGAGGAAAGAGGAAGAGTATCACAGAGATAAACAATTTATTAGACACCTTTTCAAGGTAGCTGACCAAGGCCACGTACAACTGATAACATAGCAATCAATACACAATGGAAAGAAGGGTATGGTCACTGAAAATTTTGGAACAGCATGTTGTCTTAAGGTTTTATCCAGTGTTAGAAACTCAGATAGCCACCAAATGGCTCCTTAAACCAGGGTTACAGTCATCAAAATGGGACGTCTAGTTGCCATTTTGGAGCCAGGTGCCTGGAAAGTCCTATTTTTAAATATGACTTTTTGCTTTCTGAAATTTGTTCTGATTGTGCTGATAAAATATCACGGATAGAATTCTACAGGATGTGTTGTTAGTGTGTGAAAAGAGTCACGATCCAAGGATCCCCAGGCAGGCACCTTCAGATGGTGGAGACGTCTGGCACCTGGGCATCTTCACCTGGTCGCAAAGGCCCAATAAAAAGGGACCCCTGACCATTAGGTCCAGTCCTGGCCGACTCTGGGATTGCGGCGCTCATCTCGCTTTATTGGCCAAGGGAGCCGGCGTACAGCTTCCAGGTCATGTGGCCAGCAGGACTAAGCCGCTTCTGGCGAACCAGAGCAGCACACGGAAACGCTGTTTACTTTCCCGCCGGAGCAGTACCTACTTATCTACTTGCACTTGGATGTGCTTTTGAACTGCTAGGTTGGCAGGAGCAGGGACCGAGCAACAGGAGCTCACCCCATCGTGGGGATTCGAACCGCCAACATTCTGATCGGCAAGTCCTAGGCTCTGTGGTTTAACCCACAGCACCACCGTCCCTAAAGGCCCAATAGCCAGGTGCAAAACGTGCCTGGCAAATTTCCAATGCTGGTTTTATCCAATTATTAACGTAGTGCATTAGTTTTTGTTGTGTTATGTCTGGAACTCCCTCACAGAACTCCTCCAAAGCAGCAACCCTCTCCTCACCTTCAACTCTTCCCTTTCCAGGATCCAACCCACCTTTTCTATTAACCCTCTGGCACACTGCTTCGGGAGAATATGTCATTATTTCAGTTACACACACAGCTTTAGAATGGGTGGCCTAGGCCCCCCGCTATCTCAGGAAAACCTCCTCCCATACAAGGCTTCTTCCCACAGCGGGTTTTTAAGGTCCACGAACAAGGCTTGCTATTTTGGAAAGCCAAGATTGGTTTCCACAAGAAGCACAGCCTTTTCAGACATAACGCTCTTGCGAGGACTGCAGTTTAGCCTTGTTTCATAGAGCACAGGAATATAGGAAGGTGCCTCATACCAAGTTGGAGCATTGCCCCGTCTTGCTCAGTACAGCCAACACTGCCTGGCAGTGGTCTACAGGGCTTCCAAGAACGAGTTGATTGAACCTGGGACACTTTGCATGAAAGGAAAGTGCTCCTCCTACTAAGCTAAAACCTTCCCAGAAACAAGCAGAGTTTTCAAATGCAACTGGAAAGTGCTTTTGTGCTGTTTTATAGCTGCATTAGAAAATTGCTATATTTCATTGCTTACCTGGGGGCGGTAGGGGGCACAAAATAACTAAATCCACTGGTACCTCTGGTTGCGAATGGGATCCCTTCTAGAGCCCCGTTCGCAACATGAACAGAATGCAACCCGTGTTTGCAGCTTGCAATTCGCTGCTTCTGCGCATGCGTGTGACATCATTTTGTGCGTCTGCGCATGCGGCGAAACCTGGAAGTAACCCTTTCTGGTACTTCCGGGTTGCCGTGGGACACAATCTGAAAACACGCAACCTGAAGCAAACGTAACAAGAGGTATGACTGTATACCTCCTCTCTACCCAATTAAGGGCACTTTGCTAGTTAAGCACTTATTCACAGGGCCTGGGAAGGAGAAAAGCAAGGAGAAGGAGAGGTGTCACCTGCTCCAAAGATACAGGGTGCTTGATGTAGACGTTGGTCTGAATGTCCTTGGCTGGCAGCCTTTCAAGCTCAGTGTGGAACTCCGCGACACGGTTCTGAGACAGCAGGAAGAGAAGGTTCAAGCCCAGAAGCTGATGCTTGTAGGCTGACTCCGGTAACTCATCTCTGAGGAGGGAAGAGAGAGATGCTGGATTGGTGGTACGGAGTGCTTTAGCCAGAGACACCTCAAAAGGCACAGGAGCAATAGATCATTTGAGCCAAAGGCATGATTTTGCCTCTTCTGCAGCCCCACCTCATGGTGCTCCCATCCCCTGCACATCAGAGGAATTATGGGGTTTTTGTTTCGTTGAGGAAAAAATATTTTTAAAAAATTCCTGAAAAACATCAAAGTTGGGTTTGGGGATAAAAACCCTGATAAGTAAAACAATTATCTGAAAGGCTTCAAGGCAGGAATACTTACTTGTAATCAAAATAGTAGCACTTCAGCTGGGCCATGTACCTCTCAAAAGATGGGATGTCTTTCTTCAGGATACTCCACTGTGCTCCGATTTCTAGAATATCTCCTTGCGGGGCAAGAAGGGAAATGAGGGGCAGAGCATTAGCAGCAACAAGCAGAGGAGTTGCAATGTTAGAGCAGGGCAAGTTGATCAAGCTGGTATCTTGCCTCTGATGAAGATTACTAACAGATTTCTAACAGTAAGAGCTGTTTGACAGTGGAATTGATTTCCTTGAGAGGCTGTGGACTCTTCTTCCTTTGGAGGTTTTTAAGCAGATGTTGGATGGCCATCTGTCATAGATGCTTTAGTTGAGATTCCTACATTGCAGGGGGCTGGACTAGACGACGCTCTGGGTCCCTTCCAACTCTATGATTCTAGGTGGCTCATATAAGAACTGGGAGGGAAGCCTACAACATCTTTACTCCACCAGCACCTCCTGCATCTGCCACCAGGCCCAGGGGCTGTGAGAGACAGCGGCAGCAGCCATGCAGTGAGGAGGTTCTGGCCTGTATGGGACTAATATTTTGCTGCTTCAGTTGTTGGTTCTATGGCAGGAGACTCAGCGACAGAATGGCATTTGTGGGACCATCAGGGGACAAGGGGAGAAAGCTAATATACACCTTTGCTCCCCTGCTGTAGTGACCCCTGTATCATTGTCCATTTTGTTGTGTTTAAAACATATTGTAAACTTCAGTTAGTGGGTGAGGTACAAAAACTCCCAAATAAACAAATAATATGAGGCAGAGCTTAAAACACAACAAACCAACAAATAATGGTACAGAGAGAAGGGAAAAGTTTCATCAAGTTTCTTGCTCTTTTCCTTGCCCACAGTGCGATTTTGTCACTTTCTCCCAAGCCTGAGGGACAGGTGAAGATGCATTCTTTAAATTATCATCAACAGCAACAAGGACAGTGGCTGTTCTTGAGAACAGAGACTGTGTTGGCAGCCAAACGGCAAACTTTTGAGGGATGAATTTGCCTCACAGATTTCTCTCTATGTTAGGAGATTCCTATCAACCTTGTGCATGGGTCGGATTATACTCACTTGCCAAGATAAGCTGCTGTTTAGTCAGTTTTGTGCCTGTTGTGGGCAGAAAGTTGAGTTCAAGCAGAGCTAACTGGAACAGAGCAGAGAGAGAGAGAGAGATAGGTAGGTTACTGCTGGGGCTGATGAGAGCTCTAACACCTGGAGGATACAGGGTGGGCAAAGCCTGGTTTAGAGCTATTGCAGTCTGACTTAACATCTTACTATTGATGGCTGGTGGCTTGAAAAAATGAAGAATTGGACAAATTTGGAGAGCCGGCAGCTGTCAACGGGTGTATTCCAACCTTAGAAGCTTCATCATCATAGTAATATTTATTCCCTGCCCATCTGGCTGAGTTTCCCCAGTCACTCTAGTACCAGAGAGGCCGCAATCCTTAAAAAGTTGTTCTCATCAGCCCCAGAAACCATGGCTGATGGGAAAGGATTAGGCACCAGGAAAAAGCTTTATAATCAGGCCTTTGGCATTTAACTACCTGTGGCCTTTCTAGAAGTGGATGGGATGTTTTTAGTGTATTTCTTTCTGTCTTGGTTTTAATGCACCTATGTGGGTTTTTATGGTATGTTTGCTTATCTGTCTGTAAGTCACTTTGGGTTATCCTGGGCAAGATAAAGTGACTAATAAATTCAATACATAATAATAATAATAATAATGGGATGATGGCAGTTGAAGTCCAAAACCAACAACTGCAGGCTCTCGCCTTTCCCAACCCTGCTATGTACCCTTGTTATATGATGCTTTTGGGATAGTGCATGAACGCTGTGCATAGCTGTCAACTTTCAAATTTGAAAATAAGGGATCAGTAGCCACGAAAATAAGGGATCAGCAGCCTCACCTGTCCCAGGGACAGTCTACGGGATATCTAACAATTGGGGATAGCAGCAGGAAGTGGTGCTGGAATAAGGGAATCTCCCGCAAAAAAAGGGAAGGTTGACAGCTATGATGCTGTGCCTAATTGTTTTGTTTGAAATCTCCATTGAGGCAGCTGGCTGGCTGCAGCTGGAGACCGGATGCTGTTAAGGACTGCCTCAATCACGGCAAGTCTCAGCGACCTGACTCAGCCGAAAGAGAGAGAGGCTCGTAAACAGGTTTTCAGCTCAGGCAAAAACATCTCCGCTGAGTCACTGGCCTCCTCTTCCGGCAGCAAAGGAGCCCGGCACCCAGAGGCTTGCCGGGACACAGCCACCTCAAACAGGGGCGCAGAAAACTGCCCGATGCGGAATGAGGTCCTCTGCTCCATCTAGCTCAGTACAGTGGTACCTCAGGTTACATACGCTTCAGGTTACAGACTCCGCTAACCCAGAAATAGTGCTTCAGGTTAAGAACTTTGCTTCAGGATGAGAACAGAAATCGGGCTCCGGCAGAGCAGGAGGCCCCATTAGCTAAAGTGGTGCTTCAGGTTAAGAACAGTTTCAGGTTAAGTACGGACCTGCGGAACGAATTAAGTACTTAACCCGAGGTACCACTGTACTGCCCACACTGACCGGGGCAGCGGTCAGGCACACACAGTCTTTCCCACTCCCGCCTGGAGACATGCGGGGGGCCAAGGAGATCCGGGCTAAGCATCAAGAAGAACTTCTTGACAGTAGGAGCTGTACCCCAAGCGCTGGTGGGCTCTCCTTCCTTGAGAGGATTTTAAGCAGTCACGGGGATTCTTGCATTGCAGCGGGTTGGACTGGATGACCCTGGGGGTCCCTTCCGACTCTACGATTCTGTCATTCTAATGCACAATATTTAGCAGTGGAGTAGCGTGGGGGGTGCAGGGGGGCGGCCGCACCGGGCGCAACATCTGGGGGTTAGGGGGCGCAAATCCACGGGTTAGGGGGCGCAAATCCACGGGTTAGGGGGCGCAAATTAATTGCCCCGGGTGCTGACAACCCACGCTACGCCACTGATATTTAGGGATGGGTGATCGCCCTCTCTTTTCCCCATTTCATGCCCCGGTCCCCGCTTTTCACCCCTCGATGCAAACCACTCGCTCTCCCGGACTCCCACACGCGGGTTTCAGCCCTCTCTGTCCGACCTTCTGGCGGGACAAAGGCTTCCCCCTCCTGCGCCGCCTTCCTCGCCCCTCTCCCCAGCGCCTGCTTCCACGAACCACCTCCCTGTAAAGGGCAGTCTCCCCCCGTCCCCGGCCACGCTTTCCCTGCAGCCCTCGAGACGGCACCCCGGCCACCCCCACCCAGGGTCCCTCTTCCCCTCCTTGCCTCCCGCGTCTCCCCTATCGCCCCTTTCCCACCTCGAGGGCGGTTTCTAGTGGCGCCGCACCGCTGTTTCCAGGCTCCCCCCCTCCCCGCGACGGTTTCTCGGGCCCCCTGCCCGTTTCAAGCGCCCCCGCCGGCCCCCTTGCCTTGAGGCGTCCCAGCAAGTCTCCGCACTTGCTCAGGCTGAGGTTCTTGCGGTTCCACTCGGCCCTCAGCTGCTCGTACATGCCCGCCGCCTCCTTCAGCCCCGCGGCGCCCGCGTCCGCCCCGTTCAGCACCGGCCCTCCGGCCGCCGCCATCACAGTCACTCCCGCTGCCATGAATCGGCAGCCGGCTGAGGAGGGGAAGGAGCCGCGGCAGCAGCTGTCACAAAAGCCCAGCGCGACGTCCTCGCTTGGCGGCCGCCCGCGCGGTCTCCGGGGCAACCGGCCTCGAGGCCGGCCCGACGCGCGCGCGTCGGCGACGCACCAACGGCTCCGCTCCCGATTGGCTGGCTGGAAGGTTTTTGGAGCGCATGCGCGAAGCGGAGTAACGGCTCCCAGCGAAGCGAGCGGAGGTGTTTGAAGCGGGGGCGCTGGGACGCTAATTTGGGGAGCGCGATGTAGGCGGGTTTTGGGGGGGCGGCGGCGGCGAGGGGGAGAAGGTATGAGGGCTGATGAGAACGTTTGTGAAGCGTAGTGTCTTGAAATAGCTGTTAGCGCTCGACGTCACCAGGGTGACGTCACTAGTAGGGAGGTGTCTGCGTGAGGCCCCGTGACGTCACCAGCCAAGGGGCTAGGCGTGTGATGCCAGGCGTGGGAAACGCAGGCCAATGACACAGGCAACGGAGCTCAGTTGCTGCAGAAGTTTATTTGACAGGTTTAATTTGTTTTCTTTAAATAAATTTTTATTTAATTAATTTAATAAATGATAACAAAAACCACAAAGCAGATTGGTACACAAAAACAGAAAAAGAAAAAAAAGAGAGGGGAAAAAACAAAGAGATAAACAATAACAACAAACTTAATTCTTCACAAATCCAGCCTTTTAAGCATCTTAGTTGACTTCCTCAAGTCCCTCCCTTCTGAGTTTCCTTGTAGTTAAAAGTAACAGCTTTCCAATATCATTATTAAACTAAAACAATTTCCAAGTATAGTCCATTTTATTCACTTTTCTTGACATTCTAAATCGCATTTATTTAATTGCAACTTAATTTAATCCTAGGCCTATTGGTTTTCTTTCAAGTAATTTCTATTTTTTTATACAGATAGGTAGCCGTGTTGGTCTGCCATAGTCAAAATAAAAAATTCCTTCCAGTAGCACCTTAAAGACCAGCTAAGTTAGTTCTTGGTATGACTAAAGAACTAACTTAGTTGGTCTTTAAGGTGCTACTGGAAGGATTTTTTTTTTTTACTAATTTTTTATGTTTGACAGGTTTAAGTTGTTATTAAACACACAACAGAGTTGATGCCAGATGTAACAGATTGAAACAGGCATTGAGAATGTGGTATTGGAGTCTTCCATGCTGGTTGTAATGAGCGATTTAATATCCTGGCCAAGGCCTCCCTCTTGGAGGACTTCCAGGCCTCCATGGGGTTACCAGCAAATGATCATTTTCAGGATACTACAGCAAAGCACCAAGGAGGGTAAATGACGAAGTACAGGACCTGATTGTTAAAGCCCCCACAGCCAGGCCCCCATGAAGAATCCAGAGATTGCGTTGTGTATTATTTTATATACATTCATAGACACTGAAGAGTAGCCGTACATAGCGGAATACAGTGGTACCTCGGGTTACATACGCTTCAGGTTACAGACTCCGCTAACCCAGAAATAGTGCTTCAGGTTAAGAACTTTGCTTCAGGATGAGAACAGAAATTGTGCTCCGGCAGCGCGGCAGCAGCAGGAGGCCCCATTAGCCCATTAGGTGCTTCAGGTTAAGAACGGACCTTCGGAACGAATTAAGTACTTAACCCGGGGCACCACTGTACTCAGTTTATTCAGAATAGCATAACCGCAGTCCTATGCAGTTTCCTGGAAGAACCCAATACAGTGGTACCTTGGGTTACAGACGCTTCAGGTTACAGACTCCGCTAACCCAGAAATAGTACCTTGGGTTAAGAACTGCTTCAAGATGAGAACAGAAATTGCACGGTGGCGGCATTAGCTAAAGTGGTACCTCAGGTTAAGAACAGTTTCAGGTTAAGAATGGACCTCCAGAATGAATTAAGTTCTTAACCCGAGGTACCACTGTAGTGCTAACTTTTGACTGCACAACTTCAACTTGAAAAACACATTTGGCTTTAGCAAAAGATCAGCCAGCTGAAATGCAGCCTTTAGCTTTTAACTGAAAATACAAACTATCTTACAAATTGAGGCTTAAGGTGACACTTAAGGCATGGCTAGCCAGGCTAGAAGCAGCGGTTCAAGTTTAAGAACTCCAGCATTGGAAATGAGTTCAGAACTACAGTGGTACCTCGGGTTAAGAACTTAATTCATTCCGGAGGTCCTTTCTTAACCTGAAGCTCCATTTTAGCTAATGGGGGCTCCCGCTGCTGCTGCACCGCCGGAGCACGATTTCTGTTCTCATCCTGAAGCAAAGTTCTTAACGCGAGGTACTATTTCTGGGTTAGCGGAGTCTGTAACCTGAAGCGTATGTAACCGGAGGTACCACTGTACATGGGAAGCAACGGTGTAAATTTCATGGGGTGGCATGCCTCCCTGCCCAGTTTCTAAAGACTGGGCAAGTCAAGCCCAATCTTGTGAGTGTGCAGATGTTCACCATATCCGAATGGATGCATCTGCTCCCAGTGCTGAGTGTTTCTGGGACCTGGGTGACCCGGCTGTGCCTTTGCTTCCTAACTCTGGTTCCTCCACTCTCAGTCATTGGCAGAAGCCCTCGCCAGATTCTGTTTCCACACTTCTCCACCCAGCAGGGAGAAATGGAGGTGAAAGTCCTGCTTCCCCCATCCAAAGCAGCTCTGGGAGAGGGACGTGCCTACCCTCGCCTTTGCTCCCTGGTCTCAGGCCTTGCTCTCCCACCATCCTTTTCTCCTCATATGTCTTGGTCTGACACTCTGCTCCTGAGCCCATCAACACTTTGGGACTCGTGACATGAGAGAGAAAACCTTTTCTCTATCCACTTTCTCCATAGTACTGTGCATAATAATAATAATAATTTATTATTTATACCCCGCCCATCTGGCTGGGTTTCTCCAGCCATTCTGGGTGGCTTCCAACTGAATATTAAAAACAATACAGCATCAGACATTTAAGCAGTTCTTAAATGATCATCTTGGTAGTTCTTTTCTTAACTTTTTTCAATCTCTACCATAACCTTTTTGAAGTGAGGCGATCTGGAACATGGTATCTTGACGTTTAGGAGACATCTGCAGGCAGCTCTCTTTAGGGAAGTTTTTAATGGCTGATGTTTTAATTTATTTTTAATCTTTGTTGGAAGCTGTCTAGAGTGGCGGGGGTAACCCAGACAGATGGGCGGTGTATAAATAAATAAATAAATAAATAAATAAATAAATATTATTCCAAATGCCACTGCACCATAAATTTGTATACCAACATTATTAGAAAGTCAGTTTCATTTTTAATTTATTTTCTAATGGTCTCAAGATTAGAATTTGCCCCTTTCACAGCTCCTGCACACAGGGTCACCATCTTTATCAAGCTATCAGCCCTTGGTCAGACACTGCCAGTTCAGACCCTGTGAAGGTATAAGTGAAATGAAGTTTTTTTTGTTCAAATGTGCATCACTTCAGACTTGTTTACACTGAATTGCATTTGCCATTTTACCACCCATTCCTCCAGTTCATATAGGTTCTTTTGGAGCTCTTCACTTTTTGTTTTAACTGCCCTGAACAATTTAGTATTATCAGCAAACTTGGCCCCTAACCGTTCACCCTAATTCTCAATCATTTATGGTTTTTTAAAAATGATATTTATTAAAGTTTCAGAGAAAAGAATTAAATAAAAACAAGAAATACAAAAATAAAAAACAAAAATAAAAATACAAGAAAAATACAAAATACAGAATAAAAAATAAAAACTTACAGAGGAAAAGAAAAAAAATGAATCAATCTTTCCATGCCTTACATTCATATCCTTGTTTCCCTGACTTCCTCATACCTCCCTTTTTTGTATTCCAGTTCAATTAGTTAATTAAGCAATTTCTTTCCCTCTTTATTTTCTCCTAATCCTTTAACTTAATATAATATAACTTTAAATTTTCACCTGTTATCAATCCATTTTTACATACACCTTTATAGCATTACTGCTTAAACCACTTAACTTCATTCTAACATCATTCTAACATTCATTAATTTTACAATATTTCTGTAGATAATCTTTAAATTTCTTCCAATCTTCTTTCACCAATTCTCAATCATTTATGAACAAGTTAAAAAGCACAGGTCCACTGCCAATCCTTGGGGGACTCCATTCTACATCTTTCCAATGGGAGAACTGTCCATTAATTCGTCCTTTGATTCCTGTTAATCAGCTCCTTATCCGCAAGAGGAGAAGGCCAGTTGTGTTCTTTATTGTTTTTATTTATTTGACAATTTTTAAGTCTTTGGAAACTGCGCTGAGCGCAGTTTCTGGAGTGGAAAGGTTGGCATTCATCTTTCACAAGAGACAAAGGTGTGTGCCTGTTACCACACACAAGAGGTTAAGGCAAAAACCAGCCAAGCGAAAAGGGCCACGTGACATGTTTCTTCCTTTGTGGAATCCTAGAGGAAGGCTAACAGCCCAGAACTGACTGGTTTTGCCTTCTGTGCAGCACTTGCCAGTATGTTACTTTTTCCTCTGGGGTGAATAGCAGCTATTCACTAACACAGGAGGAAGTAAAGGTGTGTGTTTGAAGGACACGAACCACGTAGGACTTTAATATTGTTTTTTGCCTCCTTTGAAGCTTACCATGAAATATCAAGCCAGTCCCTCTGTGGAAAGCCCCCTCTTAGGTTAGGTAGAATATTGGGAAGAGGCTTACTTATTTAGAACACCTGCAATTTAAAAGGTAGGGGAATTGTTGTTGTTGTTTCGGCAGGTTCCTTTGCAAGGAGCATCTGTGATGTGGCAACTTTTCGCAGCTACCCTGTCGCTTGTTTTCCTGTGCATGAAACATCTATTTGCATCAGATTGTAATTGGGTAGCTGTAGTCAATGATTTTGCTGACCTTGGGACCGACCGAAAGATTTTCTTTACCCAGCGGGAAGTTAAAAGGGTGGCTGAGATCTTCAAGGAACTCACAGACTCAGCTATAGACCCTGATGACAAAAATGCAGTGAGTACAACATGCCTGGGTGTGGGAGAGAAGATCTTCCCAGTGGCGTAGCGTGGGGGGTGCAGGGGGGCCGGCCGCACCGGGCGCAACATCTGGGGGTTAGGGTTAGGGGGCGCAAATCCACGGGTTAGGGGGCGCAAATTACTTGCCTTGCCCTGGGTGCTGACAACCCACGCTACGCCACTGGATCTTCCTTTCCTTCCATGGCTAGTAAGGGCTGCTTGGGTTCCATGGCTCTTGAGCTGGAGCTGTTAGGAGGGTGGGCAAGAGGTCACTTAGAGAGCCCCTAGAACCAAGGGCTGAAGGGAAATCAGACAAACAGCAGTCGCACACATCCTCAAAAGGCTTAACAGAAGAGGCCAGGGCTGATTGCATCCCAGGCAAAGGCCAAGCCTGACTTGGAAGCTTTTATAACGGAGGGAACCAATGGGCTGCCTTTGTGGGTAGCGTCAACCTAGAGTTTAGGGGGAGATCCCAGTTGTGAGACCTTCTCAAACTGCAGACCTGACCGGCTCACCACAGCAGTGTATAAATCTGGAGCTTCTGCTTTCATCCTTGATGATTCCTAGCAGGCACAAGTGCTTGAATCCCTTACGGTCTCAGCTACTTTGGTTTATTTTATTAAATCAACTGTTTTATTCAGGGCTGCTGTTGGCTCTGCTGGTATATCAGTCAACCAGAACTCTGCAGAGGTCAAGCCAACAATCTGTCCAAGTGAAAAGAGCTATTGAAATAACTTTCTCTTTTTACAGAAATACCTGGGATTTCCATACTACCTGAAAATTAATCTGAGCTGCACACTTCAGGTAAGGGAAGAGCCACATGCTTTGTGAGGGCAAGGGATACTTACACATTGTAATTGAAGGGGCATTTTCACTTGCTCCCCTGTTGCTTCAGCAATGGATAGATTTGCACTATGGACATAAATTTGTTTTAAGCCACTGCTTTAAAGTGGCATTTCTGTTTCATCTGTTGCTGAGATGCATGATAATCTTGTGAGGTCTTTTTTTTTGGGGGGGGGGGGAGGTGCGGTCAGCCTGCCTGATGCCCTAGTCCTTTATAATTCCTGGGCTCCAGGTCCCACCAAGGATTAAAATCGAATGGAGGATTCCATTGCTGAATTAGCCAGACAAGGCTCATAGTTGCCAACTCAGTATGGACCTTTGTATAACAAAGGAAGCTGCTCTGTGCCAGAGGACAAATGGATGGGCACCCCTCTCTTGTTTGGCTGCCAGTAAGACAGACAAAAGCCAGGATAGTTGTGTGAGGGAGAGAGTTGGGCTAGAAGCAGGCTGCTGGCATAAGCCAGGGAGTCAGAGCCATGCTTGATTTTTGCTGGAATCCAAGGCTGTGTCTATGGGAGAAACAAGACCACTTGGGGTGTTAATGCTGCGAGCCCCTCCACTGTAGGTTTAGGTTGCATATGTGTGTAAATAAACCACATGTCATAAAGAAACCACGGTCTCTTATTCCAAGGAAACCAAACCCTGGGTAAGTGACTGGATAGGAAAAGAAGAGAAAAAAGGGCTTCTTATTCTGTGTCCTGTCAGTTACATAAAAAGAATTATTCAAACATTCCCTCCGTAATAACAACCCACTATTCGTCTTTCTTCATTTTTCCAGTCCCTTGTTCCATTTCATTCATCTCTGGCTTAATTTCATTCCTCATTTCAAACTCTTTTGGGTTATAAATTATTCTTTTCCAAACTAAAAAATCTCCTGGAAACCTTGTTGCTTAAGAAGCCCAATGGGCGAAACAAGGGTGTATCCTGAGAAGTGGTCTGTCGCTGCCTTATTGTTACTAAGTAGTTCTGTTTGTTACACTCTCAAGACATAGGACTATGTAGAAGGATGATATCAGTATGAAATGGCATTGCCAACAGGAACTGTACATTATAATCGTTGGACGTGACAATCTTTGGACTTGACTATCCTTGGACTTTATGACAATAAAATCATATAGAAGGTTAATGGTAATATGATATATTATTGTGGGATAACATATCACTGCGGGAGGCAGTGGAAGACAGGAGTACCTGGCGTGCTCTGGTCCATGGGGTCACGAAGAGTCGGACACGACTAAACGACTAAACAACATCATGTTACTGCCATCAGGAACTGTTTGCATTTTTTTTGATATGACAATTACAGTTTTAGTATATATAATGTTATGTTGCTTTACAGCCAGTTATGGGTGTGTTGTGGTATTCTGAACATGATTTACGTAATGAGGCAATTGTGTGTGTTGACTGTATCATCAAACACCGACAAAATCTGCCATCTTCTCTCCCCTGTAAGTCGCAACACTAATGTCATAGTTGACAGACCTCTGCTTGGATTGAGTCAGCACAGGCAAGTGACACTAGAGTAATTTTGTGACAAGGGCTCTGGGTCAACAAACTTCTTTCCTCCTTCCAGAACTCAGCATGGGCAATTCGGACAGGTCACTACACTGGACTGAGGCCGATTGTGACTGTCACTTTTTCAGAACCCGTCCACCCTGTGCGTCAGAAACAGGAGCAGCTGCAGATCGAAATGAGGGCTGCTCCGTATAGGGATAAAGGTATTTCAGCATGTCATCCCCAAGAGGCAGTGCGGAAGCAGGAAGCACAAAAGGAAGTATCTCATTAGAGAGTAGCTTCCTTTTAAGGAGCTTTGCTCCCTTCAGAATTTTTCAGCTTCAGAAAGCAAATTTTGGATGCCACTAATGGCCACAAATAAGCAGACGGACAGATTGGACCCAGTTTGGCCCAATTCACTTGTAAATTCTTTAAGCTTGCATTGGGGAACCTCTTCATAGATTGCATTGTAGGTTAATTGGCAGAAGGGAAGGTAGCAGTTGGATTTTCTGCCTTGGATGATAATAGCTCATTTCCCCGTTGCCTCCAAGTGTGTGTGTGTGTGTGTGTGTGTGTGTGTGTGTTTGTATGTATGTATTGGCAGAAGTCAGAACAAGAATCACCATCCAAGCACCTAATTTAAATAGCAGATAATATTTTGTCTCACTCTTCCGCCAACATGTGTATGATCCTGCCACTAGCACTGGGTGGAGCAGGCATTTACTGGGATGCAGCCTCTCCCCACTTCTAGTCCTCCCTCTGTTTAGCCTTTTGGAGGGGATTCCTGCTCTGCCACTGAGCCTCTTGGGCCTACTGATCAGAAGGTTGGCGGTTCAAATCCGCACAACGGGGTGAGCTCCCGTTGCTCTGTCCCAGCTTCTGCCAACCTACCAGTGCATACCACTGCATACCAGTGCAAGTAGAGAAATAGGTAGTGCAGTGGCTGGAAGGTAAACAGTGTTTCCGTGTGCTCTGGCTTCCGTCATGTTCCTCCATGCACCAGTAGTTTAGTCATGCTGGCCACGTGACCCAGAAAGCTGTCTGTCCCTCGGTCTGAAGTGAGGTGAGCGTCACACTCCATAGTCGCCTTGGACTGGACTTAACCGTCCAGGGGTCCTTTACCGTTTGACCTTTCCATGCCTTCTCTGCCTCCAGCAAACTGCGACAGCGAGGAAGTTTGCCAAATGTGCTGGTTCACGCCGATGCCCTTCTTGAACGGCACTGTTGTGTTGGATGTGTTGGTGGAGAGCAACGGCATTGGTCTCCCTGTGAAAAAGAGAAGGTGAGGGATACGTTTCTAGTTTGTAGACCCAGCAAGAACATTTTCACGTGTGCCAGTATCTTGCTTGTGCCATATTTTTGAATGAAACCTAAAACAAAACAAAAGCCGGAACCGTCAGTCTATTACAGAAAGAGAACTGGCAGCAAAGCTCTCTTGATCAGCTCAGCAGAACTAGAACCATCTTCTACCAGAGACAGTTCCACCTGGCTGTGTCTATGGGCCAAGGGGACACAGCGAGGCCTGTTCCATCCTCCTGGCTGGAGCCGACTGCCGTGTGGCTCCTCCCCTCCCAGAACTGTTTCCTGGATTGACAGTTCCATTTGGCCATTATGTAACAATTACATGAATGTGTTGGTAATTGAACTGGCTAGTTTTCCCCTCCCCCCTCCCTCCCTTTTGTATCAAATCTCTGACAGCAAACCATTACGGTATTTTGAATGGAATTGACAGCTTTTAAGAAAAAGTATATAAATGTAGCAAAAGAAAACACAGATATTCTTTTTCTCCTTATGTATAGTTTTTCCATAAATATCAATGGCTATGTGGGAATTGTTCAAAATGAGGTGAAGATCAAGATTGGAGAAAAGGTAAAATGCTGGGGTTGTAGCGATCTCAAGTGGCCTTACAGTCTGCTAACCACTGCTACTTGCAGTCTGCAGATGTGGTTGCATTTGCCTGTGGGGGTTAAACAGAGTTTTAGGATCCCATCTTTGGTAGCAGAAAAGCATAGGAATTAGGCTGCAAAGTCTCCTTTTGAGCAAGTCCAGCTATGAAGTAAGCTGGCTTCCTCTTCCTTACCCTGCTAAACAAAGAATCGGGCAACAACTTGCAAAGTTTGAAAATTAGATTTACTTACTTTATAATCATGCACTGGCTCCTAGTGACAGTAGCAGTAAAAACTCTGCAGTCTGCTCTTTTCATCTCTGCATATTCTTAAGAGACTGGGGGGCGAGGCGGGGAGCTGGTTGCAGTGTGTGTGTGTGTGTGGGGGGAGATTCCCTAGATTCCTCTGCAGCTTCTTGACCCCCCTCCTCTCCAGCCTCTGCTTCAGCCTCAGAGTCTGAACTGTACTCTGGAACAGACTCTTCCTGCTCACTAAACCCCGTTGCCCCTCTAGCTTCCGGCACCTCCTCCCCGCAGTCTTCTTCCTCTGACCACTCATCATCGTCCCACCACCAGTCCCCTGGCTCTGAGCCTTCTTCCCCCGGGAGTTCCCCGGCTGGTGCCTCCCACCTCTCCTTGGCATCCAGCCAGTCCTTGACAGTCCCTGCCTCTGCCCTTGTGGGTGGGGCCTGGCATGGTACCCCTGAAGTTTTACCCTTGGATTCTGTAGAAGGTATCTGTTGGTCCCCAGTGGCTTTGGTGTGATAGACAGACTCTCCTCTCTGGTCCCTTCTTGCCAAGCACAGCTAGATTCTTTGAAGAATGTCCTGCAACTGAGAGACCCATCACGTCCCTTGTGGTACACTTATGGACAAGCCCCTGTGCTCATCCTTGGCGGCATTCCCCGGAGCAAGATTGTCTTCATGTCGGACTCGATGTTTTGGGATTACATTCCAATAGAGGTAAAGGGGAAATGAGCCCTCTGCAAAGCACATCTCTGACATGCAGGAACGCGGACTTATAAAAAATATTGGGGGGGGGCCCCGGGAAAGCTCATGAATAATAAATAAGCTCATGAATATGCAAATAAAGTGGCGCCGCCTCCTCGTGAGCGAATAGGGGAGAGCGTGCTGCGCCTATTAATCAGCTCCGGAACAGCTGATATGCGGGAAACGTGGGGCTAGCCGGAGAAGAGAGGGCGAGCCCCCTCCGCACCGGCCCTAAACCGCTGAAACCGCCAGGAGGAAGGAAATTCCCCCCGGCCCACTCTGGAAGAATGGCAGACGAAGGTGATGGGCTATATGACACTGGCTGAGATGACAGGCAGAATCCGTGATCAGGGAAAAGAGACGGCGGAAGAAGAATGGAGAAAATCTAAAAACTATCTTAAGGACTATTATAAACTTGATGAATGTTAGAATGTTGTGGTTTTCAGGAGTAAAGGGATACAGTGATATAAGGTCAGAATACAGAAAAGACTAAGATGACAGAGGGTGGAAAGGAACAATTGGGAGTTGCTATAAAATTATGGACATTGGGATGCAGAAAGGGGGGGTATGGGGGAGTCCCGGAAAAGAGGTTTATGAAAAAATGCTATGAAATTATACGTGTTTGTCTGTCTTTTTAAGTGTTTGTTTGTTTTTAAAAAAACTTTGTAAAACCAATAAAAATTTTATATATATAAAAAAAGGAAATTCCCCCCGGCAGTGCCTTGGCAGTGGCGGTGGTGCTGCGAAGCAGCGAGGCAGGAGCCCCCGCCCCCGGGGATTCCCTAATCTCGCGGGGGACGGCCGGGGCTCTCTGACTAGGGCGCGCGGCTGGCTGGCTGGCTGGCGAGGGAGCAGGTGGGGAGGAGGCGGGGGATGGCGGCGGCGCTCTGCTGGAAGGGCGCCCGAGATCATTGGGAGGGCTGAGCCCCCCCAATTTTTTTTTTGAGGGGGCTCGAGCCCCCTCAGGCCCCATGGAGTCGGCGCCTACGCTGACGTGGCATCTCTGTGTTGGCCGGGGTGCGGTGGGGCTGGAACTCCCCCAATGGTTCACACATGAGCTTGGTGCCGGCAAGTAAACTTGTAGCCGTCCAACGGTGGTGGACCTTGACTTCGGCAGACCGCATGTTTTGTGCGTAGTGTGTCCCAGGTTAAGTCCCCAGCGTCTCCAGTTGAAAGCAGCTCAAGAGCTGACACCCTTAACACAGAGGATGCCCATTACAGCTAACAAAGCACAGCATTGTGGGAATTCCCACACAACTCTTAACCTAGTAGGAGCTGATCCTGTTTCCACCCTTGTCTCTCTTTGTCTCCTTTTCTGCTACAGGTGGGCATTGACAGCTGCTGGATTGGCTCCCTCTCATGCCCACAGGGTACATTCTCCTCTGCCATTGTTGATGCCATTAGTACAGAGAGCACCCTGTTCATCCGGCAGAACCAGCTTGTCTATTACTATACGGGACATTACCCAATCTTGCATGTGAACACCTCTGGGTCTGGTACGTGAGCCTGAGAAGCCAAAAGGCACAGTTTTGTATTGGTTTTATGCAACTTTAACTGTCATGCCTTCCGTTACGGAACAGATGGAATTCTATGAGAGCTATGCTATGTTGATGATCTCCGGCGAGCTAGGGACAAAGGTGAGAGTTGTTCCCTAGTTCTGCTGGATCTCTCAGCAGCCTTTGATACAATCGACCATAACATCCTTCTGGACCGTCTAGAGGGGTTGGGAGCTGGGGGCACTGTTATACAGTGGTTTCGCTCCTTCCTCCTGGACTGTGTTCAGAAAGTGGTGGTGGGGGATGAGTGTTCAGACCCTTGGGCCCTCACTTGTGGGGTGCCTCAGGGTTCCGTCCTCTCCCCCATGCTTTTTAACATCTATATGAAGCCGCTGGGAGAGATCATCAGGGGGTTTGGACTGGGTGTCCATCAATATGCAGATGATACCCAGCTCTACCTCTCTTTCAAATCAGAACCAGTGAAGGCGGTGAAGGTCCTGTGTGAGTGCCTGGAGGCGGTTGGAGGATGGATGTCAGCTAATGGATTGAAGTTGAATCCTGACAAGACAGAAGTACTCTTTTTGGGGGACAGGGGGCGGGCAGGTGTGGAGGATTCCCTGGTCCTGAATGGGGTAACTGTGGGGTAACTGTGCCCCTGAAGGACCAGGTGCGCAGCCTGGGAGTCATTTTGGACTCACAGCTGTCCATGGAGGCGCAGGTCAATTCTGTATCCAGGGCAGCTGTCTACCAACTCCACCTGGTACGCAGGATGAGACCCTCCCTGCCAGCAGACTGTCTCGCCAGAGTGGTGCATGCTCTAGTTATCTCCCGCTTGGACTACTGCAATGTGCTCTACGTGGGGCTACCTTTGAAGGTGACTCGGAAACTACAGCTAATCCAGAATGCGGCAGCTAGACTGGTGACTGGGGGGCGGCCGCCGAGACCACATAACACCGGTCTTGAAAGACCTACATTGGCTCCCAGTACGTTTCGGAGCACAATTCAAAGTGCTGGTGTTGACCTTTAAAGCCCTAAACAGCCTTGGTCCAGTATACCTGAAGGAGCGTCTCCACCCCCATTGTTCTGCCCGGACGCTGAGGTCCAGCTCCGAGGGCCTTCTGGCGGTTCCCTCATTGCAAGAAGCAAAGCTACAGGGAACCAGGCAGAGGGCCTTTTCGGTAGTGGCGCCCGCCCTGTGGAACGCCCTCCCTTCAGATGTCAAAACGATAAACAACTACCTGACATTCAGAAGACATCTTAAGGCAGCCCTGTTCAGGGAAGTTTTTAATGAATGATATTTTAGTGTTTTTTGGTTTCTATGGAAGCTGCCCAGAGTGGCTGGGGAGACCCAGCCAGATGGGCGGGGTACAAATAATAAATTATTATTATTATTATTATTATTATTATTATTATTATTATGCTCTTCCGTTTTCTCTGGGGGCAGGGAATCCTTCGTCACGTTAACTGCTGTCCTGCCCTCAACTTGCACTGGCTGGACAAGGATAGAATATGGACTAACCCCTGGTTGTGGCAGTGCATCTTGAAGGTGTGCCACTGTGGAGGACCCACAGCACCATGGTTATGCCACTGTAACTGCATTGGCAGCACAGTGCTGACAATGGAAGAGGCAAAACAGCACTGACCGCCAATTAGTGCCTGGGCCCAATTCAAACTCCTCTCTATCCTCTTTTCTATACTATGCATAGTTTTATACACCTTTGTCAATGACAGACCTTTGTCTGTCATATACACCTCTGTCAACGAGCTTTTAGGAAATTACTAACATCACCACGCGGTATTAAAAACAGCACAGTGCTGTTAAAAGCCCTTTCCTTAAAAACAGCCAGTTTCCCAAAACCTGCCAGAATGAAACAGTTTTCATCCGATGGTGGAAGGTGGCAAGGAGCTAGTCAGTCTAGCCTCTCTAGGAAGGGAGCCCCAAACTCTGAGAGGTTCTACCAAGAAGGCCCATTGTTATTGGCATCCATCTGTCTCAGGAGACAGTGGAGTGTGCCTCCAGGAGTGAATTCAAACCGCTGTATGAGCAGTACCAAAGTGACCTCCTTGGGGCACAAGCCTGTGTATGGAGGTCCTGGGCTGCCCAGACGACAAGATTCCCTGGGCAAGATGTTTGGCAGCAGCTTGACTGCAGGAGTTGCCGAAAGGAAGCATACAAGGCACCATCCAACCGTCTTAGGGATTCCACTCCAGATTTGTGTGGGGTTCATTCCATAGCTTTTTCTTCTCCTGAAGATATCCCACAAGGCAGTGGAAGTTGAGGATCAGTGTTTTCCTTCCCCTAGATGGGCTACCTCCCCAGGTTGATGAGCCCCATCTGCCCCTCACTTCCCTCTACAGCATGTGCAGAAACCTCCGAGAGAGCCATGAGGAGAAGGTCCGGGGGCGCAGATAAGGCACCGCGCAGGCGCGCAGGCGGGTCTCTCTTTCGCATGGGAAGTATCCGCAGCAACGCGTGTCGTGTTTGGCCCCATTCCCTAAATGTAGCTGCACGTCCTCGTCTTCTGGAGCCAGCGCGGCGTAAAAACTGAAGCCCAGTTGCTCTGCCTCTCCACCTCTCAAAGTCGAATTCCATTTCAGAGAAAATGCACACGCTATTTCTTATTACTACTACTGTATTTAGTATAGAAATACAAAAATACATAACAAAAAACAGTGACTCCACCCACGCACAAAACCATTTAAAAGGCTGTCCGTAGATGGGTCGAAGGCCGTTGGCGTAGAGGAATGTTTTTGTCTGGCACCTATTTACAGAGCATCTTATTATTACCACGTATACTGTGACTCTATACTATGAGCGCAGGTGTTGCACTGCGCAAAACGCCCCAATAAAGGTCTCATGGGGAAAGCTGTGTAAAAAAAAAAAAAAGAAACCTCCTTTTTGACTGGTTGAGCCCGCTTAATCTGCCACAGTTTGTCTGCGCATGCAGGGAAGTCCCTAACTCACTGAGGGTTTGAGACTCATTGGCTACCCTCACCTGGTTTAGCCAGCCTGTTGAAAATGTGCCCAGGGTGTGAGAAGCTGTCACAGGTTGACAGCTTCTAGGAGCCACAGGTGAGAGCTGAGTGCAGGGTGGGGACCAAAGCACCCCAGAAGGAGCACAGCGTGTCCCCCACCAGAGGTACTATCCCTCTCCTAACACCCCATAATGCACCACCTCATAACATTGTAATCTGACAAACAAGGCTCCTATGCCTTTGCAAGGTGCTTAGAGTAACTGATCGGGACCATCTCTCTCTGGAATGCGCTACCCCAAGATGTTGTCATGGACTGTCATAAAGGGTATAGATAACTTCATGGAGGATAGCACTGTCTGTGACCACTAGTCACGATACATGAATGAGCGGTAGGATACCTTTGGATACTAGTCGCCAGGGAACAAAAGGCACAGAAGGATACTTAACTCATACTCCTTGCGGGTTTCCCAGGGGCATCTGGTTGCAGGATCCTGGGCAAGGTGGGGGCTGATCCAGCTGCCAGGCTCTTCATATGTTCTCTTCTATTTCTTTAGACCTCTGGACACGCATATTGAACCATGTCTGTGTGAGAACCTTGAACCCAGTCTTTTTCCCAATGAATGGCTCTGAATATGTGATTGCCCTTGGTGGCGGCTGGCAGGAAGGAGAATTCTTTCTTATCACGATTAGAGGTATTTATCTTGCCCCGCGTAGGACTATAGGACAGAATGGATGGGGGCTAGCTTGAGGAGGGGCATGCACTTCCGTTGTTCTGTGCAACGGGGTGTTGAGCAAGACTTGAATGGTGTGGTCTCAACTGGATGATTGATCAGCTGTCTACCAGCTCCACCTGGTACGCAGGCTGAGACCCTACCTGCCTGTGGACTGTCTCACCAGAGTGGTGCATGCTCTAGTTATCTCCCGCTTGGACTACTGCAACGTGCTCTACGTGGGGCTACCTTTGAAGGTGACCTGGAAACTGCAATTAATCCAGAATGCGGCAGCTAGACTGGTGACTGGGAGTGGCCACCGGGACCACATAACACCGGTTCTGAGAGATCTGCACTGGCTCCCAGTACGTTTCCGAGCACAATTCAAAGTGTTGGTGCTGACCTTTAAAGCCCTAAACGGCCTCGGTCCAGTATACCTGAAGGAGCGTCTCCTCCCCCATCATTATGCCCGGACGCTGAGATCCAGCACCGAGGGCCTTCTGGCGGTTCCCTCATTGCGAGAAGTGAGGTTACAGGGAACCAGACAGAGGGCCTTCTCAGTAGTGGCGCCTGCCCTGTGGAACGCCCTCCCTTCAGATGTGAAGGAAATAAGCAGCTATCCTATGTTTAAAAGACATCTGAAGGCAGCCCTGTTCAGGGAAGTTTTTAATATTTAACGCTGTACTGTTTTTAACACTTGATTGGGAGCCGCCCAGAGTGGCTGGGGAAACTCAGCCAGATGGGTGGGGTATAAATAATAAATTATTATTATTATTATTATTATTATTATTATTAGCGAGTCTAGGCCAGAGATGCTGGGTTCCAGAAAGCCGCTTCCAAATTGACATTTCCCTACTATTTCTGTAGGATATTGGGGGAGCTTTCAGGTTCATATTTTTAATTCTTTGTTTTTATGGACTGTCCTCAGGTTTTAAGCTACGTTTGCTGAAATGTTTGATAATTTTCAGGTATTATGGTAATTCATAATTGCCTTATTTTAATGCGTTTTAAATTGTGTTATTACTGTGTGGATGACTCGGAACATTTCCTGACAAATTGAATAAAGAAAGTGGGTCGGTTGGGGGCAGAGCATGATTTCTGGATCATAAGGAGGGTATACATGTGCTGGCAATGGGAGGCTTTGTCCATTGGAGAGTGGGAAAGGAGAAGCAGTCCACTCATTTTAACCCTACCCACGGTTCCTTTTTCTATATAGATGGGATTGTGAAGGCTTCTGGATCCTTGAGGGAAAAGGAAGAGACAGTATGTGATTTTGTAAGGGGTACGTCCATTTTGATTTTTAAAATGTGCCTCCCACTGGGTAGCCTCCACAGTCTCGTGCCACTATGGTGAGCTTTGTAGTGAGGGAGGTAAAGCCAGAATGGGCCATATATGTCTTTGTTTCCCTGATCACAATTCAGGACCCAAAATCCAACAATGTACTTGTACAACATGGAATGAGCTGGGTTGGGGAGAGCTAATTTTCTCCATGACTGTTATTTCTTTATAAAATTTATATCCTGTCCTTCCGAAGGAATCCAAAATCAGCAAAGACAAAACAAAAACCTCTTAAGAACAATTCTAACACAGATGCAGACCAGGAATGGTGTCTTTATTATGGATAACTATTCTGGGCATATCTTATGTATACAGTGGTGCCCCGCAAGACGAATGCCTCGCAAGATGGAAAACCCGCTAGACGAAAGGGTTTTCCATTTTGGAGGTGCTTCGCAAAACGAATCTCCTATGGGTTTGCTTCGCAAGACGAAAATGTCTTGCGAGTTCCTGCTGGTTTTTCCCCTCCCCCCTATTTCTAAGCCGCTAAGCTGCTTATCAGCTGATCCGATCAGCAGATAAGCCACTAAAAGCCGCTAAAAGCTCTAATAGTGCTAATTCGCTAATCCGTCAATGGGCTTGCCTCGCAAGACGAAAAAACCGCTAGACGAAGAGAATCACAGAATGGATTCTTTTCGTCTTGCGAGGCACCACTGTATCTTGTTTATATTGTAAACCACCCTGCGATCCTCAGATGAAAGGTGGTATAAATAATGGGGGGGGGGGAATAACTGTATGCACTTCTGACAATTATTATTTCATAGAATCAAGGAATTGTAGCATTGGAAGGGACTCCAAGGGTCATCTAGTTAAACCCTTCTATGCAGGTAACTAAAGCATCCATAAGAGATGGCCCTCCAGCCTCTGCTTCAAAAGCCTCCTTGGAAGGAGAGTGCACCACCTCCCCAGGGAGTCCTTTCCACTGTTGAACAGCTCTTACCATCAGAAAGTTCATCCTGATGTTTAGTCAGAATCTCCTTTCTTGTAACTTGCACTCACTGATTTAGTTCCATTACTATGGAGCAGGACAAAACAAGCTTGCTGCATCTTCCGTGTGACAGTCTTTTAAATACCGTATTTTTTGCTCTATAAGACTCACTTTTTCCCTCCTAAAAAGTAAGGGGAAATGTGTGTGCGTCTTATGGAGCGAATGCAGGCTGCGCAGCTATCCCTGAAGCCAGAACAGCAAGAGGGATTGCTGCTTTCACTGCGCAGCGATCCCTCTTGCTGTTCTGGCTTCTGAGATTCAGAATATTTTTTTTCTTGTTTTCCTCCTCCAAAAACTAGGTGCGTCTTGTGGTCTGATGCGTCTTATAGAGCGAAAAATACGGTAATTGATTTTGGGTTTGGTCAGTCAACTACCTACAAATCCAGCTTGCGTTCTCTGCAAGGACAGCATGTGGGACTTTGTCAAAAGCCTTACTGAAATCAAGATACACTACATCCACAGCATTCCCCTGATCCACCAAGCTTGTAACTCTATCAAAAAAAGAAATGAGATTCGTCTGGCGTGACTTGTCTTTGGGAAACCCATGCTGGGTCTCAATAATCAACGCGTCCTTTCCCAAGTGCTCACAAACCAACTGTTTAATCTTCTGTTCTAGGACCTTTCCTGGTCTGTTCGAAGACCTTTCCTGGTAACGACATCAAGCTGACTGGTCAGGAATGACCTGGGTCTTCTTTTGAATTTTTGAAGATGGGGACAGCGTTTGCCCGCCACCAGTCTGCAGGGATTTAGCATTCATTTCCTCTTCCCAGGAAATCCTGGGAATTGTAGTTCCTTGGGAACACCACTAAAGATTTCACCCAGTGTACTTAAATAGCTCCACTAAAGGATGATTCCCAGAGTTCTTTGGAAGATGACATTTAAGCTGGTATAAAAATCAACATATGGGTAAACAGAGACATGGCATAATAGTAGGAGCAATGTGGTCTGTTCAGAGTGGCCAGCAGGAAGATGTGCTCATGCCACAAATGCAAAACCTACAGTGACATCTCTTTAAATAATGCAATTTTCCCATTGCCCCAATCTTCTTCTCCCTTCTAGCTTCGGCATGCTCCATCAAATGGGCCACTTACTCCTTGGCTGATAACCGGATATATTTGCTGGTGCATGAGACGGGAACCGACAAACACACCATTGTGGTATACTTACTAGGTTAGACTGGCTCTCTTAAGCGTTATTCGTATTGTTTATTGTACTTGAAATTCAACTTGTTGGCGTTAAAAAAATCAAAATCCAATCTATTCTGGCAGGAACCTGTCTAACAATCATGACACAAAAAGAGAAAGGGACAGATAAATAAAGAGTAAAATGAGCAAATTCAGGTGCACTGAAGTTACCCCGCCATATGCTAGAAGTGCCAAAATGTGATTTGGGGGCACAGGGGAACTGAAGGAAAATAAAATATCATTTGGAAAAGATGTTGAAATACTGAGACCCTTTCCACTGCGTTATTGTCCTACTATATTGTCTGAAAGACATTATAAGGAACGAGTGTGTAGAAATGGTTTCCTGTTCATTAGTTGCAGCCAGAGGTTTATGCAGTGGTACCTTGGTTTTCGAGGGTCTCGGAAGTCAAACGTTTAGGCTTTTGAACGCCAAAAACCCGGAAATAACTGCTTCGGTTTTTGAACGCTTTTTGGAAGCCAAAATTCCTCCGGAAATGCATGCTTTGGTTTTTGAACGTTTCGGAACCGAGGTTCCACTGTACATGGGAAAATGGAAAATGGCAAATGTACCATCAAGTAAAGATTGGTATGATAAATTAAAGAGCTATGCTTTTCATGGCTGAATAAACCTACTTTATTACATTTAGAGAACGAAATCAAAGGCAGGATATCTGCAGGCAAAAATGGATTAATTTTATCGATCATGAGTTGTTATCAAATGTATGGATTCACTGTATTCTGATAGAAGGAAGCATATATTAGTCCAAGTCAATTGCTGTTGTACTCCATAGAAAATTCAGTTACAAGCGTAATTTCAGTCCAACTAATTGTAATTACTGGTATACCATCTGTTACATCCTTTTCTTTCCCCCCAAGCTTATGCATAAATGGAATAAAGTAAATAAGTAGGCAATTTTAACATTTGGATGTTTTCTCTGCTCACTTTGCAGATATAGAGCATTTTGAATTTATTTATCATATTCCTGAAAAAGTTCCCAAGGGTAAGTTCAGCTGCAGCATTTGAGACAAGGCAGAATCTGCTGCCACTTGCACAAGACAACACTTGTGTACTCTGTGTTAAGCCACAAAAATTAACACCCGGGCTCCAAACTTGCTAGCGGAATTTGCAAATTCTATTTCTCCCTTTATTGTGCATTCAAAGGTATGGGGGCGGGGATGGCAACGAAACCATTGACCCTTCTGATTGCAAGTACAGGAGGATAGTTAAATGGCAGACAAGTTGGAAGGGGCGTTGAGTATGTATTAATCCTGGAACTCTTTGCCAAAATCCCAAGTTCTGAACCGAAGGGAATTCATAATGAGAGCAAGTTATGCAGATATGTGGAGTGGATTCATGGGGCATTTTTACATTGCTTTGTCATGGTTCCTCACAAAGCAGCGCATACCGTATGTTCCGCTCTATAGGACGCACCTAGTGGGGGGGGGGGGGGAGGAAACAAGGAAAAAAAAATCTGAATCCCAGAAGCCAGAACAGCAAGAGGGATCTGGCTTCTGGATAGCCTCTTGCTGTTCTAGCTTCTGGGATAGCCGCTGGGATAGCTGGTCTGGCTTTGCACAAAGCCTCCACACGGAGCTTTCATCCCCGTGCCCTGCGGAGGCTTCACGGGGCCATCCAAAAGCCAGAATAGCTAGAGGGAGCACTGTGCAGCGCTCCCTCTAGCTGGTCTAGCTTTGCGCGAAGCCTCTGCAGGGCACAGGGAGCCTTCATCCCCGTGCCCTGCGGAGGCTTCTGGGACAGCCTGCGAAGCCTGGCTTTGCGCCGCTAACCCCGAAGCTAGAACAGCGAGACGGAGCGCCGCGCAGCGCTCTGTCTTGCTGTTCTGGCTTTGGGGACAGCCTTTGAAGCCTCCACAGGGACCCTGCTGTCCTGCGGAGGCTTTGCGCAGCTAACCCCAAAGCCTTTGGAGCGCAGCGCGAGTTCCTGCTGTGCTCCAAAGGCTTCGGAGGCTTCGCGTTGCTTTCGCTGAAGTCAAGGAGCCTGCATTCACTCCATAGGACGCACACACATTTCCCCTTAATTTTTCGAGGGGAAAAAGTGCGTCCTATAGAGCGAAAAATACGGTAGTTTGTGGAGGGTCATCAGAATTCCCTGCTTAAGGGACAAGTCCCTTGTGTCATTAACGTGTACCTGTTTCCCCATTTAAATATCAGCCGCAGGAGACGGGCAGGGTGAGGATCAGGACTCTTTCACTCAGGGCGGTTCCCTCCCCTGGTTTCCCATATGTCAGTAGTGGGGAACCCCTGGTTCTCCAGATGTTGTTGGCCGGCCCATCAAGCACGACCAATGGCTAGGGATGGTAGGTGAGCAGCACCTGGAGGATCAAAGATTCCATACATGGGGGATGGAGGTTGTCCAGTAACAGCTGTCAGACCACAGCTTCCTCAACCCTGCCGTATGCCACGTTATCACTATAATATTATATTATCCCTCATCTCTAGAGAACTGACCCAGGAAAAGGCAGTCCATTGAAATCTGTCTCTCAGAGAAGCAAAGAATGCAAAACTGTGCAGTTTGCTCCTGTTTCAAAAAGTCAAGCTGAATCTTCAAATATGGAGTGGGAATAGCTGTGGGAAACAGAGATGGTTTCCACCACTGCATCCTTTTTTCTAGTTACTCTCATAACTGCTATCACCCCCATTTAGAACATCCATTGTAGTCAACTTCTCTTCTTTTTTCTGTTACAGCCTCTGATAAAGGGTTTGTGTTGTTGCTAGGACTAGAGCATTACACAAACACAACCCTTATACCAAGAGGTTTGGCTTTGAACCCCTTCAGTAATATATTTTACATCTGGGGGAATGCTATCTTGCAAAGGTAAGATTCCCTGCGAAAAGCCTGCTGGTGTGAATATGGTTCCAACACCTTTCTGTTTATATTACTTTCATCTTTAGGAAATACTGCATCTAAAGGCGACCAGAAATTCCAAAGAGATTGGAGTAAAGGTATTGAGGATTTGAAAGATTATTGCAAAAATGTGAAGACTGAAATAAATCTTGTAACGTGATGAAGGACAGAAACTGGCAGTTGAAATGCGCATACAATTTAGTAGAAATGGGAAAGCCAGTTGAAGGGAAGGAGGGAAGTCGCGTGCTCGGCGGAGCAAAAGTATTTGATATGTATTTGAAAGGTTGTTATATTCTGTGTTTTTGAAAAAACAAAAACAAGTATGTCAAAAAAAGAGAAAATACTGAATCTAGTGCCCAGAAATCTAAATCTGCACCCTAGTAGCAATGGACTTTCCTACGATGTCGACCATAATTTTTACACTCTCTTGGCTTATCTTCAGTTTTCTCACAGTGCTGTTTCTATAAAGCTTGGAAAAGACCAAAAACAACAGTATTGTGGCACCTTAAAAACTAACCATTTTATTATGGTATAAGACAGGAGCTGCCAAACTGATCCTCATTCCACCAGTGGTCCTCAAGCATCATTCAGTGGTCTGTGGTGTGTCTGTGGATTTGTGGTTGAAGACGGGAGACAGCTCATCCATTGCATTAATATTCATATAGATTTTATTTGTATTTTTATTTCTTATATTGCATTACAATTTGAATTCTATGGTATTCCTATTGTAATGCAATGCATAGAGTCCTTATGTAGGTTCTCTATTGGTAGGAGAAAATAACAGAGGCCAGCCAGAGAATATTGAGAAACAAAACAGCTAGTAAGCCTGATCTTTATTAAACTGTTACAACAGGGTCTTCACTCACCACATGCAGGAGGGAGGAGGAACCCAGAACATTGGAGTGCAAGCTCTTATATAGACTTTTGAAATTGCCCACCCTGGAGCCCAAGACCACCCCCCTGAAACATCATACATACATCATAGAAGGAGGCGGTCAACAGCAGAAATCCTGTTTGCCAGGGTACCTGATAATGGACACGTGAATCCAGGTCACAGTCACACCCTATTCATATACAGATACGCCCTTAAGACAGGATTTGTGAGCAAAGAGACAATGGGGAGGTTTTCCCATTTCCTTTGTCCTTGCAGAGAAACATTTGAGGTCAATTTTGGGAGAGTCAAAATGGTTTCAGGACTTTTTTTCCTGTACGGGACTTGACATCTTTCCGCAGGGCCTGCAAGACAGAGTTGTTCCACCAGGCCTTTGGTCAGGGCACAGCCTGACTCCCTCCTTTGGCAATCTCTACAGAACTTTAGCTTAACGGTTGCCATCAATTTGATTTTAATTAATTTTTATAATGAAATTGTCAGGGGTTCAGGAGCAGAGGCACAGGAAAGAGAGGAAACAGAGAGCGAGGGGGAGGAGGCAGAAGAAAGGATGAGTGATGACGACGACCCGAGATCTCCGAGTCTTTCCAGTGAATCAGAAGATTCACAGAAAGGAGCACCAGTGGCCAGGGCAAGGGGGGAGCCTAGGGGAACACCCCAGGAGGAAAGGGCCAGAGGGAGCTCAGAGGGGAGCAGTTGGAAATCGGGACCAGCGTCACCAACAGAGAGCAGGGGAGAGGAAGGGCGTCAGGTATCAAGCGCTGGCAGCTCACAACAGGAGGGAGGGCACGAGTCAGGAGTGGCCACACCTCCATCGGGGAGCGAAGAAACGGTCAGACGGAAAGTGGAAGGTTGGGCGCGCGCGCCAAGTTCAAATGCACAGGAAGGTGGCGCAGTAAGCAGCCCGGAAAGGGAGCCAGGTCCTAAAGCCCGGCGCAAGGAGGCAGGAGGGTCCGGGGGGTCGGCGTCAGAAGAATCCAGGAAGGAAGAGACCCAGGGGGGCAGAGGGACCCAGAGAAGAACAGTCAGGCGGAAAAGGTGGAGTAAGGCTAGGATATTAAGTTGGTGCACAAGGGGCAGAGACTCAGAAGGAGCTTCGCCGGTCTGACCCATAAGACGTAGAGTTGCACGCAGGAGCTGGAGAATGGAAACTGTAACTCAATAAAGACTTTTACAAAGTGATTGCTGGCTAGCGTGATCCTCTGTGAGCTAGGATCTGGAAGCAGCTCTGACAGAAATGTTTTTAGAATGTTGTACTATTTTATTGTTGTTAGCCGCCCTGAGCCCGGCTTCGGCTGGGGAGGGCAGGATATAAATAAAATTTGTTGTTGTTGTTATTATTATTATTATTACTGTTTCAGACATGTGGTTTATATATTGATGTATGTATTTGCCTGGTCCATTTGTGAACATTTATTTTATATCTTAGACCAGGGGTCAGCAACCTTTTTCAGCCGTGGGCCAGTCCACTGTCCCTCAGACCATGTAGTGGGCTGGACTATATTTTGGCGGGGGGGGAGGGGAGGAACAAATTCCTTTGCCCCACAAATAACCCAGAGATGCATTTTAAATAAAAGCACACATTCTACTCATGTAAGAACACCAGGCAGGCCCCACAAATAACCCAGAGATGCAATTATATAATTGAGAGAGACCCAATTATATAATTGACTTTTTAGTTTTATTCTTTGTATAGCGTAGTGTTGTTTTATTGCTATGGCCGATGGCTGATGCAAATAAAGATTCATTCATTCATTAACCCAGAGATGCATTTTAAATCAAATGACACATTCCACTCATATAAAAACACACTGATTTCCAGACCGTCCGTGGGCCGGATTCAGAAGGCGACACTACCCCTATCTTAGACCTTATACTTCTCATAACATAACACCTCTAATACCAATTACTGCCCTAGATTGCTGCTTAGAATCACTTGTTAGAAGGGTTGACTTATTGCCTCGTTTTAGTTTTGAGCCTAGCGCAGGGTTGACCCTGACAACCGCCTCCAATATTTACGCTGTTAAGGGAGGTTGTATGAAACACTCTTCAATAGATAAGCCAGACTGTCTCTTGAGGGCTCTTCCACACTTCACTTTCGCTTGTGCGGTGCCTGGAAAGCATAGGTCTGAGCAGTTTCCCGCTTGCTCCATTCCTTTCCAAGGGAAAACTTTAGTGATAGATCAGAGCAAATGTGAATCTGGAGAAAACTCAAAACTGCCATTTGCACCGACTGAGCAGTAAAGCAGCAGGAAGTGCAGATAAGCCCTCAGTCAGGGTGGGCCAACTTTGGCAAGGCACCAGATGACAACTTGAGAAGTGTCCTACCCGTCAAAATTAGGCCGGTGGACTGGATTGTAAGGCTAACAGCTGCTCCCGTGTTTGACTTGATACAGTAATGGAAGTAGGTTCACAAGATGGGCAAAATAAAATGTTGTGACTCCTATTTAAATGCATGCATTTGTTTTTGCTCCAACCAAAATGTTGTAGGAGGTGGGGATTTAAAACAAAGATCTCTTCTCGTTTTCTTTACAGCAATGACAAGCAGAGTTATATATATCTCTCCAGCTTCCCGAATGATTCCCCCATCAAATATTTCGTTCAGTCGTTTACTGGGGAAATTGCCTTTGTGACTGACCGAGAGGAGGTATGTCTGCTTATCTTTCTCATGGATCCAGTGGCTGGCTGTTCTAGAGCAGACATGTCAACCAGGTCAATCGATAGTGAGGTGTCCCTGGTTGATCCTGGTTGATCTTTGGATCTCCTGATTGATCTCCAAAGAAAGAAAGAGAAGCTCAGCAACGCTTCCTCTCTAAAAAATCTCAAAAACTCTGGTCAATCTTCTAATGACAATGGGTAAATCACTGCCAGTTCTTTTATACTGTGAGTAGATTGCAGTCTCTTGGGAGTTGGACATGTCTGTTCTAGAGGAACAGGGCTTAATATTGCTGAGGAACGTATGATTTCTTTCTTTTTCATAACCTTTATTTTGAAATGCAAAACAATACAAACAGGACAAAAGGCATCGGCCAACAGGTACAAAACAGTTTAGTTAAACTATTTGTAGCCTACCTTTCTGTCCTTGTGGGATTCTCAGGGTGGCTAACAAATAACACACACAGACACAGCAAACTAATGAAATTATAGCAGAACAGCAAGTGGCAGTGGATATTTTAGGAATTTATGTTAGAGCCATTATATAAACCAAAGATTTCATAGCTTGTAGTGTATAATCTAGCCCTATCCATGTTTATTCAGAAGGAAAGCCCAATGATTCCAACAGGATTTTTTTCAGGTGTTGTGTTCTCCACCCATCTGGCTGGGTTGCCCCAGCCACATTAAATAGCTACCCTACACAGGGCTGCCTTCAGATGTCTTGCAAAGGTTGTAGTGTTACTTATCTCCTTGGCTCAGGGGTCGGATAACTAGACCCTCCAACATTTTTCCGATGAAAATAAGGACATGTTAATGCAAGTGAGATTGCTAGTTTCTTAATCATTCTGCTACATTATCAATCCAGCTGTGTGTGTGTGTGTGTGTGTATACACACACACACACACACACACACACACACACAGCACTACATCGCTTGAGCATTACTTTCCCTCCTCTTTCTAGATTTGGGTTTCCAAAGAACTTGGCACAGAGATTAAAAAGGTATATCCATCAGAAGCCTGGGATGTGTACAATTATTTGCAGGTGATGAGAGGCTCACCACATTACAGCTTGACCCTGAAACATTCCATACTCACCATTTTCTATGTTGATGGACACTTGGAAGAGGTGAGTGCATTAGGCTGTGTTTGCCTTGACGGGTAATCCGGGAGGTAGCTGGTTTGAAAAGATAGCCATGACACCACTCAAGGCATGTGTGGTGGTGTGGAGGCGCTTTCATGAATCCGGAGTCACCAGTGCTATTTTTCTAGAAAAAGAATGCCAGAACTCTCTGTGAATGGCTCCCTTGTTCTCTTATACAGTGGTACCTCGGGTTAAGTACCGTATTTTTTGCTCTATAGGATGCACCCGACCATAGGATGCACCTGGTTTTAGTGGGGGAGAACAAGAAAAAAAAATTCTCCCCCTCTCTGCTCAGCGCCCCTTCAGCGAAGCAGCAGGAGAAACGGAGCCCCTTCCATTTCTCCTCCCGCTTCGCTGAAGGGGCGCTACACAGCTCTCCCTCTCTGCTGAAGCCAGGAGAGTCTTGCTCTCCCGGCTTCAGCAAAAGGAACCTGAAGCCTTTGGAGCGCAGCGCGAGGTCCCACTGTGCTCCAAAGTCTTCACGGATAGCCACCAACCCCTCTCGCTTTCCAGGCTTCAGCGAAAGCAACGCGTAGCCTCCGGAGCGCGGAGGGAGCGCTCCCTCTGCGCTTCGGAGGCTTCGTGTTGCTATCGGCGAAGCCAAGGAGCCTGCATTTGCTCCATAGGACGCACACACATTTCCCCTTAATTTTTGGAGGGGAAAAAGTGCGTCCTATAGAGCGAAAAACACGGTACTTAATTCGTTTTGGAGGTCCGTTCTTAACTTGAAACTGTTCTTAACCTGAAGCACCACTTTAGCTAATGGGGCCACCGCACTGCCGGAGCACGATTTCTGTTCTCATCCTGAAGCAAAGTTCTTAACCTGAAGCACCTGAACTCACCACTGCCGCTCACATCCTGATCTGAAACATTTGGAATTGAAAGTAACCCTGGGATGTACAGTCTTGCTCTTGCTCCCATTGCTGTGTTGCTTGGATTCTTATCACATTTGCAAGAAAAAGAGCTGGCCAGCTGCTCAGGTTGGTGGCAAGGTTTTCTTAGCAGCAGCAGAGCTGCTAGGGCATTTAGGGACCAAAGATGGACAAACTACCCCAGAAGGAGCATCATGTGTCCCCCACCAGAGGTACGACCCCTCCCCTAACACTCCATACACGTACATCCCATTACATTATCGACGGGCATCCCATTATGTAACAAAACACTAGAGGAGAGGTGATAAATTTAAAATGTGTTTTGTGTACCTGATTCCTCTAAATCTGTTAACCCGGGCTTCTTTTCTTTCAGCTGGTTTATTTGGCGGATACTGCAGACAATGGAAGATTAGTCCGAAGGCAATTCCCTCTGAGTCATGTCCTTACCTATGACCTGTTGATAACAACCCCTAACAAAGAGATGAAACACAAGTGAGTGGAACACACAAAGTGTGGTGTCATCACGTTTGAACTTTTCTCAAACATCTGGCAGGGCAGAAGTAGTTTTGCAAAGGCTCTTCAAAGTCTCAGGCTTACTGTCTCATTCATTTGCAAGGTACCTGGGATCCATTTCCTCTTTCAAATCTTTTTTCTATCCTCTCTCTGCAGCTCTTGCAACAGCAGACTATGGATGATGGGGGCTCTTCACCTTAGATTAGAGGCCTTGCTCAGGTCTCCAGTGCTTCTCCTCAACCAGGGGAAATAACTGGTTGCAGGAGCAGCTAGCAGCGAGGGGTATCATGACCTCCAGTCAGCTGCAGCACTGTACTTTTCTGGGAAGGGGTGGTGATAGCAATCTTGGCAAAGCTTCTGCTTTCAGCCATGTTAACTAAGATGATCAACTTTTATTTCACTGTAATTTGTAGGGACGCGGGTGGCGCTGTGGGTAAAACCTCAGTGCCTAGGACTTGCTGATCGTATGGTCGGTGGTTCGAATCCCCGCGGCGGGGTGAGCTCCCGTCGTTCGGTCCCAGCTCTTGCCCCCCTAGCAGTTCGAAAGCACTCTTAAGTGCAGGTAGATAAATAGGGACCGCTTTATAGGTAAACGGCGTTTCCGTGTGCTGCGCTGGTGCTGGCTCGCCAGCTGCAGCTTTGTCACGCTGGCCACGTGACCCGGAAGTGTCTTCGGACGGCGTCGGTTCACGGCGTCGGCTCACGGCCTCTTGAGCGAGATGAGCGCGCAACCCTAGAGTCGGACACGACTGGCCCATACGGGCAGGGGAACCTTTACCTTTAATTTGTAAGTATTTTTCTGCACACTACTTTGCTGTATTTGCTGCCTGCATTGAAATGTAAGTAAACCTTTTTCATTTATGTTACTAAAAATGTGTAGTTCATTCTCTGCTAGATAGAGGACAGAGGCTATAGGGCTTGGGGGTTGTGTTTAGAACGTGCTTTTTGTATGGGAATTTGCAGTCAAAATAACTTTGCTTGTTTTGGTGAATAAAGATATGAAGGGGTTAAGACTCACAGAGTTCCTGATGACAAGAGAAGGCAGTGTGTGACATCACTTCCTTTGAGTTCTCTGGTGTGATAAAGGCAAAAGGGTTTAATCTTTTCTACTTTCCCCTGCTTCAGAACTCAGCCCACCATGCTTCTGAGGCAGACCTCTGTTTGGTCTCTGCTTCTTTTTGAATTAAAATATATATTTTGTAGGGATGCGGGTGGCGCTGTGGGTTAAACCACAGAGCCTAGGACTTGCCGATCAGACAGTTGGCGGTTCGAATCCCCGTGACAGGGTGAGCTCCTGTTTCTCAGTCCCTGCTTCTGCCAACCTAGCAGTTCAAAAGCACGTCAAAGTGCAAGTAGATAAATGGGTACTGCTCCAGCGGGAAGGTAAACGGCGTTTCCGTGCGCTGCTCTTGTTCACCAGAAGCGGCTTAGTCATGCTTGCCACATGACCCAGAAGCTGTACGCCAGCTCCCTCGGCCAATAAAGCGAGATGAGCACCACAACCCCAGAGTCAGTCACGAATGGATCTAATGGTCAGCGGTCCCTTTATGTATTTTGTAATCTAGAAGTAGAATTTGCCTGCCTTGTTTTCATCACTGTTAACTGCTAGAATCAGGTGCAAGACCTTATGTAATTAACCACTATTTCATAATCTGCAGCCTGTTGCGTGATTCTTTTAATTAAGAGGGAAAGGGAGAAAATCCAGCCTAAATAAATTGCAACAATGCTACACAGCCTAGTCCCAGATTTTCCACTTTAATGCTGCAAGGGATGGTGTTTTAAGCTCTCGAACTTTCTACTCTATAAGAACTCTACTTTGTTCTTAGTGGATTAGACTACATCAGATTCGCCCACCTTTGCCCATTTGCTGTTGTGCGCTATGTGAACCTACCTGAGCCACAGGAATTCACCCGGATGGAACATTATTTTGCTATGCCTCCCGAGATCATGGAAAAAACTGGCTTTCATGATGAGAAGTCGCTGATTGTGTACCAGGGACTCGTCTATCAGCTGCTCCAGTTGCACTCATCTTACCACAGAGTGAGGATACCTTTTGTTTATTTGTGTTTCTCTTTTGAGGGGCTGAAAAGTCGCTGGCCTCAGAACCACCACAAGACACAGGCTTTAGCTTCTGTCTGGCAGCAAAGTCCTCAAAGCTAAGTCCCACCCCCCAATCCATAACAGCTGTTGAAACTAACAATAAACCAGCAAAAAGAAAATTGTGTAAAGGCCTTTATTTTTTTTAAAACCAGCTGCCTAAAACAACCAAGTGATTGCATTCTTCACGGCAAAGCATTCTGCTGTTTGCGCCACAAAGGCACATGTTGCTTATGCAAATTAAAGTAAGCAAAATAAAGGTCGCTATCCCTTGGACTTACCGTATTTTCCCCTCTATAACACGCAGATTTTTTCTCCTAAAAAGGAAGGGGAAATGTCTGTGCGTGTTATTGAGCGAATGTGTGGTCCCTGGAGCCGAAAAATTGGGCAAAAATCAAATCGCGCTTCATGGAGAAGGGAAACCTGAAAAGAGGAAGCGGCTGCTTTCCTGCATTCTGCCTCAGGGTCTTACTGCCCACCCTCCTCTTTTTCGTTGCTGTGTTTGCTGAAAGAGAACAAAGAGCAAGGAAAGCCCCTCCCCTCCAGGCAAGCAGAGGGGAAAGCAGAGTGTCGTTCCTTCCTCTCTGTGCTCCGGTGCTGCTGAAAACATGCAGGTGGGAGAGAGAGACAGAGAGAGAGAGAGAGCTGGCTGGCTTGGGTGGGTGCGTAGGGGAAACTTTTGCCTTCCTTTCCTCCCTCACGTTATACCCCACTCCTGCATTCTTAGCCCTTCTGTGTTTTTCCTTCCCTCCCCACTTAAAATGTGGTTAAAAAGCATGGATCCACATGGCTCCTCAGGATTTTTGCACTGGGTCACCCCAAATTCACAATCAGAGCACATAGCATGTCCATGGCTACAGCCTGCCCCCCAAAAATCATGCACCCACTGGGGCTGCAATGGTGCAAAAATGTGGTTACAAAGCATAGATCCACATGGATCCTCAGGATCTTTGCATTGGGTCAACCCAAATTCACCATCAGATCGCATGTCTGTGGCCACAGCATGAAGCACAAAAATGATACATCCACTGTTTCATTCAGAATGTTTTTTCCCCCTCTAAAAACGATGTGCGTGTTATGGTCAGGTGCGTGTTATAGAGCGAAAAATACGGTACTATTTAAACACAGGCCTCAGCCAGTGGAACCCATGATCCAGCATCTATTTCTGGGCACTCAAGCTCATGCGCGACTGCGATTTCCGATTTCTGCGCAGGCGCCATTTCTGGCCCTGCAGAAGCAAGTCCCCATGCCACGCTGCGCCGGTTTAGCACAGCACGCAGGGACTCGCCGATTGGGAGGCTTGTGGGCCGGTTAAACGACCCCCGTGGGCTGCTTGTGGCCCATGGGCATTTGGTTGCCTACTCCTGCTGGAGAGCATCCCAGGATGTTTTGGAGAATGCTGTCTGACATCATAGAAGGAGATCCAATGTAGTAGGCCCCCCTTCTGACCCTGTCGGCCTCTCTGAAGCCCTGGCTCAACTGGAGTTATAGATCCCTCCCCCTCCTCGAAATTGGGATAAAAATTTAACTACACATTTGAGCACCTCTAAACTTCTCCCTCTCTTTTCTTGCTAATGGAAGGAAAAACATTTGAAAGCTTTTAAAAATGCTTTCTGCAAAGGTCCCTACTGTTTGCTTTAGTTCAACAGTGTTGGATGAGGCAGCTAAATGACCTTTGGGTTTCCTCTCCCCACCCCCCGCTTTTGATTACATCCTTTTTGTCCAAGTGAGAGATGCTTCACCCATCATCATAAGCATATAAGAATCTTCTGTTTCCACTGTCTCCTTAAATAGCGCAGCAGGCATCCCACTTCCAGTAGTCAGAGGGAAGGCCTATGTAAAGTTCTAGCCTCCTGTAACTCTGGAATGTTCCAATCTAATAAGAGCATGAAGGGGTTAAACCATAGGCTAAGCCTGGAGAAGAAATGAGTGACCAAGCCTTTGGTATCTTTCATTCCCCATGTGGACTTCAGTATAAGGAGCTCTGAACTGGTCACTCCAGCCTCATGACTTTAACCAGCATCCTTTGTTTCATAATAGTAATTAATAATAATCTTAGTAGTAGTAGTAGTAATACTAATTTATTTATACCCTGCCCATCTGGCTGGGTTTCCCCAGCCTGCACTCTCTCTAGAATTTCCCCCCTCTATCAATAGTTTAGAAACTTTTACCTTCTGTGTTTTAAATGCCTGTGCATATTTTCTGACCGCTGTATGGAAAAGCACATGAATCTGACCTTTGAATTTTGTAAGTAAACCTTTTTATGACTTGCCAAACATGTGGTCTGGCTCTGTGCCAGGGAAGTGGGACAGATGGAAAGAGCTTCTAGAAGGGGACATTTTGGGACTCAAAAGGGCACATTTTAAAGGTTACACAGACTATATTTCTCTCCAGCATGTTTTTGTGATGTTAAATCTCTGCTGGGCTTCTCCCACCAAACTTGGGTCTTGGCTTCCAGGATTCCAACATGCCAGCTTACTATCTCATGCCACCGTCTGTCTTCCTTCAACCCCTTCCTGTTAGGAGCTGCCACCACCTGCGACTTCATTCACCCAGATCGGTTGCCATGACCTCTGCTTGGGTGGACCACAGCAGGGAGGTTTCTATGCTGTCCCACAATAAATAAAATTGTATATTATTTCTGCATTTCTAAACAGGTTTTGCTGCTAATTTAGTGATAGTTTTTGTGCGCCTGTCTGTCTTCAAACTCACCCTTACCAATTCTTTTTTTCTCCCTAGGCTTATGCTGATCCAGTCCATGACCCCACATGGAGATGGTGGAAGAACAAGAAAGAGGATGCGGTAAGAACAGTTACAGATAGGTAGCCGTGTTGGTCTGCCATAGTCAAAATAAAAAAATTCCTTCCAGTAGCACCTTAAAGACCAACTAAGTTAGTTCTTGGTATGAGCTTTCGTGTGCATGCACACTTCTTCAGATACACTGAAACAGAAGTTGCCAGATCCTTCTATATAGTGAGAAGGTGGGGAGGGGTTTTACTCAGAAGGGTGGTGGGAATGGGAGATTGGCAGATAGCTGAGATCAAGAATCACAAAACAGAGAAACCAGTAGGAGAACACTTCAATTTCCCAGGACATTCTATACAAGATCTCAAAGTAGCTGTTTTACTACAAAGGAATTTCAGAAATAGACTGGAAAGAGAAGCTGCTGAATTGCAACTCATTACCAAACTTAAAACCATGGAGAGACCTGGTCTGAACAAAGACATTGGATTCTTATCTCATTATACATGACTAAGCCATTTTTCACCTTCTCACCCCTTGCCTTTTCCTGTAAGACCTATTGCAGTCGTTAAGAGTCGTCAACAGACTCATCTCAGCTATCTGCCAATCTCCCATTCCCACCACCCTTCTGAGTAATACCCCCCCCCCACCTTCTCACTATATAGAAGGATCTGGCAACTTCTGTTTCGGTGTATCTGAAGAAGTGTGCATGCACACGAAAGCTCATACCAAGAACTAACTTAGTTGGTCTTTAAAGTGCTACTGGAAGGAATTTTTTTATTTTTGCGGTAAGAACAAACATTTTGAAAAGCATTCCTTAAATACAACTGCCCTCACCACTCCATGATTAACATTAACCTGGTCTTAAACTTTCTTTTTTAAGTAAAAAAACCAAAATAAAGTGATTTTGATATTCTAGGAGAGAGAGGAGTACTGTTGTGTTTCCTGAAGACACCATTTATTTTTTTTTGACTGCTTGCTAAGGGATTTGACAGTCAGTTGATGTGTGATAGACACACATGCAATACGAATCATTTAGTAAAGAAACAGTTATAATTTTGATGTATGAGTGTTTCCTTTTCCTAACCAACATGCTTCACCTTTAACTGCTGCAACACCCAATTTTGCACCTGGGCTTTGCCCCATCTTCACTGTATGCCTTACCTTAGGCAAGCCAATACTTACCAATCACACTGTCAATGGATAGCAATACTGGCTTACTTTCCAGGGCTGTTGCAACCATGGCTAAGGTACAGTTTATGGAGCACTTGGAAGGAAGAGACAAAGGGTGGGTGCGGGGAGTGGAAGATGATCATTTTCTTGCTTCCCAGGAATACTACAGCTATGTGGCAAGCAACTGGAACACCTCGGCAGGCATCTATGTCGACATGGCCAACTACATCAAGATGTACAATCAGTTGCCTGAAAACTTACTGCCTTCCAAGCTCTACCTTGACAAGAACACCGAATACACCTTCTCTCTGTACCTGAGCATGAGAACAACGAAACAGAGCAGTAAGGGGTGTTGAGCTCAGGAACTGCTGTGATAGAGGAAGGGAGGGGCGGATCTGTCACATAAAACACAGCAGTTACAGGGCATCTCCCACACCCAACTGAGAATGTAATGTTGATATCTACTGTGAACCTCTTGTTTCTTGGGCATGTGGTGATATCTAAGGCCACACTCAGTGAAGCCATGATGTTAACACGCCCCCCCATAAGGTGTTTACACACACACACACACACACAGGGTGAGTCGTTTAAAAGAGGCCCTGTGGATACAGAGTACAGATGTTCCACGGGCCTCTTTTAAAAGACTCGCCGTGTATATGTGGATGTCTTGCAGTGGTAATACGAGTTGGCCTAGGCTATGCTTCCTCCTAATTTTGACTTGTGATCCTCACTGCTTTTCTTCTGATTTCTGGTTCTACAGTAGCACAGACATGGAACAGAACTGAGGGGCTGGCAGAGGGGATGTCATGGATTGGCTGGACACAGAGAAATGGGGGGGGGGAGGAACCAGGTGGGGGACCCCCAAGGGAAGAAGGCTCAGAGCCCGGGGAGTGGTGGTGGGGCAAGGATGAGTAGTCAGAGTAGAGGGGCAAGGATGAGTAGTCAGAAGTAGAGGCAGAAGCGGAGGCTGGAGAGGAGGGAGGGGCAAGAAGCAGAGATGGGTCAGGCTGGTGCAGAAGCCAGGGTGTCTCCCCCTCTTGCTGTGACCAGCTCTCCTCCTCAAATGTCTCCCAGAACCTGAAGAGGGTGGAGCAGAGACAAACAAGGCGGAGAAGGCTCAGATTGCTTGGGAAGGACCTGGGCTAGGAAGCCACTGTGGGGAAACAGGGACCTTCAGTCCTTGTAGCTGCCTCATTGGGGCAAGATCTAACGGGAAGAGTTGCTGTGCTCACTAGGCCTGGTCTCTGGAGCTCTTTGTTCCTCTGAATAAAGAGTTAACTTCACTGACACCATGTGAGTTATTACTGACCTGCTCCTGGCACCCCACCCCTGACGGGAGAGGTCTCCAGGAAAACCGTGATCACAGGCTTTCTTCTCAGCAGTGTTACTTATTTACAAGATTTATGTTCCATCCCTCTTCACGGGATCTTACGGTGGGCCACAACAATTCAAAAAACAATAAGAACAAAATGGAATATACCAGAATAGAATAAATAGAATACACTCATCCTCTGCCTACTAAATACAGTATATCAGATCGAATAGCCATGTGACCCAGTAGACAGACAATAGCCCTCAGACTGCTCAAAAAGCCTGGTGGAAAATGAGTCTTCTGCTGGTGCCGAAAGATAACCAACTTTGGCATCAGTCAGAGCTCGAAGCAGAGAGTTTTCCATAGCTGGGGTGCTACTGCCAAGAAGTAAGAGGGGGTCGTATCTCACATGGTTGCTGCATGCCCAGCGAGAAGAATATTCATGGCAAGCACCAACATTCTGTTCCACACGTACACGCCCTATTCTTTTGCATTGGCTGATAGCTTTTTCATTTTGCTTGCAGTGGGGGAGTCAGCAGATGAAAATTCTCTCCAAAACATCTGGCTCACTCTCATCTTAGCCCATCCTGAATATATTCATACACATCTACATAGGCAGGAGCTCATCAGCAGAGGTTCAGTACTATATCAGGTAAGGGCCTCTCAAATCCTAGATGATGAAATGAGGCAAAACCCCCCTTGAAAAGTCAGAAATGCAGGCTTGCTCTGATCAGCTCTGATCAGCATTTTGAAATGTGAGAAACCTGAACCCCATTCTTATTTTGAGACATATTTGAAATTATGCTTGCAAATAGAGATAGGTAGCCATGTTGGTCTGCCATAGTCAAAATAAAAAAAAATCCTTCCAGTAGCACCTGGTGTATCTGAAGAAGTGTGCATGCACACGAAAGCTCATACCAAGAACTAACTTAGTTGGTCTTTAAGGTGCTACTGGAAGGAATTTTTTTATTTTGACTATGCTTGCAAACTTATGTTTGTGCAAAATTTCTGGAATCTCTGAGCATATACAGAGTGCCTTTCTGCAAGCGTAATGAAGGCCTACAAATATTTACGTTGTTGCATGCCACCCCAGTCTCTGAGCTTTGTGTGATTCCAGGGGTTCCAGGCGCTTACCCAAGGTTCAGTTTCCTCGGAATGTGACGTCTTTATGTCATATATAGCTTATTTACACGCACATACATGCTGAGTCTACGATGGAGGAGCTTATAGCATTGCATCCCAGAAGGTCTTGTTTCTTCCATAACCACATTATATGATTTATAGCCTCTCTTCACCTTAAGGTTCCAGGATGGAATACAAAATATATGTTAAATCACAGGATTATAGATCATTAGAACCAATATAAACAACAGCCGGAAATGTCAGTACTGCTGAGAAGAAGCAAACAACAAAGATTCCTGACATGCGCTTAGAGGGTGGCAAGATCTGATATTATGAGTATTCTTGGCCATCCATTCTGCACCATTGAGCGGCTCACAAGGGGAAAATGCCATTAGGGAGCTGGTTTCTTATTAAAACTGATTCCATTTTAAACTCCTGTTTCTTTTGCACCACTGCATCTCTTCGTCCTCACAACAACAGGTAGTAATTCATGACAAAGGCGTTTACCCGTATCAGCAGCTGAGTGGGAAAAACCTTCTGAAGAGTTCTTTTGGCTTAAAGGTAAGAAGGCAGTCTTTGCTGAAGTCCCAGGGTCTTGTCTTCTATCACAGAATTGTTGCTCTTGGGCTAGGATAGGCCACCTGGTGCCGCTTCAGTGTACCAAAGGTGGCACATGAAATCAGTCTCCTGCCACACTGCTTCTTGCTTCTGATCTGTTGAGTTCTGGTATACAAGTGGCTAGAATTTGCCTTTCCCCTGACATTTGCTTGGCTTGTATTTACTTTCCCCAGGTTGCACACTCGGGAATGAACTGCTACGAGTACACATCCAACGGACCACGGATAAGGGTAAGGGTGGCTTGGACTGCTTGAAGGGAAGATAATTTCTCTCAATTCTCTCCTCCTGGTAGCAGCCCCGGAGGAGGCAGTTGGCACCTGATACTCAGGATTTCCAGTCTGAATCCCTCCCCACCATGGTACCTGACAATGCTGAAAATTCTTGAAAGCTTGTCTGGGAGAAGCTCAGTAATTCTGGAAAGGCAGCTTGTTTGCCGTGAACAGTCTTCCTCTGTAGCCTACAGCTGTGGGAATTGTTTAGAGGTGTGGCGGCCACCTTGACTGGCCTTGCTTTTGTGGCTTTGTTGGGTGGCAAATTAAGCAAGCCATGTTTTTCTTCTCCAGACTTATGGCATAGTGTGAGGGGGACGATGGGGTCCCGGGTGCAGAATTTTTTTTTTTGGGGGGGGGCGCAACCAGGCACTCCCATGACAAGGCCACATGGCTGCCATCTTCTGGACATAGTAATCGTTAAAGAAATTGGAGTTCTTGTTGGAAATACACTGAAAAAGATATACCAAGAACTCTGGCCACAACTTTCAATTAAGGAATAATTCCTACTCAAGAGTTGAGATGAAAAACGTGTATATTCTGCTAAGAATCACAGTTGAAGCTAGTAGTAAATTTAAATTTAAATATAACATGTAAGTACGATGGTTTTAAAGCAATAGTAAGTTTGGATACAACGTTTAAGTACAGAAATAATGTAGTTTCAAATATGCAGTGATATGGTACAAAGGTACATGAAATACCAGTGCACAACAATTGTTTTATACAAGTCTCAATGGCAGTCAAAAAGAGTCCATATATATAAGAAATCAGGATAAAGAATAAAGAATAAAGGATCAAATAGGGCCAAAACGGAGTATCCGGAGTGTGAATCAGATGTACGACTCAGTAGTGGTGACCAGGACAGGGCCCTGTTTCGGAGTAAACGCCTTCTTCAGCTGGTAATATCAAATAATATGTCAAGGTAGATCCAGGTGCTTCAATGCCATAAATCATAAATATAATAAATTATATACATTCTAAAGTGTGTTAGCGCATATCATAATATTTGGTTCCATACCGCGGGGGTTTTTTTGAGGACTATCGTACATCTGATTCACACTCTGGATACACGTTTTTCATCTCAACTCTTGAGTAGGAATTATTCCTTAATTGAAAGTTGTGGCCAGAGTTCTTGGTATATCTTTTTCAGTGCCATCTTCTGGAGCCACGGGGAGGCGAGCCTCACCCGAGCGGTGGTGGTGCCTCTTTCTCCTCATGGCTGGCTAAGGGGTGCTCACACCTGGGGGCGGAACTCCCACCGGCTGGAGTCTGGACTTTTCTGGCCTGCACCACTCCTTCCCCAGGGCCTCCCTTGGCTGAGGCATGTGCCCTGCAGCAGGAGCATAGAATGAAAGCTGTCCGCTCACCTGGGACCCCCTGGCACCTGCCCTTGTGCTGTGCAGCCAAGGACAGGCAGCCGGTAAAAGGCTGCACTTGGCACCTCAGCCTGGTCTCGACTGCCCTCCTCCTAGGCCTGCTGTAGCAAGCCAGCCAGGGATCATCAGCCGCCGCTCCCACCAGGGGCTCACCAAGCTGAGAGGGCAAACATTGTGACCAGCTGGCAACCTCCGTGAGGAGTGGCCACCGCAAGGGCGCAACAAAGTCTGCCTGTTGCCTTCCGTGCGACACCTGCCAGGAGGTGCAAAATAATAAAAAAAATTCCTGCAGGCCAGACTTCTGTTCCAAGGCAGAGGAGCAGAACTAGTACAAAAGCGTGGTGAGTCCTCTCGGGTGTATTCTAGGGAACCCTTCATGAAGGTCAAGGTGAAGGTACCTTAGGCATTGACCGAGGGGTCCTCCGAGGAGATGCCTGTCCAAATTATCCTCTGCAACATGCAGGGATTCCACAGCAGACACAGAGGTGAAAAGGGGTCCTTTTAAGAGAGGGAGTTTGCAATCCAGTGTTCTAAAAAAGAAAGAGAAAAAAAGGCCCCTTTTCTTTTCCAATTTACTTGCCCCCACAGGGCAGCTATGTGTCGACTGTCTACATTGGATGTCCCCCAGGCAAGAGGCTAGCTTTTGACATTACTTCCACCAAGAATGAGACTACCGTCAAGAACAAGCGCTACTTTGATTGTATCAAGAAAGACCCTGAGATGCCTTGCTTCTCCTTCAATGATGGTAAGGCTGGGGTAAAGTGGGGTGTCTGGGTGGGTCAGATCTGTGAGGCTTATAGATGAAGTTAATTAAGGAATGATGGATGCCAGGCAGAAGACACATGGTGATACCACACCTGCTTGATTCATTTGCAGTGTTTTACCCTTCTTTTTTGATCCAAGATATGGTGACAGGGGACTCGGGACGTTTCAATGGAAGGTAAGGGCTGAGCTGTGCTTTTGATGGCATTTTGTCGCTTTGCTGAACTGAAATCAGTGACTCTCCACTGAGCATATTGTTCAAAGGCCAGGGGGAGGGTAAGATGGAGGCACCTAGGTCAACGCCAGGGTGCCCAGGCCCTGGGGCCAGTATGACCCAAGACGTTTTCGCTGGGGACTTCCAGGTAAAGCTGAAGGCCAATCAGAGGAAGCCCTGTTGTCGCTAGGGAAGGACAGAGAAGACTGTTTCCAGTCCCTTCCATTTTTGTATGTGTTTGAAAACGCATTCCACCCCATGTCCACATTAATTTTCAAATCTGCATCTAGATACATGTTTTTAATACATTTTCTCTCAAAATATGCGATTTGATGCATTTTCTTTTTGAACTGAGAACTGCATCGTGAACTCTGGAGAGGTGTGAAGGATGACTTAACTTCTGATCTGCACCTTAGTCTGAGTGGTGTTGATTGGGTCAGTTTGTATCAAAACACACCAAGAACAAATTCCTCAAGAGTCCCTAGTTGCTATGTGACACCCTTGAAGGCAAGAAAATTGTCTGGCAGGTATACATTTGTACTAACGGTACACCCCAACTGATCTGGCATCACGGCTAAGGACACGGCTGGGGAACCTCTGCCATGAGCTTAGCTTGGTGGCCAGAGGCAAGTCTTCAGTCGATGGGACACAGAGGAGATCCATGAATAGGACATCCTAATTTTTAAAAAGGGAAAGGTACCTGGGAGGATTGTGGTGGCCCACCTACCAGCATGCCCAGAGGAAATGGGTTATTTCGACTCATTTTAATTTGGTTTCAGACCTAGGAATGGCTCTAAAACTGCCCTGGTTGGCAACCTTTATCAGGCGAAATACAGAAGGAAATGCTCTTGTTGATTCCCCTGACCTCTCAGTGACTGGTATCCTCTGGAAGTGGGTCCCCGGCTTGTTTGTTGTTTGTTGTGGGGGAGGAAGGGAAAGGAGAATGTTAGCCGCTTTGAGACTCCTTAGGGTAGTGATAAAGCTGGATATCAAATCCAAACTACTACTACTCCTCTTCTTCTTCTTCTTCTTCTTCTTCTTCTTCTTCTTCTTCTTCTTGCTGTGATAGGAGAAATGGCAGTTTTGTCCGAGCTGTTTGTGAATGGGTGTGGGTTTTTTAACTGTTAAAGCTTGTGCAAACTCACCTCCATCTTGCTTATTCTGCTGGCAGCTACATCTTCAGAGTAATTGGCGGGGGACCATTTTCGATGGAGAACATCAGATACTTCAGTGAGGAAGAGACCTTTATGTACAACACAGTGAATGGCAGGTGACCACATTTTGCAGACCCCCACAGTGCCTAGCATTGTGACCTTAGCTGTTTAGTATCTATGTCTTATTCAAATGCAACATTTTTAGTTGGTTTAAAAGACCCCCATTTGGGACCAGTCTTTCCAAGCACCATGTGAACATGCCAACGTAAGAAAAGTACTGGTTTGCCATATGAGAGTGAGAGAGCGCAATTAAAGAATCACAGGCTCCTGTGGTCCCCCAACTGCCTATGCACAGAGGAGGCTGCTCCTCCAGCCGGTTCACTCCTTCCAGATGACTAAGGAGAAGCAATACCTCAGCAGTGCTAAATGGCCCTAGTGCAGAAGCAGCCAATGGCCGCCTTCTCAGAATTGCGGACAGAGGAAACTGCCTCATACTGCAACAGACCATTGGATTATTCTGTCCAGGGACTGGGGACTTGCTGAATTCTGACAACATCTGGAGGGCCACTATTGCCAGTGCACTCTGATGGGCAGTGTCTCCACAGTGTCTAAGGAAGGGTCCTTTTTCCTGTAACCATTTAACTGGAGATATCAGTGCTCAGACCTGGACCCTTTTGAATATGAGGCATGTGCTCTGCCTACTGATCTGTGGCCCCTTGGGTTGTGGCTTACAAACAGCCACTTGTCTGGTCTGTGATGAGAATTGCCTCCACTTTGGGAGCTAGAGCAGAGAAATAGCTGTGAACTGCAGTGCTTTTTTTTCTTTAAAAAAATGTTTAGGGGTACTCTCATTTTGACTAAAGAAAATCACCATTTTATTGTTCAAATTGGGAAAAATAAATACAGCAAATAGACAAAAGTACAAAGATTCACAAAACGTGTAGGGGTATGCGTACCCCAGCGTTCCTCCAGAAAAAAAGCACTGGTGAGTTGTAAGAGATTTGATTCTCCCCCTTCTATTTTGAAGCTGATAATGAGCCATAGCTGATGAACATAGGAATGTAAAAGCTGGCAAGGGTGGGTGGGTAACAATGGGCTATTAAGGATGTGAGTGGCCTGGTAACCACTTTAGGCTTCCTTGCAAAGCTTAGCTGTCTTAATTCATGGTTGATTTCATATTCTCTTTCCAGTGCAACATCAAGTTTGATCTGGCTTAGGGCTGAAATGCACGAAGATAAAGTTGATTCTGAAGGTTTCCATATCCTCTCTCAAGCCGAGTCTGGGATTTTGTAAGGAAACATTTGCTGCGTCTTTGGGTGTGGGTGTCAGTTTCTGATCTAAAACCTCCCAAATTCTTCTTCCCAAATGAAATATGAAATTTGGTCGGCAATAAAACATGAGAAGAGCCATCCTGAATCAGGTCAAAGACCTGTCTAGTCCAGCTTCAGATTGTCATGGGGCCAACCAAGTGCTCTTGGAAGCATTCAAGAAGCGTTGGGGTTGCGGCCATTTTTCCACTTGTGCTTTCCAGCAACTGGCATTCAGAGACACATTTGTCTCCAACGGCAGACATATAACATAGCTATTGTGGCTAGTAGCCACTGAATTTGCTCAATTCCCTTTTAAAAACATCTAAGTCAGTGGACATCACTACATCGGGTGGGAGCAAGTTTAACCCTGTGCTGTGTGAAGAAGGCCTTTCTTTTGCCTGTCCTGAATCTTCTAACATTCATCTTCCTTGGATGATAATCATAATAATCATAACAATCATAATAATCATAATAATCATAATTTATTATTTATACCCCGCCCATCTGGCTGGGCTTCCCCAGCCACTGGGTGGCTTCCAAAAAAATATTAAAATACTGTGATACATCAAACATTAAAGGGGCTGTCTTCAGATGTCTTCTAAAAGTCTGGTAGTTGTTCTCTTTGACATCTGGTGAGAGGGCGTTCCACAGGGAGGGCGCCACTACCGAGAAGGCCCTCTGCCTGGTTTAAAAGTTAGCACCAACACTTTGAATTGTGCTCGGAAACGTACTGGGAGCCAATGTAGGTCTTTCAAGACCGGTGTTATATGGTCTTGGCGGCCGCTCCCAGTCACCAGTCTGGCTGCCGCGTTCTGGATTAGTTGTAGTTTCCGGGTCACCTTCAAAGGTAGCCCCAAGTAGAGCGCATTGCAGTAGTCCAAGCGGGAGATAACTAGAGCATGCACCACTCTGGTGAAGCAGTCCGCTTGCAGATAGGGTCTCAGCCTGCGTACCAGATGGAGCTGGTAAACAGCTGCCCTGGACACAGATTTGACAGATGTCCACAGGTTCTAGTCGAAACAAAATAAAAAAAAATCCTTCCAGTAGCACCTTAGAGAACAACTAAATTTGTTATTGGTCTGAGCTTTCGTGTGCATGCATACTTCTTCAGATACACACGAAAGCTCATACCCATAAAAAACTTAGTTGTTCTCCAAGGTGCTACTGGAAGGATTTTATTTATTTATTTATTATTTTGTTTCAACTATGGCAGACCAACACGGATACCTACCTGTCACAAGTTCTAGTGTTATGAGGGAGAAAAACTCTCTGTCCACTTTCTCCAAGCCATGCCCAACTTCCTGTCCCTCGTATCATGTCCCTGCCTCTTACTTGCCCTTTTCCCAATTTAAAAAGGCTTAAAAGTTGTAAACTATCCTCACCAGGAAATTATTCCAACCCCTAAATCATTTTGGTTATCCTCTAAAAATGTTATGGCTCTACTAGTATCCTTTTTGAGGACATGTGTTTTATTTCCCTTCTATTTCTCTCTTCTTTGGGTCACCTGCCATCTGTAAAAAAGTAAAAGAAACGATGCCTTATGAGGAACGGCTAAGGGAGCTGGGCATGTTTAGCCTGGAGAAGAGGAGGTTAAGGGGTGATATGATGGCCATGTTCAAATATATAAAAGGATGTCACATAGAGGAGGGAGAAAGGTTGTTTTCTGCTGCTCCAGAGAAGTGGACACGGAGCAATGGAGCCAAACTACAAGAAAGAAGATTCCACCTAAACATTAGGAAGAACTTCCTGACAGTAAGAGCTGTTCGACAGTGGAATTTGCTGCCAAGGAGTGTGGTGGAGTCTCCTACTTTGGAGGTCTTTAAGCAGAGGCTTGACAACCATATGTCAGGAGTACTCTGATGGTGTTTCCTGCTTGGCAGGGGGTTGGACTCGATGGCCCTTGTGGTCTCTTCCAACTCTATGATTCTATGATTCTATGACCTCTGGACAGTTAAGTCCAGTCAAAGGTGACTATGGGGTTGTGGCGCTCATCTCCACTTTCAGGCCGAGGGAGCCGGCGTTTGTCCACAGACAGCTTTCCGGGTCATGTGTCCCGCATGACTAAACCACTTTATTGTCCTCAGCTAGGGACATGAATTGAAACAGCCTACCATGTAAGACGTCATAAGGCAAAATCCCTTTCCTCCCACAGGTGGGTGTGCCAGACGAATTCTCCATGCTATGATATTGTCCCTCAGGGTCCGTCTGCTCCTGATTATTTTTTTGTGGTGGAAGTATCAAACAGGTAGGTTTGAGTTTTTAAAATGTGTTTGGTTCATTTTAAAAAGAATTAAATTAATTTACAGTTGAGCTGAATTATACTGATAAGCTACCTTTCAGCCATAAGAACCCCTGAGCACAAGTTAAGACAATTCACAATCAAAAGGTGGTGTTCAACTTGAGTTTTACGTAGACTAGACTCCTTGAAATTAATGGCCTTATTACGTCATGGGGATGGGAGAAAGTACCACTCTGAAAGCACGGAGAAGAAACATGGTTTGGAAGGTAGTGGACCAGCAGATGAATGATGGGAGAAACCAAGAAGAGCCTATGTAAAGATCTAAGCACTGGGAGAGCTGTAAGCAGCAATTGACCAAAGCCAAGCTGGCCTGCTCAGACCAGTAGTCAACTGACGTCCTGCCTCTTTTGCTTCCATAGGGGTGTCGACGAAAGCACCTACTGTGATTATGCCTTGGAGTTCATTATCCATGTCCATGGCTTGCGCCTCAGCCCCACCCGGGCCATCTTTTTCTTGAAGGTAACAGCCGCCATGCCTTGAGCATCTTCATTCTTGGAATGAAAAGGCTTTGCTTGATGACCAAAGGGACATCAGGGTCAACACCATGCAAGTCTCCCTGTAGAGGGCATATATGGAGTGCCACACTTGAAAAAGCCATCTAGTCATGACAGACCCCCTATACTTCAGGGGGGCTCTGGTGATGGCCAGCTTCATGGGGAATAAAGTGGATACCCAAGTTCAAAGTCCTTCAAAGTCCCACCAGGACCACATAACACTGGTTCTGAGAGATCTGCATTGGCTCCCAGTACGTTTCCAAGCACGATTCAAAGTGTTGGTGCTGACCTTTAAAGCCCTAAACGGCCTCGGTCCTGTATACCTGAGGAGCGTCTCCACCCCCATCGTTCTGCCCGGACACCGAGATCCAGCGCCGAGGGCCTCCTGGCGGTTCCCTCATTGCGAGAAGCAAAGCTACAGGGAACCAGACAGAGGGCCTTCTCGGTAGTGGCGCCCACCCTGTGGAACACCCTCCCATCAGATGTAAAAGAGATAAACATCTACCTGACATTCAGAAGACATCTTAAGGCAGCCCTGTTCAGGGAAGTTTTTAATATGTAACGCTGTACTGTTTTCAACACTTGATTGGGAGCTGCCCAGAGTGGCTGGGGAAACTCAGCCAGATGGGTGGGGTATAAATAATAAATTATTATTATTATTACTTCAGGCTATAACGATGAGAACCAGCTGTGCTTGTAGCATAGCACTGTAGAAGACTGAATGAAGGCAGTAGGCCTCTGAAAACCAGTTGCTGGGAATCACAAATGGGGCAAATCCTATTGTCTTGCCTGGGGGCTTCTCACTGCCATCTGTTTGGCCAAAGTGAGTATAGAATTGTTCTTCTCACCATGGCCAACCAGATCTCCCTGGGAAGCCCGCAAGCAAGCATAAGAGTTGCCTCCCCACGTGTGATTCAAAGCAAATGGTATTCAGCGGCTGGTTGCCTCCAACAGTGGAGGTAGAAGGTAGCCGCCGTAGCCAGTACCCCACTGACAGCCTTATCCTGCATAAATTTCCCTACCCTGTTTTAAAGTTGGTGGCCATCAGTATGACTTGTGCAAGTGAATTCTGCTGTGGGAACAAATGCCATTGTTCTTACCACGCTTTGTGCCGTTTAGGAAAAGGGAAGCAGCATGGCAGGGAGTGAGAATAGCTGGCCGAACCCAAACAGAAAAAAATCGTTCTAGGAGGGAGGATACACTGCAACACCCTTGTTGCTGATCCCATTGGTTTTATCTTTTGCTAGCCTGAATCCGCAGAAGGGAATGAACATTTGTGTGCAGTCCCACATTCCTTTCTTGCTCCCTCTCCTAGCAATTTTTGAGGTTTCTGTTCACATACAGGTATTGCTAACAATTAGGAATTAACAACCACCTTCTCTCTTTCCCCCCTCTCCACTCCAAGGTTACAGTAGCCATCCTCATTGGCTTGCTTCTTCTATACATAGTGGTTTACATCACGGGCCCCTTGGTCAAGGCCTTATTCAACAAAACATTCCGGAGATTGGAGGAAGCTTTAGCTATGCGAATAGGTGAGTTGGCAACAAGCAGGGGCACTAAGGAGGACAAAACCTCCTTGAGACTTCTGTTAGGGAACCATCTGATAAGGAAAATGTGATCTCTTAGCAGGAAGGCCAATTTTGGTTTGCCTTATGGACTTAGGTCTGCCAGTCCCATCAACATGGGAAGATGTCATTTGTATCTTGAGGAGGCAGGGATATGGCTAATCCTAACTCACCAAGAGGGGAGAGGGGAGGAGGCTGATGGAACGCATCAAGAAAGGTGTTTGAAAAGGGGTGAGGGGCTGCTGGCGAGAGGTGACATAGCTGGGCTTCAGAGCGTGTTTCTCCACAGGGTTGCTGCAGAAAGAATGTAGTTGGTCAAGGGAGCTGTGGACTCAAAAAGGTTGAGAACCTCTGCCCTAAACCATTGGAATGGTTTAAAAGGGCATATTCAGTGTAGGAGAGGCTAGGCCAGTGCAAACAGGAATGAAGTAGAAAGAGTGAACAATCTCCTGTCAGTTGTGGATTTTTGAGGAGACCCTCATGGGAGCCATTGGTGACCCTTGGCCTATGGTCACCTAATGATTTAGCTCAACTGTACTAGGGCAGGCAGGCACACTTTCACAGATGCTGTACCAGGCCTGTCTGCCTCTTTTTTTGCTTTGCTAGTCCAAAAACTGGGACTAAGCATGCTCCATGGAACCAGTTTAACAGTCAACGTATTGAGCCTCTCAGCTGCTTGTGAATTACATCTTCAGCTATTTCTGGAACCATTTGAACCTCTCTCTCTCTCTCTCTCTCTCCTGCCAGAATCCAGCCTCACCTTCTCATCTTCATTCACCAGTCAAGGATCCCTGCAGCACTTGGCCTCTGAACTCAGCGGGGTCGGTTCACCACAAGCCCAATCCCCGAAAGGGCCTCCCCAGTCAAAAACGCGCTAATGTCAGCTACAGCTTCCAGGCCCTTTCTGCCATTAGCCCTCCACTGTGTCTGGGGTGCACCATCCCTCTGTGATTCTCCTTCCTCTGATGACCTTGCAAAGGGCTCCTCTTTGCTTGCAGTGTCCTGACATGGAGCAAACAACAGCCACCTTGGACATAACAACTGAATGACATCTGAATCACAAAGCTTAAACCCCCCCACAAAACACGATGGTCTGTGAGCAAGTTGTACAGTTGGCCCATTTGCAAGATGCATGGGAACCGTTCCAGAAATCTGTGTCAGTAAAACCACTAAGACCAGTTGGTGGGAGATACCCAGAGACTACCCAGTTTCAACTATATCACCCTAGGCAGCACCTTTTTGCTATCCTTCAAACCCCTTTAGTCATCTCAGGTCAATATGTAATGTATTCCATTGCCCTGATACTTTCTCAGCTGCTGTGTATCATCCTGACGCTAGAAAGCAGCTGCAGAATTAAACCGGACAGGCCAACTTAACCAAAAAACCTGATTGATCCACCTTACACATGACAAGTGCCTGATCCTGTATATGAAACTCCAGGCCTGTTTTCAGCTTAAAATCTGCCTGTGTAGAGGCAGTTTGTGAATGAATGGAAAGCCATTGCACCTTTCCCCAGTCATTTCTTTAAAAAGGAGGCAGATAATCCTTTTTACCAATTTTCTTATCTGTCCACTTAACGTTGTTGTTAGTTTTTGATGGTCATTCCAAGACGTTACATGGTTCATTAAACATTTGGTTGCTGTGCAATTTGGTTGGTAAGGAGTATCTTTTGTCCTCCAGTGAGTGCAGAACATAAAGGTGGAAAGACATCATCATCGTCTCATTGCACAGGTCTGACCTGTGGGCATGTATTCACACACAGAGAGACACCCCAGTCAGGACAGGAGCAACGATTCCCCCCCCCTCCCGTGCACTCCCACATGAATTTAAAAGCATGCAAGTTTCATAGGCAAATTCTTGGGGATCAGGAAACTGCAAGTGGGTTAGCTTGCAAGGTGGAAGGGGATAAAGCGGGGAGAATATCAGGCTCAGCTCGGATTTTCTCCCTCCTTGTAATCTGGTATTAAAATGGAGAGGAAAAAGGAATCGTGCAGAAGTCCTGAGAGCAGCTCTGTCTCTCACAAGGGGCTCTAAATTCATCTTTGCTGACCTCTGAAAGCTGCTCAGGACAGAGGCTGCCTGCATGCCATACATTTAAATCACACAACTTCCCTAAAATAATTCTGAGAACCATAGCTTTTAAAGGGGTGCTGGGAATCTAGCTTTGTGAGGGGTAAGCTGCAGTATGTGGACCGAGTACTCCCAGAAGTGCAAGCTGGATTTAGAAGAGGCAGAGGAACCAGAGACCAAATTGCAAACATGCGCTGGATTATGGAGAAAGCTGGAGAGTTCCAGAAAAACATCTACTTCTGCTTCGTTGACTATGCAAAAGCCTTTGACTGTGTTGACCACAGCAAACTATGGCAAGTTCTTAAAGAAATGGGAGTGCCTGATCACCTCATCTGTCTCCTGAGAAATCTCTATGTGGGACAAGAAGCTACAGTTAGAACTGGATATGGAACAACTGATTGGTTCAAAATTGGGAAAGGAGTACGACAAGGCTTTGGAAACCATTTTCCTGGGTTAAAAAGTTGTCTTATATGCCGGAACATATGGTAACTGTGCAAAGGATTCTTTTAAAGCAGTAGTATTCATTAGGTGCCTAAATGCAACTAGAGATTATACTTTAAGTGGGATTGTGCTTTAATTCTAAGTATCCTTGCTCATAGGATTGGACTTTGCAGCTGGCTTCTAAAACCTGCCAGGGAAAGCTAGCCACAGTTTATAGAATGCAGAGGCTTCTTCACCCCATTGCCTCCAATCCAGCTAGATAGCAGCTAGACAACAAATCCCACACAAACCCTGGACTAACTTTCTCCAAAGTATTTTCAGTTCCATACCCATTCCAAAGGAACTCAGCAGTACAGCTCTGCCCCTCTTAATGCGCAGAGTGAATTAGGCAAATCCTTATAAAGAGCCATTTCCCATAGAAAGAGAGGCGCTGCCTCCCCCCCCCAGTCCTCCTCATTCCTGATTTTTCTACTCTACTCAACTCCCCTTGTTTCAGAATTTATGAAACACTATCTATCTATCATCTATCTATCTATCTATCTATCTATCTATCTATCTATCTATCTATCTATCATCTATCATCTATCTATCTATCTATCTATCTATCTATCTATCTATCATCTATTTATTTATTTGCTTGCTTATTATACTTGCACTGGGCATGGAGCCTTGAGGGTGCTGAAACTATGATTTAGAATGGTGTGCGAGAAGCAAGAGGAGTGTTGAACTTTGACCTTGCACCACTGAAACTTGAGACCCCAAGGTCCACCACTGCTAATTGTTGCCCATCCTTGAGTGGTTCCCAAAATGTGCTGCATCAAGAAGCTTTTGCCAGTTAACACATCTCCAAGCTATTGACAAGTCCGTGGCTCTGAACAGCTATTGCCTCAGGCAACCTACACTTATGACTCTATTTACAGATATCAGATAAGAAAGCCCAGGACAATATGGATAAAGTTTTAAGGAAGTTGCATTTCCTTAAAACCAGTTTTTCTAATTTAAAAAAATAATAATGCAGTTTTTTAGATCTGTGCTACTATGGAAATCCACTAGAGGGCAGTCTGCACCCGCTGCAAACACCAAATCATTTATTCCTGAGCTTGACTACATTGTAGGAAAGAAATTTCCCCAAGAGTGAAGGGAGCTATAAATGTATCTGATTGCCTTGCCTGGTGATGCCCAAACTTCTGATCGGTGACAGGGAGGGCTTTTTTAAAGCCAGAACTCAGTGCTGGCACCTCTCAGGTGGGCACCATTGCCATGATAAGAGAACAAGGCAGGTGTTCATGGTGAATTCTGGCACCTCTTTTTCTAGAAAGAATAGCACTGGTGACAGGCACTTATTTTTCCTGAATTGAAATTGAGAATTTGTTTCACACATACAACTGAGAGTCCCATTCTCAGAGGCAGGCCACCCATGAGGCGAGGTGACGCATTGGCCTCAGGCAGCATATCCAACCCCCTTCCGTACTGTCTCTCATGTACTTTGCAAGCAATATCAAAGTGTATCTGATAAGCGCTCTTCAACAGTGGGTAGTTAGAGATTGCAACATGTGGAAATAATAATAATAATAATAATAATAATAATAATAATAATAATAATAATTTATTATTTATACCCCGCCCATCTGGCTGAGTTTCCCCGGCCACTCTGGGCGGCTTCCAAAAGAATATTAAAATACTATGATACATCAAACATTAAAAGCTTCCCTAAACAGGGCTGCCTTCAGATGTCTTCTAAAAGTCTGGTAGTTGTTTTTCTCTTTGACATCTGGTGGGAGGGCGTTCCACAGGGAGGGCGCCACTACCGAGAAGGCCCTCTGCCTGGTTCCCTGTAACTTGGCTTCTCGCAGGGAGGGAACCGCCAGAAGGCCCTCGGAGCTGGACCTCAGTGTCCGGGCAGAACGATGGAGGTGGAGACGCTCCTTCAGGTATACTGGACCGAGGCCGTTTAGGGCTTTAAAGGTCAGCACCAACACTTTGAATTGTGCTCGGAAACGTACTGGGAGCCAGTGTAGGTCTTTCAAGACCGGTGTTATATGGTCTCTGTGGCCGCTCCCAGTCACCAGTCTGGCTGCTGCATTCTGGATTAGTTGTAGTTTCCGGGTCACCTTCAAAGGTAGCCCCACGTAGAGCGCATTGCAGTAAACCAGGAAACCAATTTGTGCTTCAATTTTGTGTCTCCCCACATCATGCTATGCCAAACCATAGCTTAGTGTGAGCGTGGGTGCCCCAAGATGTCCTCCTGTAGAGGAAGGGCTGTAGTCCCGGGGAGGTTACCGTGAGGTGTGGTCAGAGTCTGGTCCTGGGTCGAGGGTCTGGAGACTGTCCACCAAGGGCGAAGCGGGGTCCAAGGCAAAAAGCCGGGCGTGGACAGGAACTCTGGAAGAACAGGTCTGGGTGCTGGCAGAAACAGGTTTTCAACGACGTTGCTCCCACAACCTGGGACTGGGCTGACTGGCCTTTATTTCCTCTGAGGCCAGGGGCGGCCCCGGCCCACAGGTGACCTGCCTCTCCTGGCCTTAAGGCGAGCACTCCTCCTGAGAGAACTTAGTTCCCTCCGCCTCTCTGCCCTGAGCCTCTGCAGCTCAGGAGAGGCTGGAGGGTTACTGGACCCAGAGGCAACCTCACTTTCCCCTGACAGGGCTGGGAGAGGAGCACCTGCAGGCAATGGGTTCTCCATCACCTCTGGAGCCAGAGCGGATTCATCTGGTGTCTGCTCCTGAGGATCCAGCACAGGTGAGGACCCTTCAGGCTCATGCCCCAGCCCCGGCTCAGCCGGCCCTGGAGGCGGGGATTCCTGTGCAGGCTGGGATTCCTCAGGTTCAGCCTCTGAATCAGATTCCCAGGCCATCACAACTTGCTTGGCATGCAGAAGCCCCCAACTTCAATACCTGGCATCTCCAGCTAGGGCTGGGAGAGACTCCCTGTCTGAAACCCCAGAAAGCTTCTGCCAATCAGTGTAGACAGTACTGAACTACATGGACCAATGGCCTGACTCAATGTAAGGCAGCTTCCTGTGATTTTTCTGCTGCTGCACAGCCACGAGCTAACCTATTCCTTGCTCCAGATGACTAATGAAGGTAGTGTTACAGATAGGTAGCCATAGTCTGCCATAGTCAAAATAAAAAATTCCTTCCAGTAGCACCTTAAAGACCAACTAAGTTAGTTCTTGGTATGAGCTTTCGTGTGCATGCACACTTCTTCAGATACACTGAAACAGAAGTTGCCAGATCCTTCTATATACAAGATCTCAAAGTAGCTGTTTTACTACAAAGGAATTTCAGAAATAGACTGGAAAGAGAAGCTGCTGAATTGCAACTCATTGCCAAACTTAAAACCATGGAGGGACCTGGTCTGAACAAAGACATTGGATTCTTATCTCATTATACATGACTAAGCCATTTCTCACCTTCTCACCCCTTGCCTTTTCCTGTAAGACCTATTACAGTCGTTAAGAGTCGTCAACAGGCTCACCTCAGCTATCTGCCAATCTCCCATTTCCACCACCCTTCTGAGTAATACCCCTCCCTACCTTCTTACTATATAGAAGGATCTGGCAACTTCTGTTTCAGTGTATCTGAAGAAGTGTGCATGCACACGAAAGCTCATACCAAGAACTAACTTAGTTGGTCTTTAAGGTGCTACTGGAAGGATTTTTATTTTATTTTAATGAAGGTAGGTCAGCTATTGCAGGACCATGGAGAGCTCCAAATGAGCAACTTGCTCCCACGTGGGCTGGAGGTGAGCCAAGGCCTCCTGAGCCTCTGAATGTAGCCTGCCTCTGAGGACTGGAGGTGGTTTTTTTGTTTTTTTAAGGACCAACTGTCTGGCCTGAAGATGTGCACTTTTCTCCATGACCTCCTGCTTGCTGTACTCCTTGTGCTGTTTGACTGGAGTAATATTATTATTATTACTACTACTACTACTACTAAAGGGACGCGGGTGGCGCTGTGGGTTAAACCACAGAGCCTAGGACTTGCCAATCAGAAGGTCGGTGGTTCGAATCCCCGCGACGGAGTGAGCTCCCGTTACTCAGTCCCTGCTCTTGCCAACCTAGCAGTACGAAAGCACGTCAAAGTGCAAGTAGATAAATAGGTACCGCTCCGGCGGGAAGGTAAACGGCGTTTCCGTGTGTTGCTCTGGTTCGCCAGAAGCGGCTTAGTCATGCTGGCCACATGACCTGGAAGCTGTACGCTAGCTGCCTCGGCCAGTAAAGCGAGATGAGCGCCGCAACCCCAGAGTCGGTCACGACTGGACCTAATGGTCAGGGGTCCCTTTACCTTACCTTACCTTACTACTACTATTACTACTACCAGTAGTAGTATACCACTCTTCACCCACAGATCTCAGGGCAGTTCACAACATAAAAATACAATCTATTAAAAGCACAAAATGATAAAAATAACAACAAACCCCACAAACTAATAACCACCCGCACTCCCTCCCACATACATATTTAAAAGGAGTACTGTATACGATGTTAATCACCCAAAGGCCTGGTTGAAGAGGAATGTTGTCACCTGTTCTTGTGTTGCCACCCTCCAGACCTCTTGAGGAGGAGGCACATGAAGAAACGCCTCGAATGATGATCTCAGGCTCTGGGTAGGTCCATAGAAAGACGGTCCTTGAGTTACTGTGGCCCTGAGCCATTTAAGGCTGTATAGGTCAAAACCAGCACTTGGAATTGGGGCCAGAAACTAATTGGTTACGTGAATCCGAGACCAGGGAGAAGAGTCGGTGGAAGAAGATTGGAAGAAATTTAAAGACTATCTACAGAAATATTGCAAAATTAATGAATGTTAGAATGATGTTGGATAGAAATTAAGTGGTTTTCAGCTGTAATACTGTAAGGGAGTATGAAAAATGGATTATTAATAGGTAAAAATTTAATGTTACAATATTTTAAGATTAAAGATTAGGATAAACAAAGAGGGTAAGGATTTGCTGAACCAAAAAACTGAATTGGAATACAAAAAAGGGAGGCGTGAGGAGGTCCGGGAAATAAGCTAATGAAAAATAAGTAATGGAAAGAATGAGTTGTTTTTAACCATTTTTATTTTGTATTTTTATTTTGTACTTTCTTATTTTTTTTTATTTTCACTTTGTAATACTTGGAAAATCTTAATAAATATCTTATAAAAACAAACAAACCAGAAACTAATTGGTCACCTGTTCGGTTGGGCCAGGATCGGTGTCATATGCTCAAACCATCTTGCCTTGGTGAGGAATCTGCACAGCTGAATTCTGGACCAGTTGGAGTTTCCAAATTGTCTTCAGAGGCAGCCCTACGTATAATGTGCTGCAGTAATCTAACCTAAAGGTTGCCAGAGCACAGGCAAGAGTAGTTCGGCTATCTTTGCCCAGATAGGGGTGCCGCCGGGCCACCAGCAGAGATGCTCAGTTCCTCTAAGTGGAAAGCTTCCCGGAGGATCATGAATCTGGTTCAGCACTCTGGCAATAGGTTCTGTGGACAGGATTGGGTCCCGTGGTCTCCTGTGTATTATTATTATTGTTATTATTATTATTATTATTATTATTATTATTATTATTATTAATACCCTACGCATCTGCATGGGTTTCCCCAGCTGTTCACCCTCAGAACCCGGATTGCTTTATTGGCTGCCATGACTGCAGCTTCTGACTTCTTGTTGTGCTCAATTCTGGGCTCCTAGAATTATGACACCCATCAGTGCAGGGGCCTGTGCTAAGCCACATTGCACCCACCCACCCACCCACCACTGTGATCCCACTTTAAACAGCCATGGCTTCCCTCAAATAACCCTGGCATCTGTAGTTTTTTTTAAAAAAAAAACATTTCAAAGATCTTTATTGATACTTAACATATATACATAATAACCAAAATTCCCAATGATTCCCTCACATAAAATATAATATCTAAATTACAACAGTTGCATAATTATACACTTAATTATAAAACCCACCCTCTACTTCCCTCCACAGCTATTCAACTTCTTTATATTTCTTTCTACCTTTCCCCCCTTGCATTCTATAATAAATTATTTTTGTTAAATTCTGATTTTTCTTTCTTTCTTTGTTTTGTTATTTTTATTCCAAGCCTGTTAACATGTCATTTTTAGAACAATATTTTGACATATAATCTTCGAAATACTTCCACTCCATTCTTAACTTTTGATTTGATTGATATCTTATAATTGAAGTTAATTTTGCCACTTCTATATACTCACTTAATTTACAAATCCACTCTTCCTTTGTTGGTATGTCCTGAGATTTCCATTTAATAGCAATCACTACCCTGGCAGCTGTTGTTGCATATAAAAAGATTGTTTTTTTCATATGTGGTATGTCTTTGCCCACCAATCCTAACAAGATTTTTTATCAAGGTTTTTTTTTTAGCATTTTCTTAAGTTCCTCATGTATTATTTCCTAAAACTTCTTTATTTCCTTGCAACCACACCACATATGAATTATCGTTCCAGGTTCTTTGTTACATTTCCAACAAAGGTTGGATTTTAATTTATAAATTTTGGCGAGTATAAAGGTAAAGGTAAAGGTACCCCTGCCCGTACGGGCCAGTCGCGTCCGACCCTAGGGTTGCGCGCTCATCTCGCTCAAGAGGCCGTGAGCCGGCGCCGTCCGAAGACACTTCCGGGTCACGTGGCCAGCGTGACAAAGCTGCAGCTGGCGAGCCAGCGCCGCACACGGAAATGCCGTTTACCTTCCCGCTATAAAGTGGTACCTATTTATCTACTTGCACTTAGGGGTGCTTTCGAACTGCTAGGTGGGCAGGAGCTGGGACCGAACGACGGGAGCTCACCCCGCTGCGGGGATTCGAACCGCCGACCTTGCCATCAGCAAGTCCTAGGCACTGAGGTTTTACCCACAGCGCCACCCGCTGGTGTTAAATACCACCTGTAAAACATTTAAACAAATTTTTCCTTTGTCGTATAGCAGGCGGTAAAGTGAATATCCTCGCGCCTGGCATCTGTAGTTTTGTTCAGAGGGCTGAGAGCTGTAAGAAGAACCCCTATCACCCCTGCTTGACAAAACTACAATTCCCTGAGTTTCCTGCGAAGAGCAATAATTGATGGTTAATTCTCCCTGGGAATTGTAGCTCTGCGAGGGGAACAGGGGTTGCCTAAGAAAGCTCAGCACCCTTAACAAAAATGGCACTTCCCAGAGTTCTATGGGAGGAAGCCATGATGGTTTAACGGGGCATCATATATGAATACGGCCCTAGTGTGGCTTGGCTCCAATAGGCAGGGCCACACGTATGAGAAGAAGTTGTCCCTTCCTGTGGGAAGAGTGTGATGCCTCCCCACTGTTTTCTTCTCCACACTGACAGGAATCGAGGGGACGTTGCCTCCATCTTTGTTTTCTTGCTGTTTGGAGAACCCACCACTTTGTGGTGTTTCCCGCCTTTTCGGAGCCCCAGCCAAGTCACTAGTACTCCACTGAGGAGGAATGGTTGGCTGCTCCCAACTTTTATCTCAGTGAACCACAGGCCACGGGGCAAGATGTCCCACAACGAAGAACGCCTAATAAGTTTTGAGCATAGCTGTCAACTGTCCCTTATTTGGCGGGAATTCCCTTATCCCAGTGCCGTTTCCCGCTGCTGTCCCTTATTGATGATGTCCCTTAAATTTCCCGGGTTTCATGCTCGCCTGGCTCGGGAGGGAAGCAGCGGCTCGGGGTCCTCCGCCGCAAGAGAGAGCATGCGCACGAGCTGCCGCGTCTCCGTCTCTCCCTTTCCCCCCTCAGGGGCGCATCGTGAGGAGACGGATGGCGGCGGGCGGGCAGGCAGCCCCTCTCTTGCGAGACTTCCGGCGCGCTGCCAGGGGAAGCCGGAGGCGGCAGCGGTGGCTGAGGAGGTGGCCTGCGGAAGGAGGAAAAGGAGGGGATGGGGAGGGACGCAGAAGGGCGGCGCTTCAGCGGCCGCCGTGGCGCAGCAACCGCCTCATGCCGGGCTCCCGGGCGGCGTGGGCGAGAGTCTCTCTCCCTCTCCCTCGGGTGGGGAATGGCCAATGGAACTCCTCGTCCCAGGACGACGGCAGCCGCGACGTGCTGCTTAGCATCCCCTCCAGCCAGTGCAGCATCTTAATGTAGTGATTTCCCCCTCTGCATCCCTTTCATAACTCTATTTTCATAAATCACTTGTCCATCCGTAGTTCACATTTTTACTACAAGTTTTCTGTCAATCCTACCAATGGATGTACAGTGGTGCCCCGCAAGATGAATGCCTCGCAAGACGGAAAACTTGCTAGACGAAAGAGTTTTCCGTTTTGGAGGTGCTTCGCAAAACGAATCTCCTATGGGCTTGCTTCGCAAGACGACAATGTCTTGCGAGTTCCTGCTGGTTTTTTTCCTTCCCCCCCTTTTTTCTAAGCCGCTAAGCCGCTTATCAGCTGATCCGATCAGCAGATAAGCCGCTAAAAGCCGCTAATAGCCGCTAATAGCGCTAATCCGCTAATCCGTCAATGGGCTTGCTTCGCAAGACGAAAAAACCGCTAGACGAAGAGAATCACAGAACGGATTCTTTTCGTCTTGCGAGGCACCACTGTAACTCTTTGCAATAGCTTTTCAACTAAATTATAAACTTTCCCCATTCTTTATGAAAGAGGGCCTCTTCCTGGTTTCTAATTCTGCCTGTAAGCTTTCCATATCGATGTCGTTCATCAGTTTTGTCTGCCCCTCTTCTTTGGTGGGAGTTGTAGACCCTTAGGATCATCTAGTCCAACCCCCCTGCAAAACACAGTCAGTGGCAGCAAAAGCAGCATGGGTCCATGAGTGCGGGATTTCCAAACAAAATCCCTTATTTTGGCTGCTGATCCCTTATTTTCGAGGCTGCTGGTCCCTTATTTTCAAATCTGTAAGTTGACCGCTATGGTTCTGAGGAGATTTAAAGGGCAAAGAGAACTGCCTCAGTGGAACAAGAAGTACCGTGAGACAGCACCGAGGAGATTGAAGAGACGAGCCAGTTCCTAACACGGCTTCCGCCGGGGAGAATTCAAGGGAAAAGCCAACACGTGAACTGCCCTTGAGCCAAGCGACATGCTACATTACTCACACATTTTTAGAAGTGTGATTAAGCTGGCCGTTTTTATTCTGAGTAAAATGGCAGGCCGCGAGGGCCCAGTCCAGAACCTGCTGAAACCAGTTTCCTGAGGGAAATCACCTCTTCTCTGGTTGCCCCTGAAGATGCCTTAAACAACACTTTGGGGGCGCAAATAGGTGTGTGTGTGTGGTGATTTGCATCAGGAATCACTTAAAATATATAACGTAACATATAGTTTGGGCCCTGCGTAGCCAGTGGCCAAGTAGTGAGGAGATCTGAGGGGCAACTGCTGATATAAACTGAGGCCACATTCACGCCATACATTTAAAGCGCTATGATACCACTTTAAACAATCACGGCAAATGGCGGGGCGGGCCAGATTTAGAAGCCTGACGGGCCTGATACAGCCCAGGGGCCACAGTTTGCCGACCCCTGACTAAAGGCTTTGTGAGGAGCCCCTCGCTAGCACTCACTGGGCAAACTACCACTGAGGTGGATAACCAGGGCTTAGGGATGCTGGGAGTTCATAGAATCATAGAATCCTAGAGTTGGAAGAGACCACAAGGGCCATCGAGTCCAACCCCCTGCCAAGCAGGAAACACCATCAGAGCACTCCTGACATATGGTTGTCAAGCCTCTGCTTAAAGACCTCCAAAGTAGGAGACTCCACCACACTCCTTGGCAGCAAATTCCACTGTCAAACAGCTCTTACTGTCAGGAAGTTCTTCCTCATGTTTAGGTGGAATCTTCTTTCTTGTAGTTTGGATCCATTGCTCCGTGTCCGCTTCTCCGGAGCAGCAGAAAACAACCTTTCTCCCTCCTCTATGTGACATCCTTTTATATATTTGAACATGGCTATCATATCACCCCTTAACCTCCTCTTCTCCAGGCTAAACATGCCCAGCTCCCTTAGCCGTTCTTCATAAGGCATCGTTTCTAGGCCTTTGACCATTTTGGTTGCCCTCCTCTGGACACGTTCCAGTTTGTCAGTGTCCTTCTTGAACTGTGGTGCCCAGAACTGGACACAGTACTCCAGGGGAGGTCTGACCAGAGCAGAATACAGTGGCACTATTACTTCCCTTGATCTAGATGCTATACTCCTATTGATGCAGCCCAGAATTGCATTGGCTTTTTTAGCTGCCGCGTCACACTGTTGGCTCATGTCAAGTTTGTGGTCAACCAAGACTCCTAGATCCTTTTCACATGTACTGCTCTCAAGCCAGGTGTCACCCATCTTGGGAGTTGGGAGTCCACCGTCAGGTTCTCCAATGGCAGGGAGGCCCTTTAAATAACCTATGCATTAGTAGCCCCTTAAACCAGATGGGTGTAAAATATCACAAGCCAAAGTAGATGTGGGGAGGGAGATTTGTGTCTGGATCTCTCAGGGTTTTCCTCCTCTTCTTCCTCTTCCTCTTCTTCATTAATTTGAAGCAGATGCAGAGAGCTGGTATTTTGTTCAGGGAAGCAGCAGTTGGGGAGGAGAGGCCCAATTTCCCCCCCCCCCCAGTGCTGTTTCCCTGATCTAAATCACCACCGCCCCCCCCCCCCCCTGGAAGCTGCTATTAGCACCACTGAGGAGAAATATCAGGCAGGATATAAGTATTCTGCCCCCCCCCATCTCCCCGTGATGCTAATTTGGATTAGCTTCCCTGTGAGGGAGGCAATTTAGATTGGGAAAACTGTGTAATGGCAAAAAAGTTACAATGGTATCTTGGTTCGCAAACGCCTTGGTACTCAAATGCCTCGATTCCCAAACGCCGAAAACCCATAAGTAAATATTCCGGTTTTTGAACATTTACCGGAAGCCAAACATCTGGTGCGGCTGTCAGCTATTGTCTCGGGGGCGCCTGCACCAATCAGAAGCTGCGCCTTGGTTTTCGAACATTTCGAAAGTCAAACATACTTCCGGAACAGATTAAGTTTGGCACTTTTGCTTTTGCTATTTATTTTCCGTTTTTGTTGCTTTTTTGGTTAATTTGTTTTTGTGACTGTGTGGAACCCAGTTCAGCTACCGATTGATGGTGTGACTGTGGAAATGGATAAAACCCCCCCCCATCCAAACAATGATCATCAGTGCAGGTAAGGAAATTTTTTTTTAATTTTTATCATCTACAATACTGTCTTATTTATTTTATAGTATAGTACATTGATTATTGCTTTCATTTTATGGATCAGTGGCCTCGTTAGATAGTAAAATCCATGTTAAATTGCTGTTTTAGGGGTTGTTTTTAAAAGTCTGGAACGGATTAATCCATTTTGCATCACTTTCTATGGGAAAGCGCGCCTTGGTTTTGGAACGCTTTGGCTTTGGAACAGACTTCCGGAACAGATTAAGTCTGAAAACCAAGGTACCACTGTAAACACTTTCCTGAAGACTGGGGATGGCCCTGGTCTGGTACCCCGGAGAGCTTCTGCCACTCAGCGATGGCAAGGCGGGGCTACATCTGACTCAGAATAAAGGAGCTTTTTGTGTTCCTATGTAAGAGTAACACCACTAGTGACAGCGGCAAACAGCAACAGCCCCGTAGCCCCGTGGACTTGCCGTGGATAAATTTAACAATATTTGGAATTAATTTTTCTAAGTACAGTCATACCTCATGTTACGTCCGCTTCATGTTACGTTCTTTCAGGTTACGTCCCGCGGCGACCCGGAAGTACCGGAAAGGGTTACTTCCGGGTTTCGCCGCTTGCACATGTGCAGATGCGCAAAATGACGTCACACACATGCACAGAAGCGGCGAATTGCAACCTGTCCATGCGCAGATGCGCCGCTGCGGATTGTGCTCTTTTCATGTTGCGAACGGGCCTCCGGAACGGATCCCGTTCGCAACCAGAGGTACCACTGTATTGTATTAGGTTAAGAGCTGGTTAGCTACAATAACATTTATTTTATTTTTTTCTTTTGTAATGTATAAAATTTCTCTCTCTCTCTCTCTCTTTTTCTGTTTTGTTTTCTACATGGGTACTATGGTTTGTGTGTCTTATCTTAACCTGTACACTTGTAATTATGTACTTTTTATTTTTCAATAAAGAATATATGTATATAAATAAAAAACAGCCACATATCCACATAGCATGTAAGAGGTTTTAAGGTGAGACGTTGTGTTCCTAATTTGGGATTCCTCTTGCATTCCTCACAGCAATGACTTTGAAGCCCCTTTGCTCCTGCTCTATCCCTTTTCCTCCTCTTTACATTTTGTCTGCTATGGAGAGAGACTACAGGTGAGAAGCTGCAAGGTTCTGGTGGACTTTGAGGGAAACCAAAGCGTGTTCTTTCTTTCTTTATTTTTTAAAATGATATTTATTAAAGGTTTAAAAATTACAGAAAAAAGAAAAAAGGAAGACAACAAAACAAATTACAATACATTAAAGAAAAAGCATAGAAAAAATACAGCAATACAACAAAAAAACACACAATAAGATTAAAACACACACCCAATGTTCCATAACTTTATCTTTCTTTTACTTGTTTCATCGACCTCCTCACATCTCCCTTCTCTGTGTTCCCATTTCAAAATCTTATTCAGCAACGCTTCACCTTTTCTCAAAACTTGTTTTAAATTATACGTTTCAGCTATTATGTCTCCGATTCTTCCCTTTATTTATCAAATATTTAAGCTTGACATAATATTGTTCTAGTTTCACCTTTGTTTTTATAAACCAATTATTTTCACAGTCCTTTCAGCTATGTCACTAATGCCATATTATCTTTATATCCTGCATCATTCTAACATTCATACAATTTACAATATTTTTGCAAATAGTCCTTAAATTTCTTCCAGTCCTCTTCCACTCTCTCTTCTCCCAGGTCTCGGATTCTGCCAGTCATTTCTGCCAATACCAAAGCGTGTTCTTTAACCAGGATAGAGAGATACCAACTTGCCTGAAAACTTCAAGGAGCTCCACGGTAGACCCAGGAATGCTGTAAGTGCTGATTGCTGTAGGAGGGTGGAAATAATGGTTGGCCTAAGAACTAGACTTTGTTGGCTGGAATATGGGATCTTGCTTCTTGCATGTCTGCATGGAGACTGAAGCATTGTGTGTGGGGAGGTGCTGAAATCCCTTTTGCCTGGCTGGATTCTAGGAAAGTAAAAGAGTCACATCCCTTACTCTGATTGCTTTTGTACAAGCTTCCTCAACCTCGGCCCTCCAGATGTTTTGAGACTACAATTCCCATCATCCCTGACCACTAGTCCTGCTAGCTAGGGATCATGGGAGTTGTAGGCCACAAACATCTGGAGGGCTGAGGTTGTGGAAGCCTGCTTTTGTCCCTGGCCCTGTCTACCTAAGGAAGTTAGATTAGCCTCAACCAGAGCCAGGGCCTTTTCAACTCTGGCCCCGGCCTGGTGGAACGCTCTATCTCATGGGACCAGGGCCCTGCGGGATCTGATTTCTTTCCGCAGGGCCTGTAAGACAGAGTTGTTCCGCCTGGCCTTTGGCTTGGAGCCAATTTGATTCCCTCCCCCTCTTTCTTTTTCCTTTCTCCTCCTATGAAGAGATTGCTCCCTAATTGTTTTAATGTTGTATCTTAATCTTTTAAATTGTATTTTAATCAACTTTTTTAATTATTGGTTGTTAGCCGCCCTGAGCCCGGTCTTGGCTGGGGTGGGCGGGGTATAAATAAAAAATTATTATTATTATTATTATTATTATTATTATTATTACCTGTTACCTCTGGCCCTATCCACTACTCTGCTCCCCCCCAATCATTGCCATGCAGCCCCTGGAATGCTGACCATGAGGAAATGCAGCCCTTTGACTAAAGAAGGTTTGCTATCCTACAGAGCAGTGCTTCCTAAACAGGTCTCCAGCTGTTGCTGGACTACAACTCCCACCATCTCCAACTAGCAAGACAGCTGGAAATGCAAGTCTGGGAAATGCTGCTATAGAGCAGGCATAGGCAACCTCGGCCCTCCAGATGTTTTGGGACTACAGTTCCCATCATCCCTGACTGCTGGTCCTGTTAGCTAGGGATCATGGGAGTTGTAGTCCCAAAACATCTGGAGGGCCGAGGTTGCCTATGCCGGCTATAGAGCAACATCTGTGATCCCTGGGAGCTCTCCAGGGTCCTGAAGGTTCTGCTATCTGACACAGGCTGCTCAATTCCCTGAAGTCTGCTGCTTGCTTGCATACATGTTCTGTTCATGAACCGTTACTCTGACTTTGTAGGCTTGATCCATCCTGGTATAAGGCACACTGCTACTCTAGCCCCAGTGCAGAGCCCAGCATTACAGTGGTACCTTGGGTTAAGTACTTAATTCGTCCCGGAGGTCCGTTCTTAACCTGAAACTGTTCTTAACCTGAAGCACCACTTTAGCTAATGGGGTCTCCTGCTGCCGCTGCACTGCCGGAGCACAATTTCTGTTCTCATCCTGAAGCAAAGTTCTTAACCTGAAGCACTATTTCTGGGTTAGCGGAGTCTGTAACCTGAAGCTTATGTAACCTGAATCATATGTAACCTGAGGTACCACTGTATTACTTTAGATCTGTTCCAAGAGTAAAGCTCTCTGGGTGGTGACTCCACCCTTTTCTGTTTCTTGCATCCAACTGCAGCCTAGATCTCACTGACAAGAACTGGCCCTGGCTCTGTGGGCCTTGGTTTTTATCTCTCGGCAGCAGTGCTGAATCTTCGCTGGCAGATAGCGACACTGCTGGCCCTGGAGACCCAAAGCGAGAGAGGGAGGTTTCTCCATTCAGTAAACCCTTTCAAGGGCCAACTCCTTTTCATCGTTGGTTGCCATTTATTAATCCACAGCAGTTCCTAGACAGATAAAGGGCCTGGGAAGTGCCTTTCAGACAGCCCTCTGGTAGCTCCTTTTTAGTCTCCTTTTCAGCTAGAATTACGAAGGTCTCAATTCCCAAAAGGAGGAGAGTAGAGAGAGAAAGTGAGAGGAAGAAAAGATAAAGGAATCCAAGTCTGCATTGCATAATTCTCTCCACCAGCACTCCACAATTCCTCCAGGGCCTACGGCCACCAAATCAGAACTTTTAATCAAGACAGGATCATTAACATTGCTGTTGGATGTGGAGTCTAAAAGAAGAATCCAGGGAAGGATCAGGAGAATTTCCAGGGAGCTCTGGGCTGGTGGCAACAAGTGACCCACTCCCCTCCCCCTTTGTGCCCATGATAGACACTTCCTTCTCAAAGCAAACGGGCTAAAATTTAATTTGACTACTCAGTAAGTGCCAGTAATTCAGTGTTAAGGAGCCACCTTTGTTTATACTATTTCTGGTACTGGTGTGTTCTGTTTTAAATTATGGCTCAACATAAATAAGAGATATGCAGATGGCACAACCTTGAATGGCAGAAAGTGAGGAGGAATTAAAGAACCTTTTAATGAGGGTGAAAGAGGAGAGCGCAAAATATGGTCTGAAGCTCAACAAAAAAAGGAAGATCATGGGCACTGGGCCCATCACCTCCTGGCAAATAGAAGGGGAAGAAATGGAGGCAGTGAGAGATTTTACTTTCTTGGGCTCCATGATCACTGCAGATGGTGACAGCAGACACAAAATTAAAAGACGCCTGCTTCTTGGGAGAAAGGCGATGGCAAACCTAGACAGCATCTTAAAAAGTAGAGACATCACCTTGCCAACAAAGGTCCATATAGTTAAAGCTATGGTTTTCCTAGTAGTAATGTATGGAAGTGAGAGCTGGACCATAAAGAAGGCTGATCGCTGAAGAATTGATGCTTTTGAATTCTGGTGCTGGAGGAGACTCTTGAGAGTCCCATGGACTGCAAACCTATCCATTCTGAAGGAAATTAGCCCTGAGTGCTCACTGGAAGGACAGATCCTGAAGCTGAGGCTCCAAGACTTTGGCCACCTCATGAGAAGAGAAGACTCCCTGGAAAAGGCCCTGATGTTGGGAAAGATGGAGGACACAAGGAGAAGGGGACGACAGAGGACGAGATGGTGGAACAGTGTTCTCGAAGCTACCAGCATGAGTTTGACCAAACTGCGGGAGGCAGTGGAAGACAGGAGGGCCTGGCGTGCTCTGGCCCAGGGGGTCACGAAGAGTCGGAAACGACTAAATGACGAAACAACAACAACAACAAATAAAAGATTTCCATCACACACAGCCTTCCCCAATCTGTTTTTTGGGACTACACGTCCCATCAGTCAGGGTAGTCATATGGCCTGGGGTTGATGGGAGTTGTATTCCTAAACATCGGGGGGGGGGGGCAAAAGGCAAGAGAAGGCTGAGCGTTTGCATGTTAAACTGTAAGGCACTTTATGCTTCCTTTAGAATTTCAAGGAGGAATGATAGCAAATGTATTAAATTTATTTAACAAATGGATTAGAAGGCAGATGATTAGTCAACTAAATTGGGCTGAATTAGGCCCCATTGGCTCTAGCCATTTAAAGAAGCACGGTATCATTTTAAACAGTCATGGCTTCCCCCAAAAGAATTATGGGAACTGTAGTTTATTAAGGATGCTGAGAGTTCTTAAAGGTAAAGGTAAAGGGACCCCTGCCCGTACGGGCCAGTCATGTCCGACTCTAGGGTTGTGCGCCCATCTCACTTAAGAGGCCGGGGGCCAGCGCTTCCTGGTCACGTGGCCAGCGTGACGAAGCTGCTCTGGCGAGCTGGCACCAGCGCAGCACACGGAAACGCCGTTTACCTTCCCGCCGGAGCGGTACCTATTTATCTACTTGCACTTGGACGTGCTTTCGAACTGCTAGGTGGGCAGGAGTTGGGACCGAACAATGGGAGCTCACCCTGTCATGGGGATTCGAACCGCCGACCTTCTGATCAGCAAGCCCTAGGCTCTGTGGTTTAACCCATAGCCCTGAGAGTTGTTAGGAGGTGCCTATTTCCCTCACAGCGCTACAATTCCCACAGTGGCTTAACAATCAGTTCTTCTGCTTAGGGAACCCTCTGTTTGCGCCCCCCTTTCCTCTCATACTTCGCTTCGTACTTCGCTTAAATATAGGTACTTATTGGTTTCAAACAAATTGAAGATTGCAATTACAACTGAACTTAGAAGAAGTTGTTTGCACTTGCCCTCCAACCCAAAGCTGCAAGCCAGAATCCAATGGTGAGGTGGCAATTGTGCATCACATTGTCACAAGATCTACCCACCTTGGAAGAGTGGCAGATGAAGGTGATTGACTACATGGGACTGGCTGAAATGACTGACAGAATCCGAGACCAGGGGAAAGAGACGGTGGAAGAAGATTGGAAGAAATTTAAAATTTATCTTAAGAAATATTGCAAAATTAATGAATGCTAAAATGTTGTGGTTATATAAAGTAAGGGATTACAGCTGTTAAAGATTAGGTAAAAGTAAAGAAAAGGAAAAAATCAGATAAAATTAAGGGGAAGGATTTGCTGAAATAATTTTGGGAATTGGAATGCAGAAAGGGGAGGTATGGGGAAGTCGATGAAGTAAGTTTAAGAAAAAAAAGGAGTGGAAATCATACGTGTTTGTTTGTTACTGTATGTATATTTTTGTATTGTGTGTATTGTATGTCTTTTTAAAATTTGTGAAAACTTAATAAATATTTATATTAAAAAAATTGTGCATCACATTGTAGATTGCATCACACTTAAGAGGATCCATGATCTTTAAAATGCATCAAGAAATTCTAAGTAATCTGAGCCCCTTCTACACAACAATGGATCTGCCAGCTGTTATTCATACACATCTGGGCTCTGTTCCATCAATATTCTTGGATAAGAGAAACTCAGACCCTTTCCATTCTTCACTGAAGTTCAAAATATTATTATTTCTGGGTACAAGATATTGTGTGGAAATGTCCAAAAGTGAAAAATTCACCCAGATAGATAGGGTCTGTGTAGTTGGAAGTTTCAGCTCATCAGCGAGCCTTGCTGCTAGACCTTATTTTATTTACAAGGCACCTCATAAAACAACATTTCTGGGCATCGTACAATAAAAGGAGAATAAAAATATAGCAGTAGAACCATACAAAAATAAAACTGCAATAAACTTAAGAGACAACCCGCGTATAAGCTCAAATGCAAAACCAGTACAATAAAACGCTAAGGCACTATCAACTACATACAAGATACAAAGCTGCCAATTGCAGCACAGGAACTTAACTCCCCCATCCCCAGATCTTTAAAATTCTCTGAAAATTCTTAACCTGGTTTGGAAAAGTCAGCGTTGGCACCTACCGTATTTTTCGCCGCATAAGATGCACCTGACCATAAGAGGCACCTAGTGTTTAGAGGAGGAAAACAAGAAAAAAAATATTCTGAACGAATCAGTGGATGTATGGTTTTTGTGGTTCATGCTGTGGCCACAGAAATGTGATTTGATGCTGAGTTTGGGGTAGCCCAATGCAAAAATCCTGAGGATCCATGTGGATCCGTGCTTTTTAACCACGTTTTTGCGCCATTGCGGCCCCACGAAAAAGTGGATGTGTGGTTTTTTTGGTGCAGGCTGTAGCCATGGACATGCTATGTGACCTGATGGTGAATTTGGGGTGACCCAATGCAAAAATCCTGAGGATCCATGGGCTTTTACCTCCCCCCTCCCAGGCAGCCTCCTTTATCTCTAGCGTCCCTTATCTCTCTCCCCGATCGGCAAACGATCAGCGGCTTTGTTTCAACACACCCTTCCCTCTTTCAAAAAACCCCACCATGATCTGCTTTTTGTCCCTGGGCAATTCGGCTCCAGGGACCACGCATTCGCTCCATAAGACGCACAGACATTTCCCCTTTTAGGAAGAAAAAAGTGTGTCTTATGGAGCCAAAAATACGGTAACTGGCTTCCCTGTGGGGTTTTGGCAGAACATTTGCCAGTGGCTTTGTCTACACAGCCTCTACTACAAAGTATTATTGGTGTCCAGGGAGAAAATCCATTCACTTGATGGTAAACAAAATAAGGGAGCACTGAGTTCAGGAAGACTGCGCCCTCCAGAAAACACCCGCAGGCCCGCAAAAGCCACTACCTTCCACCTCTCCCCCAGGATGAATTAGGGAAGAATGTATTTTGCTCTGTGTTCCTACTGAGGTCCTTACCGGCAAGCTATTTTTAGCTGCTATTAACCTCCTGCCTCCCACTGTTAGGGCCTCTCCGCCGTCACTGGAGGCCGCGGCCAATTTGTCTAATTAAAGAGAATTAAGGAAGAAGTGTCCCCAATTAAAGCAGGAGAAATCGCCTATTTTGATGGTAGGTTTTTGGCCACGGGTGTCAAATGGAATTAGCGGAGATGGAGACCTGTTCTGGCTTTGGAGGGGTTCAAAGGGAAAGAAGACTTCGCTGCCTTGAGGAGGAGGACCTGGGCTAATTGGAGATGGGCTTGATTTGCACAGGAAAGAGGCCTAGTAGGTTATTTCCAAGCAAATCCCAAAGGCAAGCTTTTTTAAAAAGAGTATTTGAGGGTTGGTGAGAGTCCTCTTCCCTCCCCAAACTGCACCCAATACATGGAGAACAATATTTCTGTGTGTGCCGAACTAACGTGACATCAAGACTCTGGGGCATAACCTAAACTCAAGAGAGTCTCAGCTAATCTCAACAAATTGCAGATTAACTACATCTTAACATGGTTTAATCAGCATTCTGTGCTCAGAACCAGTCCCTGGCCAGTGAGCTGGAGATATGCATAGAGTCATTTATTCTTATTCTGCTTTTTCACCTTGCTCTTCCTCCAAGGAGCTCAGAGCAAGACAAAGGGTTAATCCCCGCAGCCATTTTATTCCCTTGGCAACCTGGTGCGGCAGGTTAGGCTGAGAAAGAAAGTGTGCGAAAGGCCCAAGGTCATCTGGCCAGCTTCACAGCTTGATGGGAATTTGAAGCTGGGCCTCCTCAGTCCTAGTCTGACCCTCTAATCACCAGACCACGCTAATTCCTGGGCCTGCAAAGGATATCGTGCTCATTTCAATGCAGCAGGGGTGATCATCTGTGCTAAGGATCGTGATTGTGTACGTGTGTAAATGAGCAGATCTGACCAAAGTTGCACAAGTCTATCCTCGCAAGCTGCATCAAGACGTTCTAGAATGTCCTTGTTGTTGTTTAGTCGTTTAGTTGTGTCCAACTCTTTGTGACCCCCTGGACCAGAGCATGCCAGGCCCTCCTGTCTTCCACTGCCTCCCGCAGTTTGGTCAAACTCATGCTGGTAGCTTCGAGAACACTGTCCCACCATCTCGTCCTCTGTCGTCCCCTTCTCCTTGTGCCCTCCATCTTTCCCACCATCAGCGTCTTTTCCAGAGAGTCTTCTCTTCTCCTGAGGTGGCCAAAGTCTTGGAGCCTCAGCTTCACAATCTGCCCTTCTAGTGAGCACTCAGGGCTGATTTCCTTCAGAATGGAGAGGGTTGATCTTCTTGCAGTCCATGGGACTCTCAAGAGTCTCCTCCAGCACCATAATTCAAAAGCATCAATTCTTCGGCGACCAGCCTTCTTTAGGGTCCAGCTCTCACTTCCATACGTCACTACTACTAGAATGTCCTACTGTTCTCCAAGTGAGGTGTAAGCAAATGTCCCAGGGAAGACGTGTTACCCACAATCCGTGGACACACAGACAGGAGAGGTCTGTAAAGTAGAAAGGGCTTCAGGAGCCGATAAAAGGGCAAAACAGAGCCTCAAGGACTGGAAAGAGGGTGAGAAGCTAAGAAAAAGAGGTCAGAACAGGAAAAGGGGGCTACTTTAGAATGGCATTGCATCCCACCAAACGTCAAGGTCATCCATCCACCCATCCGTCACTGACCTCAGCATCCACCCAACCACTTTCTTCCTTAAATCTGTCCACCAGCTCTTACTTTCCCAGATGCACCTGTGTAAAAAGAGAAGGACCAAAAGCACTTCTGGTCAACCCAGGCCTGGTGAGAAGAGAGACTCTCAGTTGCCAATAGCTATTCTCCATTTAGCCACTGGAGGTCTCCAAGAAACCGTGTTTTCCATCTGGAATCACAGAAGTCCCAGAACAGATTCAGTTTTGCCTAGCACTGAGAGGTTGGCTGAGAGAGGTTACTTCCCCGTTGCCAATGAAAACAGAAACTAGATCATGTCGTAGTGTGATCATTTGGATCCATCCTGATAAAGAGAGTTGGCGGATATATGGCATGGCATGCCTCATATCTCTGGGGAAATTAGGCTAACCATGGTCCCAGAGAGGGTCTTGTTGGGAGCTCTGATGCTTAAACCAGGAATCTGCATGGTCAGAAGTTGGGAACTAGCTAAGCAAGTTCCCAGAAGAGTCTAAGCCAGAGAACCCTCTTTTTTTGGAGCGTTTTCACCTCACTCTTTTACCCTCCCCAAATCCCAGAACAGCTTAAAATAAGAAGACAGTCCGTGTCTTCAAGCTTAGAATCTAAAAGACATAACACAAAAGGAAGGGGGAGTGGATTGGGCGAAAGAGGGGAAATTATACCCAGGCGCTTGTTCTTAGGTGCAAAGTTCTTATAAGTCAGAGGCAGGGGACATTTCTTAGCCCAACAGCCACATTCTCTTCTAGGATGGCATTCAGGAGGTGGGAGTGGAATGGCGCATGCCAATGATGGGGGGGGGGGCAGCAGGAAAAGTGGATGGAGCCATTAATGCAAATGTTGTACCGTAGACTAGATGTTACCTATTCACGCCCATGATATCCTCCATCCCCAGGGTGAAGGACACATTCCAGCCAGGCAAAAGCATTCAAGGAGGGTGCAAAGCAGGTCTGGTAAGGGGTGTGCATGATACCCCACTGCCCTGTAAACAATTATGGGGTAAGTCTTCAAGGGCGGATTTAGGGGAGCGTGACTGGTTCGGTTGCACTGGGCATGGAGCCTGGGGGGATGCTGCAACTATGAAGTTTCTGAAGGCAGCTGTGTATAGGGAAGTTTTTAATTTCTAATGTTTTATTATGGTTTTATATACAGTGGTAAAGGTAAAGGTACCCCTGCCCGAACAGGCCAGTCTTGCCAGACTCTGGGGTTTGTGCGCCCATCTCACATCTATAGGCAGGGGGCCAGCGCTGTCCGGAGACACTTCCGGGTCACGTGGCCAGCGTGACAAAGCTGCATCTGGCGAGCCAGCGCAGCACACGGAACGCTGTTTACCTTCCCACTGGTAAGCGGTACCTATTTATCTACTTGCACCCGGGGGTGCTTTCGAACTGCTAGGTTGGCAGGCGCTGGGACCGAGAGGCGGGAGCGCACCCCGCCGCGGGGATTCGAACCGCCGACCTTTCGATCGGCAAGCCCTAGGCGCTGAGGCTTTTACCCACAGCGCCACCCGCGTCCCCTTATATACAGTGGTAGCTCGGGTTAAATACTTAATTCATTCCAGAGGTCCGTTCTTAACCTGAAACTGTTCTTAACCTGAAGCAGCACTTTAGCTAATGGGGCCTCCTGCTACCACCGCGCCGCCAGAGCACAATTTCTGTTCTCATCCTGAAGCAAAGTTCTTAATTGAAGCACTATTTCTTGGTTAGAGGAGTCTGTAACCTGAAGTGTCTGTAACCTGAAGCGTATGTAACCTGAGGTACCACTGTATTTTGGAAGCTGACCAGAGTGGCTGGGACAACCCAGTTAGATGGGTGGGGTTTAATAATAATAATAATAATAATAATAATAATAATAATAATAATAATTTAGAATGGAAGACGAAAAGTGGGGGCCACAAAACTTTGGTGTTCCACAGGGCACCGCTGAAATTTGAGACACCAAGGTCTGCCACTGCCGTCTTTGCTGGGAAGGAAAACCACCCTTCCTTTTACACACACACACACACACACACACACACACACACCATTGATTTGCTATCCATTCCCTGAGCTCTGCATGACTTTAAATCAGCCAACCTGGAACCTTCCAGACATTTTTGGACTATAATTCCCACCAGTCCCAGCCAGCACAGGTAGCTGGTGGGAACTGTAGTCCAAAGCTTCTGGCTGTGGCTTAAGGGAGTTGTAGCACAAAACAACTGGCTGGCGCTTATGAGCTTTGTAATCCCAAAGGTGTGGGGGGCACTGGTTTGGGGGAAGGCTACTTTCAAGAGCAAACCATCTTAAAAAGCAGAGACATCACCTTGACAACAAAGGTCCATACATATATGGTTTTCCCAGTAGTGATGTATAGAAGTGAGAGCTGGACCATAAAGAAGGCTGATCGCCGAAGAATTGATGCTTTTGAATTATGGTGTTGGAGGAGACTCTTGAGAGTCCCATGGACTGCAAGAAGATCAAACCTCTCCATTCTTAAGGAAATCAGCCCTGAGTGCTCACTGGAAGGACAGATCCTGAAGCTGAGGCTCCAGTACTTTGGCCACCTCATGAGAAGAGAAGACTCCCTGGAAAAGACGCTGATGTTGGGAAAGATGGAGGGCACAAGGAGAAGGGGACGACAGAGGACGAGATGGTGGGACAGTGTTCTCGAAGCTACCAGCATGAGTTTGACCAAACCGCAGGAGTGACAGGAGTGTCCGGTGTGCTCTGGTCCAGGGGGTCACAAAGAGTGGGACACGACTAAACAACTAAACAACAACAACAACTTTCAAGAGCCTTCTCCACTATGACACTTCTTTCTCCCTTAGCAAAGTTTGGCGAGATCTCTCAGATCTGGGGTGTGTGTTTGGTTTCCCGGCACAGGTAAAAGCAAGGCATGTCATGACAAAGAAGCCTAATATAATGGCCTGGGGCTGGTGGAGTACAGCAAGGAAAGGGCTGTGTCTACTCTACAGAGCCCTGCTGCTGCTTATTTACATTGCCCCAGGCAGACCCTGGGGAGAAGAATAAATATTACTGGGAAGGTGGCGTAAAGGCGCAGGCACCCATGTCTCTGAAAGGGAGGAGGTCTGTGCCGTACTGCAGAATTGGCAGCCCTGGTTTCCACCACAGCCTCACCCAGTCAGGGGAGGGACCTCTTCTCAGGTGCAGAAAGGGCCTATCTAGATTTTAGTAAAAGGTAAAGGAGACCCCTGACCATTAGGTCAGGTCGTGGCCGACTCTGGGGTTGTGGCGCTCATATCGCTTTATTGGCTGAGAGAGCCGGCGTACAGCTTCCGGGTCATGTGGCCAGCATGACTAAGCCGCTTCTGGCGAACCAGAGCAGCGCACGGAAACGCCGTTTACCTTCCTGCCGGAGCGGTACCTATTTATCTGCTTGCACTCTGACGTGCTTTCGAACTGCTAGGTTGGCAGGAGCAGGGACTGAGCAACGGGAGCTCACCCTGTCACGGGGATTCAAACTGCCGACCTTCTGATTGGCAAGTCCTAGGCTCTGTGGTTTAACCCACAGCGCCACCCGCGGCCCTGTTCAGCTTTCACCTACCTCCATTTTGCGAAATAGAACTTCCACATTCAGAAGGTGTCTACCTCTAAATGCCAGCTGACAAGAATCCTGACAAGACAGAAGTACTGTTTTTGGGGGACAGGAGGCGGGCAGGTGTGGAGGATTCCTTGGTCCTGAATGGGGTAACTGTGCCCCTGAAGGACCAGGTGCGCAGCCTGGGAGTCATTTTGGACTCACAGCTGTCCATGGAGGCACAGGTTAAATCCGTGTCCAGGGCAGCTGTGTACCAGCTCCATCTGGTACGTAGGCTGAGACCCTCCCTGCCCGCGAACTGTCTCGCCAGATTGGTGCATGCTCTGGTTATCTCCCGCTTGGATTACTGCAATGCGCTCTATGTGGGGCTACCTTTGAAGGTGACCCGGAAACTACAACTAATCCAGAATGCAGCAGCCAGACTGGTGACTGGGAACGGCCGCCAAGACCATATAACACCGGTCTTGAAAGACCTACATTGGCTCCCAGTACGTTTCCGAGCACAATTCAAAGTGTTGGTGCTGACCTTTAAAGCCCTAAACGGCCTCGGTCCAGTATACCTGAAGGAGCGTCTCCACCTCCATCGTTCTACCTGGACACTGAGGTCCAACACCGAGGGCCTTCTGGCGGTTCCCTCACTGCGAGAAGCCAAGTTACAGGGAACCAGGCAGAGGGCCTTCTCGGTTGTGGCGCCCTCCCTGTGGAACGCCCTCCCACCAGATGTCAAAGAGAACAACAACTACCAGACTTTTAGAAGACATCTGAAGACAGCCCTGTTTAGGGAAGCTTTTAATGTTTGATGTATCACAGTATTTTAATATTCTTTTGGAAGCCGCCCAGAGTGGCTGGGGAAACCCAGCCAGATGGGCGGGGTATAAATAATAAATTATTATTATTATTATTATTATTATTATTATTATTATTATTATTATTATTATAGCTGCTGGGGGTAAACAATGAGAGAAGGCTATTGCTCTCATGTTCTACTTGTGAGCTTTCTGCAGGAAGAGAATGCTAGATAGACATTTCAAGTCTTATCCCACAGGACTACATATTCTGAAACTCTTTCTGTGGCGTTTGGTCTTATGGCCCCACCCACTTCTATAACCCCACCCACCCTGGCCCCTCCCATCTTTGGACAGGCACTTTCTTTAAACATTCATCCATTGGAGTTACATGTCTGTTCCTTTAAAGTTTAAAGGAAAAGAAAATTAACTCCAATATGTTCTAACACCTAACCAGAAAGAAAATGGTTAGTCACTTATTTCTCTTGGGGGGGGGGGGATAAAACAGACACAACTAAAAGCTGTGTTTGTGCGCACATGCTGTCAAGGGTATAAATTCTCTTTTTCGTTGGTTGGTTTGAAATATTTATATCTTTCTACAGTATTATCTACCAGGCAGCAGGCAAGCATCAATATAAAACATGAGTTTAAGACACACACACATGCACACACCAGTGAAAAAGCATGAAGTACATCCAGAAAGCAGCAACAGCTAAATATTTATAAAGCTAAACATTTATAAAACTAAAAGGGATTTGATGAAGACAGAGCATGGGGCAACCAAATAACTTTCAAGAGACTCTTCAGTAGCTCGGGGGCTACCACTGAGAAGGTCCTGTCCCTGGTAATGATATTTCTGACATAGGCAGTCTCCACCCTGGATGAAGCCAAAGATGATGGTCCCAGAAAGTGGGTGGGTTCTGAGGAGATTTCACCCCTCCCATATCCAAGAATCTGCTGATGTTCTCTGCTGGTTCTCCAGAGAGGAGGGGCGGTTTCTGCTCTCTACTTATTCCGCTCCAGCCTCACATCACACACACAGAGAGAGACTGAGTGTTAGAGAGAGATCGTGTGTATAGATAAGGTTGCTGCTAAGAGCAGCTGCAGACACTCAGTGCAGTTCAGCATTTTCGCTTATACCTCATTTAGCTCTGTACAAAGTTGTGTATTATAGTTGTAGATAGAATAAAAGAAGATATTCTACAGAGCTGCTCTCCGAGTCGTTTATGCTTTGCTATACTCTGCTGTACTCTGCTGTGCGACGACTGTCTTCTTGTGGGAGTGAATCCGGTGCTCACAACTGTAAGCTGTGAGTCCACAGCACTTTGACCTGTTCCTGTGCAGAAGTGCTCTGGAAGTGCTACCCAGCTCGCCTAGCCCAGTTGGGGCTGAAGTGGATGAGTCCAGTTGGTGGCACTGGCTCAAGGGCGATGCTGACAGGTTCATGCCAGAGGTGATGGTTGTGCTTTGTGCCTAGGCTCACCAGTGTTCATCACTGACATCTCATATAATGAATGGATGGCATTGGCTAGCATGAAGGAAGGGGGAAGGAGGCAGGAGGGGGAGAGAATCAGTTCATACTTTCCAAAGCAATGCATGAACTGGAATGTAGCTAGCCATCAAAATCCACACTTCTCAGAATTTTGCAGTGCAGTTTTTCACACACACACAAACACCCAGAAAGTGTACAAAATGCATACATTGGGGGGGGGGAGTGTACGTTAAAATGCACATTTTAGAGAAAGCAACACACCCAAGTACATTATATCAGGAGTAAATTGCTGCAAAAATGCTTATATCGGGGGAAATGGCATACGATAATGTGTATAATAGGAGAAGTGCAAACGTAAGATGCAGACAAAATTTCTTGGAAACTTTTAAGAAAACGGAAACTGGTGTAGAAATGTGGAGACCTGAACTTGAGACTGGAAAAATGTAAAATTGAGAGGAACCGAAATGGAGGCAGATACATCCATCCTTAGACCAAGGGAGGGCAAGTTGCCCAAGTTCACCCAGTGAGCTTTGCGGCTGAGAGGGAGCTTGAATGACGTCATTTCTTTCTTTCTTTCTTTCTTTCTTTCTTTCTTTCTTTCTTTCTTTCTTTCTTTCTTTCTTTCTTTCTTTCTTTGGAAGTTTTATACCCTACCTTTCAATCCAGTGTTTCTCAGGGGAATTTAAAAGCAACAGGTAATAATATAAGCAACCACCAAACTTAGTCCTATGACCACACCCACCCACCCACACCATACCAAATCTCAATCAGTTATGCTTTTACAGATTCAGGGCAGGCGAAATAAAAACCCTTTTTTACACGTCACGCAATGGAGTTAAGAAATGTGCTCCTGTGAGAAGCAGTGAAGACCATTGATTTGGATAGCTTCCAAAAGGAAGCCACACAAACCCACGAAGGATAAGTCTATCAGTGGCTACTGACCGCAGTGGCCATATAGAACCTCCATGTTCCAAGGCACCATTGGCAAGGGTGGCAAGAGCAGGAGAGGGCGACTGCCATTGAGTCCTCCCTGTGGGCTCCCCAGGCAGGTGTCTGGTGGGTCACTGTGGGACAGAGGATGCCAGATCAGATGGTCTCATCCAGCAGGGTTCTTCTGATGACTCTGAAGAGGTTTACACCCTTCGTCCATGAATGAACTGAAGGAATTGTAATCAGGGGCGTTGCTAGAGGGTTGGCCCCCGGCAGACAGACCCCGGTCTCTCCCTAAGTGCCACAAATGTTTCTGGGTAGGTTTCAGAAGTAATGCATTGGGGAGTGTTCTGAATTACTGGGTAGGAGATTAATTTTAGGGAAATAAATTAAGTTTACCTTATTGATAGATGATTTGGAGAGGGAATTGGTTTGGAGCACAATCAGTTGGGGAACAAATTGGGGATAAGCAAACTGAAGAGAACCTAAGACCTCCGGGTATATAAATTTAATAAAACAACAGCAACAACAACAACTGTTCTGGGGTGAGGTGCCAATTGACTGAATAATATACTTGGGAATTATTTGGATGGGGAATTGCTTGGTTCTGTGACACTTAAATCCTAAATTTCCACCTGCACATGCAAATTAGCACATGCAGATTTTATGCAGATTTGTGCCTATGGGCCCGAATCATAGAATTGTAGAGTTGGAAGGGACACCGAGGGTCATCTAGTCCAACCCCCTGCAATCAGGAATCTCAGCTAAGCATCCATGGCAGACGGACACCCAACCTTTGCTTAAGAACCTCCAATGAAGGAGAGTCCACCACCTCCCAAAGGAGACCGTTCCTGCCCTTTTTGTATTTGAACTCTGCAGCTTTTTGGGGGCAGAGACCTTTTCATAATAATCTATATATTGTGCCAGGGACGCGGGTGGCGCTGTGGGTTAAACCACAGAGCCTAGGACTTGCTGATCAGAAAGTTGGCAGTTCGAATCCCCGCGACGGAGTGAGCTCCCGTTGCTCTGTCCCTGCTCCTGCCAACCTAGCAGTTCGAAAGCATGTCAAGGTGCAAGTAGTTAAATAGGCACCGCTCCGGCGGGAAGGTAAACGGTGTTTCCGTGCACTGCTCTGGTTCGCCAGAAGCGGCTTAGTCATGCTGGCCACATGACCCAGAAGCTGTACGCCAACTCCTTCGGTCAGTAAAGCGAGATGAGCGCCGCAACCCCAGAATCGGCCACGACTGAACCTAATGGTCAGGGGTCCCTTTACCTTTACCTATATATTGTGCTGCATTCTCTATCGAGGTGTTGCCATTAATTCTTATGCTGCTATAAATAACGTGACAGAACATTGTGGCCATCGCTTTGCTCCCAGGCTTTGCTTCCAAAGAATGAGGGGTTTCCTTCTTCAACAGACAACCACCTTTCCTGGGCAAAATACCCCCTCTCTCCCTTCTCTCTCTCTCTCTCTCTCTCTCTCTCTCTCTCTCTCTCTCTCCAACCTCCTTGCTAGACCTGATTTGTCCTCTGCAAGATTTCTTTCTGTCTCTCCCTCCAGCTCCGTCTCACCCCAGCTTCGTATAACACGATAACGGTGGGGACCTCTGGCAACAATAGGGGGATTGTGAAGCCAAGAGAGACGAGGAAGGAGATATAATAGAGACATCTCGGAGGGATATGATTTTGCCGACATCCAGGGCCTGACCTCCATAGCTCCTTCTATTGTGAGCTTTTATGCCCAAAATATGATTTCCAAGAGGGATTAACAACTTCAAAAGGCAACCAGGCTTTGATGCCGGCGCTCCTAAAACCTTCATTCAAATCTTTTTAGTGAGGTTCTATATATATTTTATTTCGAGCAAACCTGATTAAAGTTTCCCATTGTCCTTAATGACATGCTTCTGTCCTCTCTCTTAAAAAAATAATTATAATATTAAAAAGTGATGGGGAAAACTTTTCCCCGTTTCTTTTTTTTCTTTTTTTAAAAAAGAAACTAAATACTGTTTAAATCGATAGTTGGTTATATTTGAGTTGATGCTTTTCTGCCTTGGCATGACATGATTTCTAGTAAAATCACGAGAATCTGGAACACATCCTTCTCCTTTTGCAGGTCCTGTAGACAATGGGCGGGGCTTCCCCTACCCCTAGGGATGGACAAATTTGTCAATTTTATTTCCTCTCAATTTCTAATTCCCCTACTCTTTGGTTCTCCATGTTTTCAGATTAGTTCATTTATTTTTTAAAAAAGAAATCCTCATGAAAACTTGTCAGCATCTAAGGGCAAATTTATCCTGACATGCACATTCTTGCATTTTATATAGTATTTCCACCAATACACACATCGTTAAGCACACTTTCCCACAGCAAACACATTTTTTGTGCACGTTATTTGGTTGGAGTACTGCATCACGAAATTCGGGGTGTGAATTTCAAGCGATAGCAGTGTTTCGGTTAAATTAGATTCGCATTAAAATCCCAGCCAAACTGAACTTCTCTCCCTCCCCAGAGGTTTTCGCAACTGCATCTACAGTGGTACCTCGGGTTAAGTACTTAATTCGTTCCAGAGGTCCGTACTTAACCTGAAACTGTTCTTAACCTGAAGCACCACTTTAGCTAATGGGGCCTCCTGCTGCCGCCGCGCTGCCAGAGCCCGATTTCTGTTCTCATCCTGAAGCAAAGTTCTTAACCTGAAGCACTATTTCTGGCTTAGTGGAGTGTGTAACCTGAAGTGTATGTAACCTGAGGTACCACTGTATATAAAGCCAACTTTCTAAACTGTAACAGCCCAGAACAACCACAACTACATACCCTCCAACATTTCTCTGATGAAAATAGGGACATCCCATTGCATAATGACAATTTTACTATTTTCAGTAGTACCTCAGGATGCGAATGGGATCCGTTCCGGAGCCCCGGTCGCATCCTGAACAGAACGTAAGACGCGACTGCGCATGTAACCCGAAAATACTTACCCTGAAGCGTATTTATCCCGAGGTATGACTGTATACCCCACACATCTTACTGGGCTGCCCCAACCACTCTAGGTGGCTTCCAACATATTATACATATATATGTAGAGATGTGTGTGTGTGTGTGTGTGTGTGTGTGTGTGTGTGTGTGTGTATAAAACTTCCCTATACAGGATTGCCTTCAAACAGCTTGGGGAGTCAGATAACTCTATACCTTCCAACATTTCTCCAATGAAAATAGGGACGTCCTAAGGAAAAGTGGCATACAGTGGTGCCTCGCAAGACGAAAATAATCCGTTCTGTGATTCTCTTCGTCTAGCGTTTTTTTCGTCTTGCGAAGCAAGCCCATTGACGGATTAGCGGATTAGCGCTATTAGCGGCTTATCTGCTGATCGGATCAGCTGATAAGCGGCTTAGCGGCTTAGAAAAAAGGGGGGGAAGGGAAAAAAACCAGCAGGAACTTGCAAGACATTGTCGTCTTGCGAAGCAAGCCCATAGGAGATTCGTTTTGCGAAGCACCTCCAAAACGGAAAACTCTATCGTCTAGCGAGTTTTCCGTCTTGCGAGGCATTCGTCTTGCGGGGCACCACTGCATTCCAGGATTAAATCAGAAACTGGGATGGCTTCTCTAAATGTCCCTGGAAAATAGGGACAGTTGGAGGGTCTGCAACTATAACCACCCCACATGTTCTTTGGCTACGGCCTGAAAGGCTGGTTTCAAGAACCATGTTAGATTCCATATTGTTCTGAACAATTTTGCAGTGTTTTTAAACACTTATTTCTGCATACTCCAAAATGGGATGACCAGAATTGCCTCCATGTTGACTGTATGATCTTTGGGGACAGAGACTGTCTCTGGGTAGGATAGATAGCCAAGGCTACTCTGGAGGTGCCAGTACTTTAGCTAGGTCAGCTCAGTCAGGACTAGGCCTGCAGTCCAGTGGCTTAGGGGTCAGCTTGGCTGCGTGTAATTGGGAAAGGTCGTGTTTCCTGGGCAGGCAGCATGGACACAGAGCTGACCTTTCACCTTTGGCGTCATGTGGAATTGATGGCTCCCATATGGGCTGGGTTGGTATGCCCAAAGATCCCAAAGCCTTTGAGCTCGTCTTCGGGCTTTTTAAAAAAACAAGTGTGTTCCTAAGAATAATATAAGAGGAGGAAAGAGCTTGCTCAGTCTCAAAATGCTCGCGGGCATGATTCTGCAGTTGCTGAGGATATGCTGGATTGCAGAAAAAAGCATGGAATGTGGACACAGAATTCACCTTCCTCAGAATATTAGCTTTCCTTCTTTCTAGTGAGCTCCTAGCCCTCATTGTTCTGGAAATAATAAATAATAAATTTTTATTTATATCCCGCCCTCCCCAGCCGAAGCTGGGCTCAGGCCGGCTAACAACAATCAAAATAATCCAACATGCTAAAAACATTCATTATAAAATTAATTAAAATCAAATTAATGGCAACCATTAAGCAACATTCTGTGCAGATTGCCAGAGGAGGGGGTCAGGCTGCACCCTGATCAAAGGTCTGGTGGAACAGCTCTGTCTTGCAGGCCCTGCGGAAAGATGTCAGGTCCTGCAGGGCCCTAGTCTCTTGTGACAGAGCGTTCCACCAGATTGGAGCCGCAGCCGAGAAAGCCCTGGCTCTAGTTGCATACCCTCCAACATTTCTCTGATGAAAACAGGGACTTCCTTTCTTCTTCTTCTTCTTCTTCCCTGCTCATCTGACATATATGAAAGCATAATAAAACATTAATCATTTAAAAACTTCCCTATACAGTGGTACCTCGGGTTAAGTACTTAATTCATTCCGGAGGTCCGTTCTTAACCTCAAACTGTCCTTAACCTGAAGCACCACTTTAACTAATGGGGCCTCCTGCTGCCGCCGCACCGCCGAAGCACAATTTCTGTTCTTATCCTGAAGCAAAGTTCTTAACCTGAAGCACTATTTCTGGGTTAGCGGAGTCTGTAACCTGAAGCGTATGTAACCCGAGGTACCACTGTACAGGGTTGTCTTCAAGTGTCTTCTAAAGATGATATAGTTACTTATCTCTTTGGCTCGGGGTGTGTGTGTCACATAACTCCATACCCTCCAACATTTCTCTGATGAAAAAAAGTACGTCCTAAGGAAAAGAGGGACACGGGTGGCGCTGTGGGTTAAACCACAGAGCCTAGGACTTGCCGATCAGAAGGTCGGTGGTTCGAATCCCCGCAACAGGGTGAGCTCCTGTTGCTCAGTCCCTGCTCCTGCCAACCTAGCAGTTCGAAAGCACGTCAAAGTTCAAGTAGATAAATAGGTACCACTCCGGCGGGAAGGTAAACGGCATTTCCGTGCGCTGCTCTGGTTCGCCAGAAGCGGCTTAGTCATGCTGGCCACATGACCCGGAAGCTGTCTGCGGACAAACGCCGGCTCCCTCGGCCTATAGAGCGAGATGAGCGCCGCAGCCCCAGAGTCGGTCATGACTGGACCTAATGGCCAGGGGTCCCTTTACCTTTAAGGAAAAGAGGGTCGTTCCGAGATCGAGTCAGAAACTGGGACGGCTCCTGTAAATCTGGGACTGTCCCTGAAAAACAGGGATACATGGAGGGTCTGGAAATGTGCTTGAAATTATACAAGCACCGCTTGCAGAAAGCTCAGATTTTGGACTCCTGGGTTAATTTCTTCCACCCAGCTTTGGCCCAATCATCTCTTCTAAGCATTAGTGACACCTTCATCCCCAGTTGTGGCGTGAACATGCACCCTGTTGTCGACTGTCATGACCCTGGTGTTGAGCCAGATGGCACAGCGGCACTGTGGCTGGGTGGGTGAGGAAGTGTTTGCCCCAACCCTATGCCATCACCTAATTGCCCTGCTTCTGCCAGACTAAATACAGGAAGCGGAAGGTCAGGCCTGATGACCGTGTGCCTAAGCAGGCGACGAGGAGAAGTCGAAGAGGCCTGGGAGTGACCCCCAGGCGTTAGCTCCTGCCCCGGCTGGCTCCATTAACAGCCAAACCAAACAGTACAAATAGCATCATTTAGGAACCGGCTGAAATCCAAGCACCCTCCCCCCACCCCCACCCCCTTGCAAAGGGCAGACACTGCACAATTAGCAACCGGGGGGGGGGGCAGCTATGAGAGGAGAATATTCGCTCCCCTTACCAAGTCCTATTGCCCTTATTCAAAAGGACTATTGTTTCAGTCAGGGCGCCAGAATCTAAAGCGTGTGTGTGTGTGTTGTGCATGTATTTATGGGGCTGTGGCAAGGTGGGGGGGGTGCAGAATAGGTAGCCAGACTGTATATATGCATTTATGCATGTGTATCTTCAAACACACATCTTTGCAGGCCTTATGTTTGGATTATTATTCTTAATTTTTTTAAAAAATGAGATGAAACAATATCTTCAATTTCCCCAAAACTGGAGGGTGTGGCAGTTTCCCCTTCACAAATCCCCAATATTAAAAGACCAACTCGTCTCCCTAGAGAACAATTGCTAGATTGCGTGTGCATATGTCGCATGGGACGCGGGTGGCGCTGTGGGTTAAACCACAGAGCCTAGGACTTGCCGATCAGAAGGTCGGCGGTTCAAATCCCTGTGACAGGGTGAGCTCCCGTTGCTCGGTCCCTGCTCCTGCCAACCTAGCAGTTCGAAAGCACGTCAAAGTGCAAGTAGATAAATAGGTACCCCTCCAGCAGGAAGGTGTTTCCGTGTGCTGCTCTGGTTCGCCAGAAGTGGCTTAGTCCTGCTGGCCACATGACCCAGAAGCTGTACGCTGACTCCCTCGGCCAGTAAAGCGATATGAGCGCCGCAACCCCAGAGTCGGTCACGACTAGACCTAATGGTCAGGGTACCTTTACCTTTATTATTATTATTATTATTATTATTATTATTATTATTATTGATCTCTAAACAAATTACAGTAATCTGTTTTAGCTTCAAACCATCCTCTCTCCCCCCCCCCCCGTTATAGAGAAAACACCCCACCATAGCACTCTTAACCTTACACAGGTACTCCACGCATGGCCATACCTGCTCACTTTCACCTCTGTATGTTGGTGCCTCTGTTCCGCTGCTCTAGGGGAAAAGTGAGCTTCCCTCCCTCCCCCCCCCCCCGCTGCCTCTTGGAGCCCTAATCCCAAGGCTGCTGGTACATCCCAAACTTAATCCTGCTCTAAGCTCTTTAGAGATTGTTTGCTGGGGGAATCCTTGAACTCGCAATTGGGAGAGGCGGGGAACATGGGGTTTCTTGCCAATCTCCTTTGGGTCTTTGTGCGATTTAAGATTTCGGAGTTCTTTCTTTCGCGGCTGTGCTTGACGAGCGACTGAGCGACCCACCACCCACCTTCACCCCCTGTGCACATCCCTTTCCCGTGGGACCCCATCCCCACAAGAGGAGTGTTTGCAGCGCAATTAGAGACAATATATGTCCTCTCGCTACACATAAATGCATGTGCGCACACATGTCCGATTTGAGCATTCGGTTTTTCTCTTTGGAATCTTCTCGATTTTCCGTCATTGGTTTAATCATCGCTGTCCTCAACATTTGTACAGAGCTTGTGGCTGCATAAAGTGCTATCACACTCACGAGCTCCTCCTTACAATCACCCTGGAAGGTTGGCCAGTATTTCCATGTTGCAGATGGACGGTGAGGAGGAGCTGAATGATCTTGTCTTACATGCAGGCTCGTTCAGGCTAGAGGCAGACGGCAGCTTTTTCTTCTGAGAGTCAAGAAAAAGAGAGTCAAGAGTAATTGCTGGTAGGGCTGAAGGCAGGGAGCCCAACAGTAGGTGGCACCAGAGCCAATGACCGCCAGAAGCAACCAGTTATGGCTTTGTCTCCATCCTGCTGCCTTGCTGAGTTCTGCAACACTGAAACAGAGGAGGAGGATGTCGGCAGCCAGGTCATCCTTTGAACTGGTTATTATAATTACAGTGGTACCTTGGGTTACATACGCTTCAGGTTACAGACTCCGCTAACCCAGAAACAGTGCTTCAGGTTAAGAACTTTGCTTCAGGATAAGAACAGAAACCGGGCTCCAGCGGCACGGCAGCAGCAGGAAGCACCATTAGTTAAAGTGGTGCTTCAGTTTAAGAACAGTTTAAGGTTAAGAACGGACCTCCGCAACGAATTAAGTACTTAACCAGAGGTACCACTGTATACTTAATTTTTAAAATTATCTTATTGATTAATTTTGTATACCGCCCTTCACAAGACAAACACACAATATATATATTAAAAACAAAACAAAACAGACCAATAATCCCCTCCTACAAACACATTTAAAAGGGCATAGGATGTTAGTCAGCCAAAGGCCTGGTTGAAGAGGAATGTTTTTGCCTGGCACCTAAAGGTGCTAGCCAAAACTACCTGGGGGAAGCATTCCACAAGTGAGGGGACAATGCAGAAAAGGCCCATTCTTCTGTTGTCACCCTCCAGACCTCTTGCAGAGAAGGCACATGAAGAGGGCCTCAGATTATTATCCACAAGGCCATAGATTGTTGAATTAGCCAAAGGCCTGGTTGTAAGAAGGCAGGCAGCTGAGGGCTGGTTAAGGGGAGACTGGGGTTGGTGGAGCAGTGCCCCATTTGCCCTAATGGACCACCCACCACCTGTGTTGATTCGAAAACTTGGCAAGCGTTTTTCGCCAGAGATAACAGCCAGATAAGAGTGATGTCCACATGAAGCATGGCAGGCAAAATGTTCCCTAAGCTACTCTGAGAAACTTTTGTCCCACACCAGCTTCTGTTCATAGAATCATAGAGTTGGAAGAGACCACAAGGGCCATCGAGTCCAACCCCCTGCCAAGCAGGAAACACCATCAGAGCACTCCTGGCATATGGTTGTCAAGCCTCTGCTTAAAGACCTCCAAAGTAGGAGACTCCAACACACTCCTTGGCAGGAAATTCCACTGTCGAGCAGCTCTTACTGTCAGGAAGTTCTTCCTCATGTTTAGGTGGAATCTTCTTTCTTGTAGTTTGGATCCATTGCTCCGTGTCCGCTTCTCTGGAGCAGCAGAAAACAACCTTTCTCCCTCCTCCATGTGACATCCTTTTATATATTTGAACATGGCTATCATATCACCCCTTAACCTCCTCTTCTCCAGGCTAAACATGCCCAGCTCCCTTAGCCGTTCCTCATAAGGCATCGTTTCCAGGCCTTTGACCATTTTGGTTGCCCTCCTCTGGACATGTTCCAGTTTGTCAGTGTCCTTCTTGAACTGTGGTACCCAGAACTGGACACAGTACTCCAGGTGAGCTCCAGGTGTTCATTTGTGGCCTGCCAAGATTTGAACCCAGCACTTAAGAGTCATAGAGATCTGGAGAGTTGGAAGGGACTATTAGGATCATCTAAGTCCAGCCCCTGCAATGCAGGTATCTTTTGCCTGATGTGGGGCTCCAGCCCACAACCCTGAGATTAAGAGTCTCATGCTCTACTGACTGAGCTATGTGAGTTAAAGTTTGAACCCTTTGGTATTAGGCTGCAAACATTTATCAAGTAAAATATTTTTAGCAAGAATGCTGCCAGGGCACCCAAACCTCTGCCGCTCGGTGGCGTAGCGTGGGGGGTGCAGGGGGGGCCGGCCGCACCGGGCACAACATCTGGGGGTTAGGGTTAGGGGGCGCAAATCCATGGGTTAGGGGGCGCAAATTACAGTGGTGCCTCACAAGACACAAAGAATCCGTTCTGTGATTCTCTTCGTCTAGCGGTTTTTTCGTCTTGCGAAGCAAGCCCATTGACGGATTAGCGCTATTAGCGGCTTTTAGCGGCTTATCTGCTGATCGGATCAGCTGATAAGCGGCTTAGCGGCTTAGATAAAGGGGGGGGGGGAAACCAGCAGGAACTCGCAAGACATTGTCATCTTGCGTAGCAAGCCCATAGGAAATTCATTTTGCGAAGCACCTCCAAAACGGAAAACTCTTTCGTCTAGCGAGTTTTCCATCTTGCAAGGCATTCGTCTTGCAGGGCACCACTGTACTTGCCTTGCCCTGGGTGCTGACAACCCACGCTACGCCACTGCTGCTGCTGGCTTATGTAGGCCATGAATCCACCAGGAAGTTCTCAGGAATAAGTCTCCCTTGCACAGCTTCTTTTCATTGCAAAGACTCACTTTTAGGTGGGTTTGTGCCCCAAGATCATCTCTGTCTACCCCTCCTGCTCCACTGCTTGTAATGGCATCTAAGAACAGGGATGTAAAGGAGGCAGTGATCTGCGTGTTATCCTAGGTTCACTGCAATCATCGCTATTTCTGTTCCACTACAGTTTGGCTTCTGCTGTAGCCTATATTATTTGCCTCGCTGTCCGCTGAAACATGTAATTACTTATGCAATAAATTTGAAGGCGTTTTCGTGGGAGGAAAGCAATGCGTTAAGCGACATAATTATTTATGCAACATTTGTGGACGAAAAGGAACAATGATAGTGAACGCTGCTCATATTCCCTTGCATAATTTCCATTCCTGCCCTCTGATGAACATGTGAACTGTGGGACTTCCAACTCCCGTTCCCATTTCCAGCAGAATCCCCCAACACTGTTTCCCAAGAAACACTAGCAGAATGCAACCTCCTCATAACCAAGCCACCCTGGTCAGTTCAGGTCCCAGAAAGCCCCTGGTTCAAGCTGTCAGGTACGGCATTAGAGTTTTCTCTGTTGTTCCCACGTTGCAGCTAAAACAACTATGGCTGAAAGGCAGTGAAAATAGCTAAGCTGGTATTTGAGTTTAGGCCTTTTGGATTCAAAGCCCAGATCCTCCAAGTGTCTCTATTTTCCAGAGACAGTCCCAGATTTACAGAAGCCCGTCCCAGTTTCTGATTTGATCCCAGAATGCCCTGCTTTTCCTTAAAGGTAAAGGGACCCCTGACCATTAGGTCCAGTCGTGACCGATTCTGGGGTTGCGGCGCTCATCTCGCTTTATTGGCCGAGGGAGCCAGTGTACAGCTTCTGGGTCATGTGGCCAGCAGGACTAAGCCGCTTCTGGCGAACCAGAGCAGTGCATGGAAACTTCCCGCTGGAGTGGTACTTATTTATCTACTTGCACTTTGATGTGCTTTCGCCGTTTACCTTCCCGCTGGAACGGTACCTATTTATCTACTTGCACTTTGACGTGCTTTCGAACTGCTAGGTTGGCAGGAGCAGGGACTGAGCAATGGGAGCTCATCCCGTCACAGGGATTCAAACCGCTGACCTTCAGATCGGCAAGCCCTAGGCTCTGTGGTTTAACCCACAGCGCCACCCGCATTCCTCTGCTTTTCCTTAGGACATCCCTATTTTCATCAGAGGCATGTTGGAGGGTATGGAGTTATGCAGCCCCCAAATCAAGGAGATAAGTAAATTACAGTACAACCTTTAAAAGACACCTGGAGGCAGTTCTGTATAGGGAAGATTATTTTAATGTTTGATGTTTCATTATGTTTTTAATATTCTGTTGGAAGCCGCCCAGAGTGGCTGGGGCAACCTAGTCAGATGGGTGGGGTATAAACAATAAAATTGTGATGAGGATGATTATGGAATGTTGTTGTTGTTTAGTCATTTAGTCGTGTCTACCTCTTTGTGACCCCCTGGACCAGAGCATGCCAGGCACTCCTGTCTTCCACTGCCTCCTGCAGCTTGGTCAGACTCATGCTGGTAGCTTCGAGAACACTGTCCCACCATCTCGTCCTCCATCGTCCCCTTCTTCTTGTGCCCTCCATCTTTCCCAGCATCAGGGTCTTTTCCAGGGAGTCTTCTCTTCTCATGAGGTGGCCAAAGTATTGGAGCCTCAGCTTCACGATCTGTCCTTCCAGTGAGAACTCAGGGCTGATTTACTTAAGAATGGAGAGGTTTGATCTTCTTGCAGTCCATGGGACTCTCAAGAGTCTCCTCCAGCACCAGAATTCAAAAGCATCAATTCTTCGGCGATCAGCCTTCTTATGGAAGGATTATGGATTATGGATTATGGAATAGGATGTCCATATTTCCATCGGAGAAATGTTGGAGGGGATGAAAGCCTATTGCACGACAAGCTTCCTGACCCTTCCCCTCTCCTTCCATTGCAGTTCCTTTCCCCCCCTGCCCTGTAGGATTGCAACTGCAGAGTCACTATGGGGTTCTGGAGCCTCCCCAAGCAAGGCCTCCTCAAACCTGAAAGAGGTGGGTCATGTAAACAAAGAATTCCCTCCCATTGACTCTGGACTTCTTGGGTGCTGTGAAGAAAGTGAGTGTGGTGGTGCTGTTGGAAATGGGGGTAGGCCCTTTTCCAGTGTCAGGATCCCAACCTCACCACCCTCCAGAGCTATACTTGTGCTGCTTCACCAGCCTTCCGGCTTCTTTCCAATTGTGTATAATCCGTAACCTACTTCCGATTCATCTCTGGAGCTCTTTAAGAGCTGCCCCTTTTCGAAGCTTTCCTTTTTTCACTCTCTCTCCATTTTTAAAAAAATTTTTTTTTTGGTCTGGACTTATCTCTTATTGTTACAAAATCTTCTTCCTCTTTTTTTTTTTTAAAAAAGTAAAATGATTATTATTAAAGGACAAAAAAAGAAGAGGGCTGCTGTGGCTTTAAAGGAAGGAGGGGGGAAAGGCAGACTTGCAGCTTTGCGGCACCTGTCAAAGGTTTTCAGAAGGCGGCTAAGAAAAATGGAAGTGAAAACCGCCTTCATTAACATAAAGCCATTTAGGTGATCAATGGTCCCCAGCCGTAAACAACGATTTCAATCCATAGAGCGGTTGATTGGGCTTTGCCTTCTCTGGCTCAGTGCGATGGCTCAGCTGACAGTAGGGAAGAAAAATGTTGCGATTGACCCAGGAGTTGAGCGCAGCCTGGAAAATTAAAAGTGCCGAGGAGGGAGAAAGCGAGAGGGGGCCAAGAGGTTGGAGGGAAGGAAACAAGAGGCTTGGGGGGGCTGGAATGAGGCTTTTTGCCTGGACCCAAGCCTCAGTGGGTCTCACCCCAAAGAGGGGCGGGCAGTCTTTAGGGAAGGGGCGAGTCCAGCCTGAACCACTCTTTTCACCTTGTTGTGCCTTCAGTGAGGATGGGCAAATCTGAAGGGTTCGGTTTCTCACCGTCTCATTTTTCCAATCTTAAATGTTCAGTTCACATGAGATGGTGAATTCCTTTTAAAGCAAATCCTCATGAAAATTCACCAGCATTTTATTGGGGAATCTATCCTAATAGACACATCTTTGCATGCAGCTTTGTCTAATATGCACATTTTTCACATCTCCAATATAATGCATTTTTGCACAGTAAGCCTGGGGCGCATTTAACTTGGGCGCATTCAGCTTTATGCTCTTGGCCAAAAAAATCGAATCAATTAGGAAGGAGGCAGGGCTCCAAGGAAAACGACTTTGGCAATCCCACCTGACATTGAACCCAACAGGTTTCAACATTATGCGATTTGGGCTTTAGGAGCAACCCTTGGAAAATAACCACCCCATAAATTGTGGGCCTACTGTATGCTATTTTCATGAATACAGTGGTACCTGGGGTTACAGACACTTCAGGTTACAGACTCCGCTAACCCAGAAATAGGACCTCGGGTTAAGAACTTTGCTTCAGGATGAGAACAGAAATCGTGTGACGGCGGCAGCGGGAGGCCCCATTAGCTAAAGTGGTACCTCAGGTTAAGAACAGTTTCAGGTTAAGAACGGACCTCCGGAACAGATTAAGTTCTTAACCTGAGGTACCACTGTACATGCATTATAGGCACACTTTGCCTCCGTGAATTCATTTTTGTACACATTATTCAGCTGGAGAACTGCCCTGCTAAGTTTGGGAGAGTGCCGTTTTCGAACGATGACTGTGTTCTGATTCTCTAATTGCTTCAGAAAGTGCGAATTATGTACATTTGCCTTTAAATGTAAACTGAATCAAGTTTCCCCCACCATCTTGAGTTCCTACCACGTAGTGCTATCTCAGTGTATTGGGCTTTCAAAATGGCTGAAACTTGAGGGCCCAATTATTGGAGTTGGGCTAACCAATTATTTATCTAGCTGCCCCTCCGGACTTTGATCTGATGGGGTGGTGAAATTTTCCTTCAGTTTGGCTCAAAAGGAAAAGAGACCCATGTCTATTTACTTATTGAAAAATATATATTCCATACTTCAATTTTAGTATTTTTTTTAACTAACTAAATAACTAACTAACTAACTAACTAACTAACTAACTAACAGGTGCCTGTCTTTTGTTGGCTTTCAATAGTATAATTGCATGGCTTAGGGCAGGGGTCTGCAACCCGCGGCTCCAGAGCCGCATGTGGCTCTTTTACACCTTTGCCGCGGCTCCGGGGCGGATACTAGCGAGGGGAGGAGGCGCATTGTGCGCCCCGACACTCCCCACTGTGGCGGGTGCTGTACTGGCTGTGACGTCGCATGGGGGCGGTGCATGCGTTAGTCACACACCGTCCCGACGTCACCTTCCCGCCCGCCCGCTACATTGTAAGGGGCATGTACGCTGGTCACTGCATTGAAAGGGGGCATGTACGCTGGTCACTGTTTTGAAGGGGAGTGAAGAACACACACACACAAAAAGGTAACTTGTTAATTTAACGTTTATTTCTATGAGGAGGAGTAATTCTGAGGGGTCAAACAAAGAAATAATAAAAAAGTGACAAAAAAGTTATTTTTATAATGACGAGTTTTGTGGCTCCCAGTTTTTTTTTCTTCGGAAATGGGTCCAAGTGGCTCTTTTTATCTTAAAGGTTGCAGACCCCTGGCTTAGGGCTTCTCTCTCTACCTCAAGGTTTTCCTGGGAAGAACTGGGGCATTTTTGCCTCTCCCCACTGAGCTGTTATCACTAGAGGTTGGAAAGATAACTGAGAGGCCCCATTCCTCGATGGAATGCTGGAGCTGGGACAAAGGCCCCAGGCCCTGCCTGCGTGTTTCCTCTAGGGAATGTTGGGATCAGGGGAAAACACATTTCCTATGCCTCCCAGTGCCCTGGGATGTGCTACACACCCAGAGCGCCAGAGCCCTATCCAGGATCTCACCTAGGGCTGCCAGCCATCCCTAGAAAAATGGGATTGTTCCGTTTTTGGATAAAAGTGTCCCCTGTCCCATCTGAACTTCAAACGAGACGCCTTTCCCCCCTGTATTTGAGCTCGATGCGGTTGCAACAATAGAGAGAAGGGGGAAGGGGCAGCTTCCTCTCCCTCTCCTTCCAGTGTGAGTGTAGTGTGGTGTAGTGGTTAAGAGCGGTGGACTTGTAATCTGGTGAACCAGGTTCGATTCCCCGCTCCTCCACCTGCAGCTGCTGGGTGACCTTGGGCCAGTCACACTTCTCTGAAGTCTCTCAGCCCCTCTCACCCCACAGAGTGTTTGTTGTGGGGGAGGAAGGGAAAGGAGATTGTGAGCCGCTTTGAGACTCCTTCGGGTAGTGATAAAGCGGGATATCAAATCCAAACTCTTCTTCTTCCTTCCATCTTGCTGGTGCTCCTCCACACCCGCTGCCCACCAGTGTAGCATGTGGCGGGTACGCTGCCACTTGGTCCCCTCTGCCACCCTGACCTGAACTCCCCCTCCATCTACCTCTAGACCCTGCCCAGAGCAGTCTTTAGCATATGTGCCGCTGGGGTGCAAAGATCCGCCCAGCACCCCCAAATTTAGTTTAGCTCCCAAATCAACTTTCGTTATGCTATGTCAGACGCCACGCTTACGCCTTATCTCTTGTTTACGAAAGAAGGGAGGAAAAAGAGGCAAACTTTTTTATTTGCTCATTTACTTACAATACACTTATACAACACCACCACACTTAAACTTATACAGTGGTGCCTCGCAAGACGAAAAGAATCCGTTCTGTGATTCTCTTCGTCTAGCGGTTTTTTCGAAGCAAGCCCATTGACGGATTAGAGGATTAGCGCTATTAGCGCTATTAGCGGCTTTTAGCGGCTTATCAGCTTATCGGATCAGCTGATAAGCGGCTTAGTGGCTTAGAAAAAGGGGGGGAGGGAAAAAAAACCCGCAGGAACTCGCAAGACATTTTCGTCTTGCGAAGCAAGCCCATAGGAGATTTATTTTGCGAAGCACCTCCAAAACGGAAAACTCTTTCGTCTAGCGAGTTTTCCGTCTTGCGAGGCATTCGTCTTGCGGGGCACCACTGTAAGTATTGTTTAGGCACCTACTTAGGAGAAACATAAGTCATGTCAAAGGTGCCACTGACCCCACTGCCGCATAACAGGGCAGCTCAAAACAATACATAACATAATATTTTGATGTAAGAGTTAATTTTGCATGCACGGCGCCATTGAGAATGGCAGGCGCCGTCGTTGAGTCAAGCGCCGCCGTTGTGAACGACAAGCGCCGCCGCTAGCGCAGCGCGTCTTTGGTAAATGAGCGCACAAAGTCGAAAGTCCTTTAGTGAAACAGTAGGTATACGTTTCGGTAATACCTTGGTATATATGTATTTTGTTTTTCTAGCTTGATCAAAATTAATTATTATTTCATAACAGGTAGATAGTTAAGAGCTTAGGTGGCTTCAGCAGTGGGTGACTGGCGCCCCCTAGAATTCGGCACCCGGGTTCCCTGCACCCTTTGCACCCCTGACCCTGCCCATCTATGAGCATCAAGGGGAAGACCGTGGCCAGAGTGGTGAAGAAGGCAGGAGTTTGAATGTGAGGAACGCCCCTCCACAAAGGGGCGTTTCGGGTCATTATAGTGTGTGTGTTTATCTCTCCCAGTCCCCACCCCAAGGTGTCATTTATTTTGCCCAACCTGTCCAATGTTTCGCGTGACCAAAGGCGCCACCCCTAATTTCACCCCTACAGCAATTGTGATGACAGCAAATTGAATACTTTCTGCTGTCACCCCCACCCCACCAAGGCAAAGGCTTGAAATTGTGATCTGCTCTGTAATCTTTCGATGAAGGGCGGTATACACATTTAGGAAATAAATAAATGAAATAAGGCAACCACCTCTTTCCTACATTTCAGAATTTGTTGCCCCCATAACACTTAAAGAGTAGGGACGCGGGTAGTGCTGTGGTCTAAACCACAGAGCCTAGGGCTTGCCGATCAGAAGGGCTTGCCGATCAGAATCCTTGTGAGGGGGTGAGCTCCTGTTGCTTGGTCCCAGCTCCTGCCAACCTAGCAGTTTGAAAGCACGTCAAAGTACAAGTAGATGAATAGGTAGCACTCCGGCGGGAAGGTAAATGTCGTTTCCGTGTGCTGCTCTGGTTCGCCAGAAGCGGCTTAGTCATGCTGGCCACATGATCCGGAAGCTGTACGCCGGCTCCCTCGGCCAGTAAAGCGAGATGAGCGCCGCAACCCCAGAGTCGGCCATGACTGGACCTAATGGTCAGGGGTCCCTTTACCTTTACCTTATCACTTAAAGTGCAGCTACCTCCAACCTTTGAAAAATATGTAGACCCTAAATGAAAAGTCCTGACCCCCAACAGTTTTAGCCAAGTCACTCCTCCCCATAGTGTGCTAAAAACAGTAGCTAAGGGAGCCGTTACAAAAGGTAAGGGGATTCAGGGCCCTCCTGTAATGTGACCACTATACACTACAAAAAGGTTACCCCTCCACATTAAAACTGACTTAACATTCCCCCACCCCTCTGCCGCCAAAGCACAGCAATCTACTCAACCTCCTTACGTGGTCCATCCTGCCTTTATATGACCAAAAAGTTGCCTCTTCTCGTTTCCCCTCCTCCTCCCCTCCTCCCACTTCGCCTCCCTCTCCCACTTCCCAGAACTTGAAGGTCAAAAGCAATATGGGACCCCAGCCACATTTTTCTCCACTATGGCACGGAGTGACCTTCAGCCACGCCGGAGTTCCCCTTTTGTTCCATTAAACGGCATAATTAAGAATTATGGCAGAGCAGGCGTCTCCGTTTCCAGGAAAGTGGCATCATTCTCCTCAAAAATGCAGCCAAGAGAGCAGCCGTATTTTTTGGGACCTTTCCACCGCCTGCCTCCACTCGCAAGCACAATAAACGTCACCGGTATGACAGGTCCTGCTGAAGGGCCGTAGATCAAAGACTGCCGCCCCGATCCTGCTGTAGCTACACATTGTGATGGCGACTAGGCGCACTGCTTGAGGCGGGATGTGCAAATGGAAGCATGTGCAACCATGAGCACGTGTGACCTCCAGGATCAGAGATGCAATGCTTCTGAATACCAGTTGCTGGAAATTAATGAGCGGGAGAGCTCTCTTGCGCTCATCTCCTGCTCCTGGGCTTCCCAGAGGACACTGTTTGGGCAACAGAATGCTGCCTATACGGCCTAGGACCCTCGTACCTACGGGACCGCCTCTCCTGGTATGTCCCACAGAGGAACTTATGGTCTTCAAATAAAAACATCTTGGAGGTCCCGGGCCACAGGGAGGTTAGGCTGGCCTCAACCAGAGCCAGGGCTTTTTCGGCTGTGGCCCCGATCTGGTGGAACGCTCTGTCACAAGAGTCTAGGGCCCTGCGCGACTTGACATCTTTCCGCAGGGCCTGCAAGACAGAGCTGTTCCACCAGGCCTTTGGCTAAGGCACAGCCTGACCCCCTCCTTTGGTAAATCTTCACAGACCTCTAGCCCAATGGTTGCCATCAATTTGATTTGAATTAATTTTATAATGAAACGATTTTAGAATGTTGTATTATTTTATTGTTGTTAGCCGCCCTGAGCCCAGCTTCGGCTGGGGAGGGCAGGATATAAATAAAATTTATTATTAATATTATTAGTGTTGGTGTTGGGAACCTCTGTCCCTCCAGATGTTGCCAAACAACTCCCACCAGCCCTGCAAGCCTGGCCAAAAGATGTTGGGAGTTTAGCAATATCTGGAGGGACAGAGATTCCATGCACCTTGCTGCCGTAGATGGGTCCTTGATGTAATTGAGCAAGGATCATCTTAGAATCATAGAAGCGTAGAGTTGGAAGGGACTCCAATGGTCATCTAGTCCAACCTCCTCAGCTAAAGCATCCATGACAGGTGGCCATCCAACCTCTGCTTAGAAACCTCCAAGGAAGGAGAGTCCACAAGTTCTCGTGGGAGTCTGTTCCGCTGCCAAACAGCTCTTACCGTCAGAAAATTCTTCCTGATGTTTTGTCAGAATCTCCTTTCTCGTAACTTGAAGCCATGGGTTCGAGTCCTGCCCTCCAGAGCAGGAGAAAACAAGCTTGCTCCATTCTTCATTTTGTTGTATTTATGCCCTGCCTTCCTCCCATCGTGGACCTCAAAGCAACAGGCATCTGCAGAGAGTCTTAGAGAGGCCTTGAGGGTTTTTCCTGATCTCGACTGATAACATCCGTTTCCAGATGAACATTTGGGTGCACATTTGAATGCACATAAAAAAAGAAACTCTCTCAAATGAATGTGATGGAGACAGCGATGGCCTGTCTCCAACCTGTTGTTGTTGTTTAGTCGTTTAGTCGTGTCCGACTCTTCGTGACCCCCTGGACCAGAGCATGCCAGGCACTCCTGTCTTCCACTGCCTCCCACAGTTGGGTCAAACTCATGTTCGTAGCTTCGAGAACACTGTCCAACCACCTCGTCCTCTGTCGTCCCCTTCTCCTTGTGCCCTCCATCTTTCCCAGCATCAGGGTCTTTTTAGCTTCATGATCTGTCCTTCCAGTGAGCACTCAGGGCTGATTTCCTTCAGAATGGAGAGGTTTGATCTTCTTGCAGTCCATGGGACTCTCAAGAGTCTCCTCCAGCACCAAAATTCAAAAGCATCCATTCTTCGGTGATCACCCTTCTTTATGGTCCAGCTCTCACTTCCATACATCACTACTGGGAAAACCATAGCTTTAACTATACGGACCTTTGTTGGCAAGGTGATGTCTCTACTTTTTAAGATGCTGTCTAGGTTTGTCATTGCTTTTCTGCCAAGAAGCAGGCGTCTCCAACCTAGCTAGCTTTAAAAGAGAAGCAGACAAATTCATGGAGGAGAGAGCTATCGATGGCTACTAGCCATGATGGTTGTGATCTGCATCCACAGCTTCTGAATACCACTTGCTGGAAACCAGGGTGGGTGTGGAGAGGACTCTTGTGGTCAGATCCTACTTGTGGGTTTCCCACAGCAATCTGGTTGACCACTATGAGGACAGAATTCTGGACTAGATAGGCCATTGGCCTAGGCTTATGTTCTTATGTTAAATAAAGATGACTGAATGAATGGCACCCATCCACCCATACTATGATACTCTCAACTGGATGCTAGCGTGATTCATGGCCCATCCACGTTCTGGCGCAACTGGTTGTGCCTAGCTACGTGATGTGATGAAAGGTTATATATGCATGGTATGCAGACAGTGGTATGCAGATGACACAACCTTGATGGCAGAAAGTGAGGAGGAATTAAAGAACCTTTTAATGAGGGTGAAAGAGGAGAGCGCAAAATATGGTCTGAAGCTCAACATCAAAAAAACGAAGATCATGGCCACTGGTCCCATCACCTCCTGGCAAATAGAAGGGGAAGAAATAGAGGCAGTGAGAGATTTGACTTTCTTGGGCTCCATGATCACTGCAGATGGTGACAGCAGCCATGAAATTAAAAGACGCCTGCTTCTTGGGAGAAAAGCAATGACAAACCTAGACAGCATCTTAAAAAGCAGAGACATCACCTTGCCGACAAAGGTCCGTATAGTTAAAGCTATGGGTTTCCCAGTAGTGATGTATGGAAGTGAGAGCTGGACCATAAAGAAGGCTGATCGCCAAAGAATTAGTGCTTTTGAATTCTGGTGCTGGAGGAGACTCTTGAGAGTCCCATGGACTGCAAGAAGACCAAACTGATCCATTTTGAAGGAAATCAGCCCTGAGTGCTCACTGGAAGGACAGATCGTGAAGCTGAGGCTCCAATACTTTGGACACCTCATGAGAAGAGAAGACTCCCTGGAAAAGACCCTGATGTTGGGAAAGATGGAGGGCACAAGGAGAAGGGGACGACAGAGGATGAGATGGTTGGACAGTGTTCTCGATGCTACCAGCATGAGTTTGACCAAACTGCGGGAGGCAGTGGAAGACAGGAGTGCCTGGTGTGCTCTGGTCCATGGGGTCACGAAGAGCCGGACACGACTAAACGACTAAACAACATGAAGATAGTGGAGACACAGAGAGAGGTTTTGCTGTCCCTCCCCTAACACTAGAACTTATTGATAGCCGGCGAAGCTGAATGTTGGAAGATTCAGAACAAAGTCCTTCTCCCCACAGTGCATTGTTAAACTGCCTCCCATGGGAAGTAGTAATGGCCATCAACTTGAATGGCTTTAGAAGAGGATGAGACAAATTAATGGCTGTTGAATCTATCACTGGCTACTAGCCATGAAGGCTGTGTTCTGCCTCCAATGTGGAAGACCTCTGAATGTCCGCTGCTGAGAACCACGACTGGGGAGAACTCCCATTGCACTCGGGTCCCGTTGGCTGGCTCCCCACAGGGGCATCGGATTGGCCACTGTGAGAACCGGATGCTAGACTAGATCGGCCTCTGGCTTGATCCACTTGCAGGGCTCTTCTTATGTTCATGTGGATTTGGAGAAGACTAAGATCACATACAGGTAAATTCATCAGACTAGGCCTCAGCCGCAGGCAGTAGGTTTCCCCAAAGTCCCAATTTCACAAATTCCACTTTTACTTATGCCCCTGGAAACAGCTGCTTGACTACTACTATCTAGCTTGCTTGGGATTGCAAGGGTAGTGGCCAGCGACACATTGCCAAAGATTTATTTCAGTAGAAAGGAGTTCAGGGTATTTATTATCTATCTATCTATCTATCTATCTATCTATCTA